>NW_024063494.1:2445000-2451160 GCF_006381635.1 Hibiscus syriacus
TAAGTGTTAATGAATTTTAAGATTTTATATTATTATATATTCGATTAAATTATTCGAATATGAAAATTATTACACCAAGTTTTTAAATGTTTATTTCAAAACCTTACTCAAGTGTAAAATTAAGTTTCAATCTTAAAATATTTTTGAAACAATTTTTACAAAGTATTTCGAGCCATATTCGAGCCAACAATAAAATTTATTTAGTATGGTATCGATACCCCCTATAGGGTACCGATACCCCTATGCAAGTTTTGGTTTCAAGAAATAACAGAATGCTCAGATGGTACCGATACCCCCCATAGGTATCGATACCCCCATACAATGGTACTGATACCCCCTTAGGAGGTACCGATACCCTTAGGCATATAACGATCGAAATATTTGAATTTTACATTGCAAGTACCGATACCCTATGAAGGGGTACCGATACCTCCCAATTTCAAGCTGTTTTATTAATTGTTTTTACATTTAAACGGCTCCATTGACTCTAATAATCATCCCCAATGTTCAGAATCAATTGAAGGAGTATTTAAACAAATTCTGAAGCCTTTGATCAACAAGAAATCATTGAGAAACAAGAGAAAAAGCATCAAACACCAAGTTTGCACAATTCAAGCAAATTTTCCTTTCAATATTCATTTTTCTTTCAAGAGCATCATTTGTGCTCATTTGTAATCATCTTTGAGTGTTCTTTTCTTATTTTAGAATTGTGCAAACATCTTACCTTGTGAGGTTTTCTTGTAAGTTTACAAAATTTGTGTATTTCTCTTTGGGAGAGAGTGTGCACAAGAATTGGGGTATAATTCTTGAGGGAATTGTAAGGTTACTCTTTGTCCTCAAAAGAAAGAACAAATTAGTGAATTTGTTAGAAAATCCTTAGTGTGGATAGCTAAGGTAAAGTAGACGTAGACTTTGATTGAGAAAGTCGAACCACTATAAATCGTTGTGCAAATTACTTTCAATTTTCAGTAAAAGCTTCCCCCAAATTTTTAATTGTCAATTAACCCCCTCTTGGCTGATTTCTTCAACCGATTAACTCAACAATTGGTATGATAGCCTCACTCATTTGAAGGTTTAATCGCCTCTTGAGTCGATTCGGGAAGAGTTACATCGATAATCAAGTCATCAATGGCCTCTACTTCAAACTCTGACTTCGATTTTGATTCATTGCCCGTCAACAAGCCTCTTTCTTCAATGGAGCTAATTATGCTTATTGAAAGAATAGGATGATGTATTTCATTCAAGCAAGTGACATGGGAGCATGGAATATTATATAAGACGGATACAACAAACCATCCACTCACCTATAATTGTGGAGTGAAGGAGAGACAAGAATGTTCCAACTCAACTCCAAAGCTATCCATATTATCTTTTGTGCTCTTAGACCGGATGAATACAGGAGGAGTTTCATCTTGCAAAACCGCCAAGGAGATATGGGACAAATTACAAGTCACTCATAAAGGCACAAACGAGTTAAAAGAATCTAAAATTAGTCTTCTAACTCATAGCTATGAAAATTTCAGGATGAAACCGAATGAAGATGTCAAAGCTATGACGGATAGATTCTCCATGATTGTCAATAGTCTCAAATCATATGGAGAAATCATTCCAAATGACAAGTTTGTAAGGAATATAGTTTACTCTCTTTCAAAAGCTTGGCAATCAAAGAAGACGGCGATCATCGAGGCTAAGAACTTAAAATACTTGACCCTCGATGAACTTATTGGCTCTCTTCTCACGCATGAAATGATGCTTAAGGACGAGGAAGATCTTGAGAAAAGAGACGAGGCAAAGAAAGAGACGGAGAAGAAGAAGAATGTGGGAGTTGCTCTCAAATCAATAAAAGATTAGAGTAATTCGGATGAAGATGACGATGACGAGGAAATGGCATTGTTTGCCAAACGGTTCAAAAAAATGATGAGGCCTAACCGAGGAAGAAAAATCAAATGAAATGAAGTCTTAAAAAATGAATCAAAAGAGAATGACCCGATCATTTGCTATGAATGCAAAAAACTGGGGCAAGTCAAATGTGATTGCCCACAATTAAAGAAAAAGAGTCAATCAAAGATTAAGCACAAGGCTCACGTGGCTACATGGAGTGATGAAGAAGGTTCTGATGAAGAGGAACAAGAAGTAGCAAACTTGTGCTTGATGGCATTCGAGGAAGATTCTAAGGTAACCTCTAACTCATTTGATTTAGATGATTTATCTTATAATGAGTTATTAGAGGAATATACTGGGTTGGCTTCTGATTATGAGAAATTGTTTTTAAAATATAAAAAATGATATTTCAAAATTGAAAAATGAAAACAATCTCATATCCAAAACCAACAATGATCTTGAAAGTAAAATTAGTGATTTACAAATCAAGCTAGAAGAGTTTGAAAAGAAAATTTGGATTTGCAAAATTTACTTTCAAAGGTAAATGATGACCATCAAAAGAAAACTGATGATTTTAAAGCTGCTTTTGATAAGGTTGGAACAAAATGTTTTGAAAATGGAGAAAATTCAAAGTCCAACTTTGTTAGAAAAAGTTTTAAAAACTACAATCATAAAAGTCCCCAAAGAACCTCTAATGGAAAAATCGTTAGAAGTATATGGGTTTCTAAAGGACTCATTACTACTAAAGATAAGGTTATCCTACACAAAGGATAGCTAAGGGGACTAGGATTTTGGAAACTAATGAATATGGACCCAAAATAATTTGGGTACCAAAAATCAAAAATTAATCTATGTTTGTAGGAAAAGGAACATTGCTACAAGGCACAGGAAATAAATTCAAATTCATGGTACCTTGATAGTGGATGCTCAAGACACATGACCGGAGACAAGAGCCGGTTCATAGAGCTTAACGCCAAAAATGGAGGAGAGGTGACTTTTGGTGATAATTCAAAAGGTCACATTGAAGGTATAGGTACAATAGGTAATACCTCTTCCATACAAATTAAAAATGTTTTATATGTGAATGGATAAAAGCATAATCTCTTGAGTATTAGTCAATTATGTGATAAGGGATTCAATGTCATGTTTGAAACTAATGGTTGTAAAGTCATTGACATTGCATCTAATTGGATTATGCTTGTTGGTCATAGAATACGAAACATTTACATGGTGCATTTAGATTCCATAGATATGACTAATTTATGCCTAGTTGCTATGGATGAGCATGATAGTTGGTTATGGCATAGGAGATTAGGACATGCTAGTATAAGTGTTTTGCAACGGTTAATTCAAGGAGATTTAGTTCGAGGGTTGCCTAAACTAAAATTTGATAATGATAAAATATGTGATGCTTGTGCTAAAGAAAAACAAAAGAAAATTTCTTTTAAATCCATTAATGACGTATCCACTAGTAGAGCATTACAATTAATCCATTTAGATCTTTTTGGGTCATCTAGAACTACTAGCTTGGGTGGAAAACAATATGCATTTGTATTGGTAGATGACTATTCTAGATATACTTGGGTTCTATTCTTAAGTACTAAGGATGAAGCATTAGAAAAATTCATCACATTTTCAAAAGTAATCCAAAACGAAAAAGGTTACTCTATAACTAGTGTTAGGAATGATCATGGAACTGAATTTGAAAATCTAGGATTTACTGAATTTTTAATTCTAATGGTATTAGCCATAATATTTCAGCACCTAGAATCCCTCAACAAAATGGAGTTGTTGAGAGGAAAAATCAAACTTTAGAAGAAATGGCTAGAATCATGCTTTATGAAAATAATTTGCCAAAATATTTTTGGGCGGAAATCACAAATACCGCTTGTTATGTTATTAATCGAGTAATGATTAGGCCTATTTTGAAGAAAACTCCATATGAACATCTTAAAAATAAAAAGCCTAACATTAGCTATTTTCATCCTTTTGGATGTAAATGTTTTATTCTAAACAACGATAAAGACAATCTTGGCAAATTTGATGCTAAAAGTGATGAAGGAATTTTTCTAGGTTATTCCTTATATTCTAAAGCTTATCGAGTATTTAATAAAAGAACTTTAGTTGTAGAAGAGTCTATATATGTTGTTTTCGATGATAATCCCCTTCCGAGAAAGGACTCTTGTTTGAATGATGATGTAGGTATTATAAATACAAATGACGTTAGACATGACGTTGGAGAACCATCATGAAAGGAAGAAATGAAAGATGAGGAAACTCCTGATCCTCTCGAGAATCCAACCATTGAAGAAATGGAAATATCTTACCCAAGAGAGTACAACTATGTCAAGTGTGGTGAAATTATAGGTGATCCATCCAAAGGGGTAACAACTCGTTATTCTCTTAGAAATATTTGTAATTATGTTGCATTTATCTCATGCATAGAGCCTAAGAATATTAAAGAAGCATTAAATGATGAACATTGGATTATGGCTATGCAAGAAGAGTTAAATCAATTGAGAGAAGTAAGTATGGACATTAGTTGAAAAGCCTAGTAATAAATCTACTGTAGGAACTAGATGGTATTTAGGAATAAGCTTGATGAAAGTGGTAATATAGTGAGAAACAAGGCTAGACTTGTTGCTCAAGGCTATACTCAAGAAGAAGGCATAGACTATAATGAAACATACACTCTCGTAGCTAGGATGGAAGCAATTAGAATGTTATTAGCATTTGCATGTTTTCATGAATTTAAATTATATCAAATGGATGTTAAAAGTGCATTTTTAAATGGTTTTATAAAAGAAGAAGTATATGTGGAACAACCTCCAGGTTTTAAAGATTCAAAATTTCTAAATCATGTTCTTAAATTGACAAAAGTGCTTTATGGTTTAAAACAAGCTCCTAGAGCTTGGTATGAAAGATTGTCAAATATTTTAATCAAAAAAGGTTTTTCAAAAGGTAAGGTTGACACTAAATTGTTTTTAAAGCATAAAGGTAAAAATTTATTAGTAGTTCAAATTTATGTTGATGATATAATATTTGGTTCTACTAATGATGTTCTTTGCCAAGAATTTTCTAAGCTAATGCAAAGTGAATTCGAGATGAACATGATGGGGGAGCTCTCATTTTTCTTGGGACTCCAAATCAAGCAAAGAAAAGATGGCATCTTCATCAATCAAGCTAAGTACATCAAAGATATGCTCAAGAAGTTTGGACTGGAAAATGGGAAACCTCATGACACTCCAATGAGCTCATAAACAAAGCTTGACATAGATGAAGGAGGTAAATGTGTGGATGTTAAATTATATAGATCCATGATTGACTCATTGATTTATCTAACCGCAAGTAGACCGGACATTATGTTTAGTGTTTGCTTATGTGCTAGATTTCAATCATGCCCTAAGAAATCACATTTACTAGATGTTAAGAAATCTTTAGATACCTTAAGGACACTCATAGTTTAGGACTTTGGTATCCTAGAGACTCTAGCTTTAGCTTGCATGCCTTCTCTGAAGTGGATTATGGAGGTTACAAATTAGATAGGAACAGCACCTCCAGTACTTGCCAATTCCTTGGAAATATGTTGATTTCTTGGTTTTCAAAGAAACAAAATTGTGTTGCATTATCTACTACTGAAGCTGAATACATTTCAGTCGGTAGTTGTTGTGTACAAGTTTTATGGATGAAACAACAACTTTTTGATTATGGAATTGAAGTATGTATCATTCCTATCAAGTGTGACAATACTATTTCTATTTGTCTCACTAAAAATCTCATCCAACACTCTAGAACTAAACATATTGAAATTAGACATCACTTCATTAGAGACCATATCGCTAAGGAAGATGTATTCTAGAATTTGTTGATACTTTGCCCAATTAGCGGATAACTTTACAAAACCTTTAGACAAAGAAAGATTTTGGACACTTAGGAGAGAATTAGGTTTAACTGACCTATCTTCACTTAGTGTTTAAATTAATTTTAGTACTTTTAAAAATAAATAAAAAATGCTTATAATAATAATAATTCTTGATTGCATTCTATGCTTTTAGTTAGGGGGAGTTTATGATTTTTAGTGAAAATTGATTATATGTTCAAATGAAGTTTAAGGATAAAATTAATTGATTGAACATGATTAATTTTCATTATATGAGTTGCCAATACCACTAGAGTAGTTTATTTTAGCATTTTCAGTATTTAAATACAGATTTTTGATATTTTTGTGCATAGAGTATCGATACCCCCTGATGGTATCGATACCCCCTATCGGGTTTAG
>NW_024063495.1:3000000-3470000 GCF_006381635.1 Hibiscus syriacus
ATTTATCATATAACACATAACTTTTATTTCATATTTATATCACATTTCTACATCACTAATTCATAATATAGTTTATATCATATCATCTATCTTGTTCTTTATTTCTGGGTATGCACTGATATTACATAACATATGTCCTATTTATAAACATATATCTTATTTTATAGGTGCATATCATCACTTTATATTCAAGTTTCCTAAGTGATATATTTATTCCAGTTTATTCTATAATTCAATCTTATCTAGTTTTCTTCAACTCTCCATAAATCCTATAACTCTAATACACTAATTCTCATAATTGATCATACCACTATGTATTGGTCTAACTCATGTTTCTATTATTCATATAACCTTTACACATGTTTACCTAGTTCCTATTGTTCTCAGGAATTCACTTTCATCATATTCTCTTGTTATTACATATTTTATCTTATAATCATATATTCACATAGTCTTATTTTTTACTATCATATAACTTATATTTATTCTCTTATAACTCTTCCTATTCATATATTTTCATTTCCATAAATTCCATAAATCTTATCACATGACTTATCTTTTATACTCATATAATTACATATCTATTATGATATCATCATATAATTTATGTAAACATATATCTTACTTATATCGGGCCCTATATCTTATCACACTAACATATATTCATACAAATCATGACACACATATAATAACATATTACTCATACACTCATAGCAAACACATGCTCAGATTCATGAATTCATGCATAATACTATCGGAAATAGACTTGTCGCAAGTCTTATTTCCATTAAACATCATATAATATCTAATATGCACTCACATGGCCTCACTAGTCAATACCGATCTTTAACTTTCCCCTTGATCGATGTTACTTGTCAAGGGTTCCAGAACTCGTTTAGGATATGTATCTACATAATTATACAATTTAAGACAATTAATAGATACCTACATCTTGTAATTCGATACTAATAACTTAAACGAACTTAATAAACCAATATTCATTTTTTACTTTAGGGGGGAATCGGTTCCCCCATGACATTCTGTAATTCTGGTTCGTTTGAGGGGGTATCGGTTCCCCCTTGAATGGGTACCGATTCCCCTAGCCCAGAAATCACATTTTTCAGCACAAAATTACTTCATTTCCTCTCAAACACTTTATATATCATCCCCTTTCTTATTCTTAACTTACATATACATGCTTAAACTCATTACTACTCATTCAATACATCTTTAACTTCAAAATCTAATCCTCTACATAGAATTCAAGAATCACACTAAATTTTCTACTTGTTCTAAATTCAATTCCCTCACTTCATATCTCTTAATTCAACCATTTACAAGTCAAATTTATCTTCCAATTTGAGTAAAGAACTCTATTCCAAAATTTTATTCGAAAACTCTTAATCTTTAATCTCTCCTAATTCCACCATCCTTTGTTTTTAAGATAATTTAAGCTTTCCTTAAGCTTAATTATCACCCAATGATCATAACCAAATCTTAAATTTAGCTAAATATCAACCAACAAGAGATCTTACCTTTGCTTATGGCTTCACGGTGGAGAAGAAGAGAATGAAGAAGAGAAGTCTGGAAACTTTCTCACATTTTCCACGTTTTATAAAACTAAAAAAGGAAAGATAAAAATATTTCCCATGAAAAGACCATTTTGCCCCTTTAATTCATCCATCTTTGTTATTTAATCCACTATTAAAATTCTTTACTTAAATCCCGTAACTTTTAATTTATTTCTAAACTGAACACAAAACTTTCAAAATTCCCATTTTAGTCACTAATCAGATTTTTTTTTGGATATTACAGTTCGTTCTATAAAAATAAGTACAAATTAAATTGCACTCACCTAGATCTCTTTGTCTTTCTCCCGATCAATCCTCCTCATCAAATGTTCCGGAACTTGTTTAGTCTCAAAATCTAGATAAATATAATTGTCAAGGCAATTATAAGAAGCCTTAACCTTATAATTCAATACTAATAACTTGGACTAACTTAATAAACCTGAAAATTCATCAATTCTTCATTAAATTCATCATATAATCTCCTGTCATACCACCAAACTCAACTACAACCATTTTTTATTAACGTATATCATTCCAACACTTCATAATCTCCGATATTTCATTCAAATTCTTAAAGCTAAGAATCATACCAAATTTTCATATTATCCAAACTTAATTCTAACACTTCTAACTTCTTATTCTCATAGATGACAAGTCAATTTCATCCTCCAAATTCATTTAAACCTTCTTATTCAAAATTTCACTTAAAACCCCATTTTCTTTATTCTTTCATAACTTCTTCATCTTTTGATTTTAAGACAAATTAAGCTTTCCGTAAGATTAGTTATCATCTAAGGATCATAACCCAACTTTTAATTCAACAAATAACCAACAAATTAAGAGACTCACCTTTGCTTCAAGCCCTAACGTTTGGAGAAGAAAGAGGAGAAGATAACTCTAGAGAATTCTCTCATTTCCCACATGTTATATCTCTAAATAGGGAGATAAAAATATCTTTAAGCTAATTTACTACACTACCCTTTTAATTCTTTCATATTTATCACTTAATCCAATACTGAAATATTCCTATTTAAATCACCAAATTCTGAAACTTTACAATTTAGTCACTAACCCGTATTTTGGGATGTTACAAATCTCCCATCTTTTAAGAAAATTTGTCCTCGAATTTTCAATGCATGCCTTGTAAGAACATATCTTCTGACGTTCTCATGTTGCTTTCTTTACTTTATCACTTCACAATTGCAATTAATGCTTTGCCTTTAATTTCCAAAGAACTCAATCCATTTCTATCTTTTCTCTTTTTCTGTTGTGCACTTACTTTTGACCGTTGAAAATCCATATCATGTCACTTATCATACAAACAATAACATTAATTCTTATCACCCAATATCATAAATCAATTAATTTCCTTCGTCAATCTTTAATTGACTTACAATAATAACTCAACTTTTAATCCTTTATCATATATTATTAAAACATACACTTTACCAAAAAATCAAACAATCTATTCGTACCACTTTACATACTTTTCTTATTTCTACATCAAACTTATAATCTACTCCTCCAAATAATCATTGTCACTCTAGATTCTTTAAACTACATCATTTAATTTCCTTAGCTCTTTATTCATTCACTGATCAAAATATCTTTGTAATATAAATCATATCCTTTTCTTCATATTCCATTACTATTCTCATATCGATATGAGAAACATCAGTATAACACTTATACTTATATCTGATTACAAATTTTTTTATCACATCTTCATAACCTTGATAGTCAACACTACTTGCACAGAACTTTATTCTTAATCATTATTATACTTATACTTTCTCCAATTGATTTAACAATTACTATATTCCAATACTCGCCTAATTCATTTAAAATACTTTTTCTACTTCAATTTACATAACTTCTAACAGAGCTCTTAATCCGATTCACAAAGGTTATCTTGAAACCTATCTTATTATCAATTAAACGTTCTTAGTTCCTTATTTAATATTCCAGTACGAGACCCTACTACTTGAGTCTGTTTGGATCTCATCGGATTTGATCCTCTGACAGAGGATACAACTAATTCAGACTTAGTCTGAAGTTGAAAACCAAAATCTTTACTTCTCTTTGATAGTGCTCAACTCTATAAAGCACTAATTCTCTTAATCATCCGATATTTTTGTTCTTCAAACATTTCATTATGAGCTCTCTAGAGCTTTAGCACAATTAAGCATTTCTTGAAACGAGAATAAATTTCAAAACCAGTAACACTCTTCTAATTTAAGGTGCAAGCCTTAAAAAACCAATCACATGTATCCTTTTTAATCGGAATCAACTCAACAACAACTCTGCTTAACTTATTAAACTTACATTCATACACATACACATGAAATTTCCTTACTTCCAGTTCATATTTCTAGCTTCCTTTATCTTATAAATTGATTACTGATGTATCCATTCTTAAACTCTTCTTATTAATCCTTAGCTTTACTCAAACATATGAATCATCACTTCCTTCACTTTATCACATTACTATGATCAAAATATACCACTATATCCAATACATTTTTATCACGAAATCTTGTTAGCCAACCGCTAACTCATTCCTTCTAGAGTACAAACCCTTATCATATCCACACTCTTGCTTATACACAGTACTATCCATTTGTTCCAAATTCATAACTTTGATTTCATTCATCTTATAAACGTATCGTTGATGCACTTATTCTTGAACTTTTCTACAATTTTAACTACATCATTTGATCTTTTAACGTTCTCATGTTGACATTATCCACCATACTCTAGCTTGCCCACGTAGTAACGAAACTACTCAATTTAACTTCTCAACTTTGGAGAAATAAAACCTTCCAACATTATCTTCACATCATTTAACCAAATGTCTATAACAATCGAACATTT
The DNA here is from genome assembly GCF_006381635.1 of Hibiscus syriacus. NCBI lineage: Eukaryota > Viridiplantae > Streptophyta > Magnoliopsida > Malvales > Malvaceae > Hibiscus > Hibiscus syriacus. The sequence continues at coordinate 3,004,446 of NW_024063495.1, forward strand.
CTCAAATTCACCATTGAACTCGGGGGTTCTCAACTCTTTTAACTATTTTGATACATTCATTCTATGATTGGAAGAAGTATAAAATTAAAAAACACATCAGAATATCATTCAACATAATGAAAACATTCTCTAATCTTATACATGCATTCCCTGAGGTGTTCGCTCTTCTCCCTGCCTGGCCATGGCAGGTGAATGCTATTACCTTCAGGTCTATCGCCTTCCGTTTCACTTTGGAAGCTCTCATGATCAGACATTTAATATAACACAACAATTTAACTCTATTAACAAGACAGTACACTCCTTACACTATCATATCAGAAATGTTTTTCACTTTGTGTTGGCATATATACTTTTTAAAAACACTTTTGACTTCGTTTTTAGCCTAGAATCGGTTAAACTGTAGCTCTGATACCATTAAATATAACACCCGAACCCGTATTCGACCCAGATACGAGTCCGAGATGTCACATTGACTTTTTAAAGCAATATTCTTAACAAAATACATATCATTTGGGCTTATATTAAGAAAATATGATAATATATTGTTGAATTGTGTTCGTTATAACCAATTTAAGGAGTCACTTCTTACCATAGTCACTCCGTCACTAGCTCATCGCAAGCCAATGTTCGTTCTATAAAAATAAGTACAAATTAAATTGCACTTACCTAGATCTCTTTGTCTTTCTCCCGATCAATCCTCCTCATCAAATGTTCCGAAACTTGTTTAGTCTCAAAATCTACATAAATATAATTTTCAAGGCAATTATAAGAAGCCTTAACCTTATAATTCAATACTAATAACTTGGACTAACTTAATAAACCTGAAAATTCATCAATTCTTCATTAAAATCATCATATAATCTCCTGTCATACCACCAAACTCAACTACAACCATTTTTTATTAACGTATATCATTCCAACACTTCATAATTTCCCATATTTCATTCAAGTTCTTAAAGCTAAGAATCATACCAAATTTTCCATGTTATCCAAACTTAATTTTAACACTTCTAACTTCTTATTCTCATAGATGACAAGTCAATTTCATCCTCCAAATTCATTTAAACCTTCTTATTCAAAATTTCACTTAAAAACTCATTTTCTTTAATCTACTTCTTCATCTTTTGATTTTAAGACAAATTAAGCTTTCCTTAAGCTTAGTTATCATCTAAGGATCATAACCCAACCTTTAATTCAACAAATAACCAACAAATTAAGAGACTCACATTTGCTTCAAGCCCTCGCGTTTGGAGAAGAAAGAGGAGAAGATAACTCTGGAGAATTCTCTCATTTTCCACATGTTATATCTCTAAATAGGGAGATGAAAATATCTTTTAAGCTAATTTACTACATTACCCTTTTAATTCTTTAATATTTACCACTTAATCCAATACTGAAATATTCATATTTAAATCACCAAATTCTGAAACTTTACAATTTAGTCACTAACCTGTATTTTGGGATGTTACAAAAATAAACCTAATCATTGTCGTCTGCTCCATCGCTTGTCGTTGTCATTTGTCAACCATCGTTGATGGAAGTTGAAATTCACCACAAACTATTAAGAGACTCATTTTGACGTCAGAGAACACCCTAAACTCCGTAGATCGACGCTAGAAATCTCAGTTTTTTTCTTTAATTTTTCTGTGTTTTTATTTAGGTTTTCAAGGTAATCGAGATTTATATTTTTTTTAGGTTTTCTTTTGCCTATCATTTTAAAGATTTTAATCAAGTTTATATGGAAGGGTGATGCCAAAAACTTTTCAAGGTTAAGAGATATAGATAATGTAGAGAGAGGAGATTAGGATAAAAAGCAAATGGTTTGAACATGAGAGGTGACCAATAGATTTAGGATTATGTGAATCGGGTTGGCCTGAGCCCAATAGATTTAGTTGGTTTGGGCCTTAAATTTTAGTTTTAAATTATTGAAATAACACTCTCATTAATTATCGAGACCGTTTGATGAATTTTGAATTATGAAAATTTTAATCTTACAAAAAAATTATTAATGTAAATAGATCTCTACTCATAAATATAATAATTGATAAATTTATTTTTAATATTTTATGTAAAATAGTACTATTTTATATAACTACTATTGAACATGACACTTGAACAGATCAATTGAAGTTGTCATTACTCTGTTTCGAAATTTTGGAATATACTGGGAAGCATCTGCACCAGCCAACAATTTTAACACTTAATATTCATGGATTCAACTTGGAATATATACACATATACATTTGATGTATTTAATTTAGGTGTATAAAAATCTATAATCAATAGTGAATTATTGATATCCCCGGTTAAAATGATTTCACTATCCAACAATCAATTGGTCTAGTGGGATGATGTATTAGATTTCCTAAGTAAAGTTAGAAATTCAAACTCTAGTGTTTACGAATTGCACAAACTGAATTGGAAGGATCATCCCCATAATAAGTTTCTACAAAATTCGATATGGATTAATCAGTCAATAGGCGAATGTCAGTATTAATTAAAAAAAATATCTTCACGGTATCTATTTTGAAGAGATGTCTAGGTGTGAACACTAATATATAAAAACCAATTAAATTTGATTATGTTTGTTTGGTTTAGTAAATTTTGAATTCATTAGATTTTAAAAGTTGATTAATCAATTAATTAGTTTTATCATTAGTTTTTTTAAAGAAATATTATTGGATATAAATTAGAGTTAAAGTAGTAAGAGATTTGTATATGAACTTATTAGTCTCGTGTGTGAATCAGTCTCGTGTGTGAATCGTAAGCTATAACTTTTTATTTTATTTAAAAATTATATAGAATTATAAAAATATTAAAAAAAATACTCTTATTATCCATCATTTAAAAGAAATGCAATTTATTATTTGAGTTAATTTCAACTATTTATTTTTACTTCAATGATCTTAAATTTGTATAAAATTAAAACAAAAATTGCACAAAGTAGTAGATGTAGGTTAGTATCTAATTATATATAATGTAAATTTTTTAGCTTTACACTATTTTAGAATCAATAGATGAATAGAAATAGACGTCTAAAATTATTTTTTTATTCTTTTTAAGTGAGCATCTTTTCATTTTTTACTGTTAATTTCAATCGTCTATTTTTACTCATCTAACGATCCTTAAAGGGTGTAAATTAATCCTGTGTATATGTAGTTAAAATTCACTTGCAAGGTATAAAAAAATCTAAAACTCCGATCATACCTCTCTATATATGAGTTTAACTTTAATTATAATATTTTATGTGTTTGTTGGATCATTGCATTAATTGAATTTAATGACTAAAAGTATACTTTGGGTTGCCTATAAATTAGGACACAAATCAAAACTAGGACCGCAAAAGCAAGTGAAAAAAAGAAAGAAGAAAAAATGCCAAGCTACTGCAATGCAGTTCACGTTCTAATGATCCCATACCCAGGAGCGGGACACATCCTTCCTCATATGGATTTAACCCACCAGCTCCTCCGCCGTGGCTTTACGGTGACGGTCATGGTCACACCCAGAAACCTCCATTATCTCCACCCTCTCATCTCTTTGCATTCTTCTTCAACTCTCCAAACCTTGCTGCTTCCTTTCCCTTCCCATTCTTCCATCCCACATGGTGTCGAAAACATGCAAGACTTAGACATCTCTTTCGTCCCGGATTTCGCTGCTGCTTTGAGTAAGCTCCATGATCCTATAGTTAACTGGTTCAAAACCCATGTTTCGCCTCCGGTCGCCATTGTTTCCGACATGTTGCTTAGTTCTTGGACTCCTTCGTTGGCTTCGAACCTCGGGATCCCCAATGTGTGTTTCGTCATCACCAATGCACATGCGGTGTGTTCATGGTGGGTGAACGATCTAAATTCCATGCCCGATTGTTATAAGAAACTGCATCTCGGTTGCATTCAAAGCTGGGGTTTGGTTTTCAACTCGTTTGATGAGATAGATGATATTAAATTGAACCTTATCAAGGAAAAGTTAACCAAGCACGACCGTTTATGGGCTGTTGGTCCTTTGCTCCCCATTGAACGCGGACCAATGGGACAAGATGATCAAGTTATTCAATGGCTTGATTCTTGCCATAAAGTAGACAAATCCGTTGTGTATGTCGGATTTGGAACACAGATAACACCGTCGAAGCTACAAATGGAGGCTGTCGCTTCAGCTTTGGAACAAAGTGGCGTTTGTTTCATTTGGGTTGTAAAGGAACCAAACGTGGTTCCACCAGGGTTCGAGGATCGTGTTGCGGGGAGGGGAGTTGTGATCAAAGGCTGGGCACCCCAAGTGGCTATCCTTGGCCACCCTGCGGTTGGTTCGTATTTGAGTCATTGTAGTTGGAATCCGGCACTCGAAGGCATCCTTGCTGAGGTTCTATTGCTTGCTTGGCCCATGCAAGCTGACCATTTCCATAATGCAACTCTGTTGGTTGATGAATTGGGAGTTGCGGTTCGTGTTTGTGAGGGTTTAGAGACTGTCCCTGATGCAACCAAGCTGGCTCGAACCCTTTCTGATTCATTGGCCATGAACAAGCCTGAGAGGGTTCGAGCCATGAAATTAAGGAAGACTGCATTAGACGCCATTGGAGAAGGTGGAAGTTCTTACAAGGCTTTAGATGACTTTGTAGAACGATTATCTTCTCTCGGTGTAAGGAATAAGAGGGAAATGTAAAATGAACTTTTATTAAATAAAAAGGTAAACCACGTAATGGTCCGCCGACTATAAGATAATAATTTATTGAGTCTCTCAAGTATTAAAAGTTACAAAATATTCATTTGACTATTTATATGTTTTAAACTCGTCATTTTCTATAAAAAAAATGAAAGATCATTTGAGCCGAACGTTAGCATGTTGGTCAACTGCTTGAACTCGTGCTCGAAAGTGGTTGTTTTGAAGCATCTCCAGAAACACGACAGAGAAGATTTGACAAAAAAAACTTGGAGAGCAACTTTTCTAACTTCATTTCACAACCATGTGGTGCTAATAGATTTTTCAGCACGTTAATGTTCACCCTTAGATAGCCGTTAATTTTTAACGAAAAATGATGAGTTTGAAACATATAAATAGTCAAGTGATCATTTCGTAACTTTTAATAGTAGGAGGACTCAACAAAATAACATCTTCTAGTCGGGACACCATTATGTACTTTACCCTAAATAAAATAACCTTCAAGTATTTATATTTGTATTGTTGACTCCACAGTTAAGGGTTAAAATTTACTGAGTTTGAATCAATAAGATTGTGTTTATGTTTTTTGTTATTTTTGAAAATGTTTATATTCATATCTGGTTCGTGAATATATAAACGAACCTAACATTTGTTCGTGTTCGTTCATTCATTAAATGAACATAATTTTTTTGCTCATACCCATTTATTTAGTTTGATAAACAAAAACTATACGAACGATTCAAAAACAATTCATCCAAGGTTTGATTCATTTACATCTCAAACCACGATAACAATACTTCACATTAAAAATTTTGAAATTTAATTAAAATTATTTGCAAATGTATACGACAGGATAGGAGAAATAGATTCTCATTCGGAGGAGATTGTATCGATCAACAATAGAGTTTCTATGTAACGTAGGATTTCTTTAAGACATTTCATAAAATTAGTTAATATATTATTTATAGTATTAACAGTATATTAAATGAAGGGGTAGAATTGACTTATAATAATGTAAAAAGTTTAAAATTATTTTACACATTTTAATAACTATTTTTATGATTAACATATAATAACTCGTTAATTAATAAATACTATTTCTAATTAAATTAGCTTTGCTGAAAAATGAATATGGCACTTAAACAATTCGATTTTAGTTGTCATTACTCTGTTTCCAAAATTTGGAATATGTTGGGAAGCATCTTCTTCAACCAACAATTTTAACACAATATATTCATGGATTGAACTGGGAATATTCCCATTCAGTAAATATAAATTTTATTCACTTTACCTAATAAAAATGTGTAGATTACATAAGTAATTTCCTAATTATTAAATGATATTTTTAAGTCTTCTAACTATGAAAAATTATAAAATAATCATCTAATTTAAAAAAATATAACAAATTATTTTTTTATAAAAAATAACGTAACAATTAATAAAAGTGATAGAATAACAAATTTAATATACAATTTTATACTTTATTTTAAGGAGAGTTTTCAGTTTTACTACAACAAAAATGAACTGAAAATCCCATTACTTGTGGGAGAGACAAAAAAGATGGGTCTCCAATTCATTGGCTCCTTGTACCAACCACTATAAATTTGTATAGCTTTTTTTTTAATTAAGAAAATTCTAAAATGCAACTTGTTAATATAATATTAAAAAATAACATAAACTGATTATAATCGAAAATGTAATAAATTTGTATAGCTTTTTTAAATTATCAAATAATATTTTAGGTTAAAATCAAAAATTTGTAACCAAATTTGTGACAAATTGTATAACTTTTTTAGTTGTAAACCTTTAAGCCACCTCAATTACAAATTCATAAAACTTTTAAGTTGAATCAGATATATATTTTTGGTATATTTCCGTACATTTCAGTCTGCATTCAATTCATAAGATATATATTTTTGTTCGAACATCGTCCTTCACTTCATTTGATTATGGTGATTAAGTATTTAATTCTATAAATAAGAAAGTGTCATAGTCTTTAAATTTAAACGAGAGAGAAGTATTTTAGAGAGATTTATTTTGTAGTCTTTTTATTAAATTATAGTAGCTGAGTTATCAGCTGTAGATCAATTACAACAATTTTTTAATTGTTAGTATGTTAACAAGGTGGAGAGGTAAACCTTGTGGTATATGATTCATTGTAAACTGCCAGGTCTTTTGTATGAATCAGATTAGTATTACTACCATCTTTCTTTTCAGCTAGTCAGTGGATATCTCATTACATTATACTTTTTTTTTTAATTTTCGTAGATACGAATTTATAAAATTTTAAAAGATAAAAATAAATTATTAATATAAAATAAAAAATATTTAAAATATATGATACTTTGAAATTTTTAAGGATTATTATCCACACGTATATGATAGACATACGAAAGAATGTGTCTAGTTTTGTTTTATGGAATCATGAATTGTTGTTTAATCCTTTTTCAGTTTCTTTCCTGAGGAAAAGCATAACATGCAATCATCGTCATGTAGTGGTTTCTTTACCAAAAAGTTGCATGTGAAGTAAACAATCCAATAGGTAATCTTGATTGAACTGTCTGGTAATTTGAATACGTTTTACATCCTGCACTTCCAGCCCGCTTTGTCTATTAGAATCCACATGCTTGTGAAAGACCATTTTCTTAAATATTATATGTTACGAAATTCGTTTTTGTTTTCCAGAAAGCGGATCTCAAGTTAATCACCAATGATCAAGGTCATGTAAATGGACTACTTCAGCTTGCCCTCTGTCCACAACAACTAAGATAGGGTTGTAAACGACCTGAGTCGAACTTGTATATTGTCGAGTTCACTTGATTTGAAAGTTTAAAATTATAAAACTCGATAATTCTTTTTTTGAATTAATATTACAAATAGGCAACCAAATTACCTGAGAACCCTCTGAAACCCTATATATATATAACCCAAAGTAGAAATAATAATATTGCATGACATTGGTTCCCTATACCAGGAAAATTTTCTGAGACTACTTTTCAACAAAATAATCAATACACAAACCCTATAATACAATATATATGCTGGCTATATGATTAACATGGCAAGACAGCATAATAGACTATGATGCAATTGACCCTCACTCGTCACGGAAGTGAACAAAGATCGGATTCTTTCGGCTGGAAACAACTGATAAAACAGTGACCAAACATGTCTAGAAGCAGAAAACTAAATGGTGGAAAGGAGATGAAGAGAGAGTGGGACTGACTGACTACAACACGAAGTGGTTGAGGCCGGCGTTTTCTGCCAAAAGAATTGCCAGACTCACCAGACTTGAACAAAAAAACACAACCCTGACTATGTGGCAAACTCTTGAGTTCACTAATCTCATGTTTTGCTTATGATGAGAGCCTGTACACATGCTCGAATCTCAAAAACCCTTCTTCTGAGGTTCGATAAGGAGCACATGAACCGATGAATGCTTTGAATGGACCAAAAAAAGAACTATTGGTTTTCATTAAAGACCATAATTGAATGGAATTATCAAATACCTCATAGGTCAGACCAAACATTCTGAACTCATGATGCAGCAGCAGCTGTTGATGCTTTCTCCATTTTCTCCTTTTCCATCTCTGCTCTCCTCTGTTCAGCATGCTGGGCAACACCGTTTGCAAGAGATTGATAACGGGCATCCAGCGTATGTGTAAGGTTCTGGAACCTCATAGGGTCTGATGCTTGCAAAACTAGATTCAAAATACGAGAAAAAAAGAAAAGTTTCTTATTTCAGACAACCTTTCAAAAATCAACAAAAGTAGAAAATGCATACGAAACAAACCGAAATGGCTGAATAAACATTTACCTTTGACAGTATCAACAAAGAAAACAAAAGGGTCTACTTCATCAATTGGTAACTGTAACTCTTCATCATCACTAAAGTTATCATCCGAGTCATCATCGTCATCGTCATGGGGACGGAAAGCCTTTGCCAGTAGGAAACAATGTCAGGTGGGGTCAAATAGAATGTTTGAAAGTCCAGGATCATTTACATCGACATATCCTAAACAATAAACCCAAAGGATCAACATAATGCATACCTGGGAAGCTAATTTTTGAAGCCTGATGTTATCAGCTTCATCCTCATCCTCTGCATCAACTCCCATTTCCTTATCAGAACCATTAGCATCATTGTCATCATCAGTCTGGAAACCATCCATATCATCATATTCGACCTCATCATCATTTGCAGCTTCTGTTCACAAGTAAATGCATAGGATAATTCAGATATAATGGGAAAAGATGGGAGGATAAAACCTCCAAAAGACAGCAAGGGAAAGCCAAAAGTGCAAGTGGATGCAAATTCACACGAGAGAGAAAGAGACCAGCAACTTGATCCTTGTACGCAACTAGCAGATCCAGGGTGGCTTTGAACACACGCCCAAGAGCCTCCCCAGCCAACTGTTCACCGGGAAGTGCAAGTAGTGATGTAAGGCCCAAGCAGCAAACTTTCTTATCATGTTCCCTGTAGCACCCATAAAACTTACAAAGTCAACAAGTCAATATCCAAGGTGAACATTCATTGTAAAAGTAATGATATACTGCTCAAGGCTTGCATGGAGTGTGAAGAAAAGAGGTCAAATCAAATACTAAACTACCTACCGCTTAAAATTAGCCCGTTGACCACTCTTTTTAACTTGTTGCAACAAATGGAACCAAAGGTTGAACACTTCAGTCGTAACACACAACTTATTTAATATGCTGAGTGTCAATGCTGCATTGTAATAAACCGAATTGGCAATCTGCGTAAAGAAAAGAACACTTTTCTGTTAGAAAATCAGAGGAAGTGTATGCGTACAAGAGTATATTAACATTTAAAACAGCATAAACTGTTGGTATTGCTAGCTACTTCACACCCTAACTCAAATTTGTAACAGGAACCCAACAAAGAAAATCTGAGACGGATAAAAGGATGTTGAATTAACTTAAATTGTACACAATGTATAAGTAGCTTGAGTGGGTGCACATGAAACATGACATCATATTGCAGAAAACTAAGGCAGGTCCGGACACCTTACCACTTGTACAAGAAGACATTTCAACCGTGATTTATCCGTTCGACGCAACCGGTCAAGGGTGATTCTCAGATATGGCTCAACCCAATGATCCACCTGCCCTCTACAGTTTTGAAAAACTACTTCTATCAGCTTTGGGGCAGGCTCAATATCATTGTCCTCTAAAGTTTTATCCGCCATAACCTGCCAAAGTAAAAGAAAAAGCATTGTCCTTATACCCAAATGGATGCCAATATAAAGATAGAAAATAAGCAAAATGATCACAAACCGAAGAATGTATAAATCCTTTTCATTTCCATTTTCCCAACAGTTTTCCATCTACATGCAACATGTTACTAGAAAACAACTCACAGATGAAATCATATTCCAAAGACTTTTCTGGTAATCTGGTTCCTTGCAACTGAGAAAATGTGCAGTTCCCCTGGATATATAGTTGTCCAAAGGAACCAAAATATCTGCATGAAAACAGCTACTCTTTGAAACAACATAATAAATAAATAAATGCGGACAAATTCAAAATAAATAATGATAAATAGAAATTGAATGAAAAAAGAGTGATAATTCCCACATATATGGACCTCATAGATAAAACAGAAACAGAAATATTCACATTCTATCATAAACTAATCCAAACATCTACATTGCAACGGCGAACTGATACCAATAGTGTCAGTAAATAGAATCATACTTGGAAAGAAGTCTATAGCCCAATCAGCTAATGCTTCAAACATCAAAGGCCAAAGGCTCCACATTTCCAAGGATATAGTTGGAGAAAAGAATGTCATATAAGAAACAATCTCCAAGACTTCTTCAAAAACCTCTGCGGAAGAATAAAGAAAATGATAAAATAAAACATACACAAAGATATAAACCAAACGCCATCTTATACAAGTCAAATTTGGCATGATCGGAATGCAACAGAAAATATACTATTTGATAACTAAATTCGTCAACTCACTTTTTACATTTAATTCAGCAAAAATAAAAAAGTCAGTCCTTTCCAGTAAGTAGTCGCCATACTCGGATAATGATTTGAAGGTATGTTTACAACAGTGAATAGGCATTTCTAGAAGCAAGCCTTCAATTAGCCATTCTCAAGTTTTCCGGAATAGAAAAAAAGTTTTCCTTTCTCTTCCAGTTGCACACTATGAAAATCAATGACCTAATAAACATGCAAGATTTAAGAAAAAGCAGTAGCACCTTAACTGTAGCAGCTTCTCATTTCAAATTTTACATATGAACTTTAGGTTCTTAAATCAACTTAATTCTATAGGCTCAATCCAGCCTCATTTTATGAGGCTATCTCCCATTTCTAGCTGGATAAAAGTAAGAATAGCATTTGAGCATATAGAACAAACAAAAGAATAATTGGAACAGGAAGGGGAAAGGAAGAAAAACTGGACATACCTCGTCCATCAGTTGTCAACATTCTTTGCATGATTGGAAGCAAAGTGGGCTCAATCTGAACAAAAAGGTGAGGAAGCCTACTAACTGATTCAAGTATTGTGCTTATGGCACGCAAACAGCCGACTGCAGCCATAGCACCAGGATCATCGGCTTCATCATCAGCTTCTGAAGTGTTCATACACCTCCAAAATGCAGCTGCCTTTAGTAGGAACATGAAAATAGTTTCAGGTATAGACAACTCGAAATTTAGTACTTAAAATTTATAGAACATTCATTACCAAATTCTGACACAATCCAAGAGCAAATGGTGCCATCTCCTCCCCAAACTTATCAACTATAGTCTCCAGAGTAAAAACAAGGTCCTCATTCTCAACCTCATTCATAAGCTTAAAAATCTCTGGAGGAAAAAAATTGCAATTTATTGACTCACTCGCCTTAGTAAAAAAGAGCAACTATGCATCATGTACATGATCCCAAACTTCAGAACATGAAGAAAAGAAAACATTTACAACCATCAGTTTCAAATGCCACTTACCATCAAGTAGTTGAGGAAGAATTGGACGAATCTCATTTAAATCTGCATATAAAACAATTTGTTCTCTGTTAAGCAGTCAATACTCCTTTTAATGAAGAAATGAAGAGGGAATAGTCACATAAGTAGTAACTAATTATCACAATCTAACTACAACCACAGATTTGGTGCCAAGCTTGCTCCACCCGAATACAACACATACAAAAAAAAGTTCAAAAGTACCAGCTAAATACCTCTGCAGGCTTCAACAAACGATCTCAATGCAAAAACAGAATCAACACGAACTGGAAGTTCGGGATCACGCAACCCAGAAACAACACTATGCAGTGCTTGGCGGAAATTATTCTGGTCAGAGAAGTTTATATGGGCATACTGTCCTGCCACCCAAGCTGCCTAATATCCCAATCACACAAGCATAAAAATGATAATCTCTCACAGAAATGATTCCACGTATTGTTGGGGGGGGGGGGAGTAATGGAGGAGGAGCATTAGGATGCCCCCAGACAGAGAACGAAAAGAAAAAAAAACCTTGGCTCTAAGATGACCAACAGGACTGCAGAACTCGGGGAAAACATGTTGTATTAACATATGTTCCAACTCAGACTTATAGGGCTCAGTTTGTTTCAGTTTATCACAAAGTGCTCCAACAGAAAGTAGAGCACCATCCTTCTGTCTGTAAGGCTTATATTCTACTGATGCTTCATCATATCTAGAACAAGAAAGAGATGTACCATGAATATACCATAACAAACGTCGATACAAAATCAATATTTCCCATCTGCATTAGGTTTCAAAAGTGAAAGAATAGTACCTCTTAAAAATGTCCACGATGAATTGAATAAACTTTTGAAGATTCTCTTTTCCACGTTTTCTGACTAACTCACTCACAAAGTCCATGGAAGCAGTCCTTGGACTGTATAAATCTTCAATTATATCTGCAATACAACAATAAGAAACATATGAACCAATGTGCCTCATTCTAGGTTTATACCAGGCATACCCCGTTTGATAACTTACCATAGCCCTTCCTTACATACTCATGTGGATCTTCCTCCCAAAGCTTTTGATCATTGTCATTGAAACACATGAGAGGGAAGACTATCTCAAAAAGAAGAACATCAATTTGTGGATGCAACAAAGTATACATGCTATTTTTCGAGATGCTGCATATAATTAAATGCTTCTTTGTCAAAACCCATTATTAACATCTCTAAATTTCAATATATTTTGCAACACCACACAGGATGCAATGTCATCAATAATATTAACACACATGCAATGGCCACAAATAAAAAATAGTAAGCCGACAAAGCACATGGCAGAAAAGTATAATTAGGAAGGATGGATTTTCTTTGATGACATAAAAGGAAAATGTTATACAGTATATAGAAAAGAGTCGTATTGTTTCAGTCAACACTGTAAAGAATAATTTTAAAATAGTCCTATTGTTTCAGTCAAATGCAGGGCAACCTTTAGCCTCACAAATGGATGGTCCAGTTATCTTAAAGGAACGGCAAGCTCCGACAAAAGCAAAACTGACCATCTTACAATGAGTAAAGAAAATCAAAAGCACCAGTTATGCAGAACCAAATAGCAAACCTGCTGCTTAGATATTGAAGAATAAGGTTGGTAACTCTATCAGGGAGATATCCACCAACACGAATCACACCCAATAAATTTAAGTGGCATTCCAAAAATTTTTCTGCATAATTCTTCTGAAACATTTGGGCAAAGGCTCTGTTTTCTGGATTCCTGAGCTTTAAATCTCCAAACCTATAAAAAGCCACCAAAATCACAAATGAGCTTAGAATCATGAGGCTATACTGAATACCAGTTGCATATTTAAAGCTTACCTAGTGTATAGCCTATTTAAAATATGAACTGTCCATTTTTTAACCTCCCACCACCCCCATGATTTCCTGAGCTCAGGATCTACAGGTTGGCCTTCCAGAGGAACAGGCCTCTCCAAAATATTTAAGAAAAGCATCATCCAAGCATTGAACACATTTGGGTCAAGTAACTGCTTTGGAATCTCCAACTGCGATATAGAAACAACCAGCCATAGATGGCATGTAAGTAGAACAAATCTTACAAAAACAGCTCTCAAGAAATTAGTTGTCGTTGACATAAAAAACACTTTAGTACATGATTTAGTACACTTTTATAGAATTGTTAGGTCGCTAGTAATTAGATGAAATAGCATTTTGCATATGGTTAACTTCCAATTATATTGATCATAAAGAACAAAACAATAGCACCATATAAGACCACAAATCTGCGTCAAAAATCACTTTGATTATAAACATAGGCATAATTTCAAATAACAAATTCCTTTCATAAAACGCCAAAAAGATCATCAAAGGAAATTAACAGAGTAAGAGAACAGAATTAAAAAAAAAATACAAAAGAAAATCATATACATGTCAAAAACTAGCAGTTTAAGAACTTACATAGATAGATGACCAGAAAATTTTACAAATAAGTTTGATGAGATCTGCCACTTCCAGCACTGGTTTGTCTATTTGAACAAGTCTGCTGAATATATTGAGAAGATGAGGAAATGTCTCCTCAACAATGCGGTGAACTGGAGTTCTCTCTTCTTCTGACTTGAACCTGGAATGATAAAGATAGCGATGAAATTAGTATTAAAATGTAAATTCAAACAGAAACAGCACGAGTATACTATGGACCAAATTAAAAGAAACAATGAAAACTGAATTGTTATTTAATTAAAACATCAACAATTCTAAGCGGACAAAGCTGCCATCTACATCTTCCGTAATCAAACATCAAAGCCACAGAAAGATCCTCATTGGATTAATCAAATAATTCCCATTACTTCAGCGAGCAAGTAACATTAAAAGTAGAGATTGCACTGATACAAAGATAACTGACAACAAATAACAAAGAAATCCCGCAACGAGAAACAGAAGAAATATAGTATATACTTACTCATATTTTCTAGCAAGAATTCGCAACACAAACAAAGCCCCATAAACCTGCTGATCTTGTAGATTATGTTTAACCCAATCCAGAAGCCGAGGCCACTGCTCCGGGTAATCTGAATGTATAATGGTTTTGAGGCATTCACCCAACTGCACCCTGCAATAATACCAAATTTGATTACTTATTAATGCATAGATCAACTTGATTGCATAATCTACAACTACATGCACTGTCAATGAAACAGTAAATAGTTCTAAACAAACAATCAACAAATGGGGACAACTAACAACTAATACCTCAACAAAGGAGGAACTTGAGTTACGAATACAAGAATATGATCGCGAACCACATCTTTATCGCTTTGCAAAATTTTCTGTGGCTCATCTACATTTATTAAGAACAAAACAAATCTATAAATATATGCATATTCATATTCATAAACATGGTGGGATATTTTCCTAAGCGCAAAAAAAGTTAAATAAAATTTGATTAAAAATTTGATACTTGGATCAAGAGGAGCCCAATTCTTGGCAATGAAGTTCTTGAAATGAATAGAAGCAACTTGACGAACCGCCATATCATAATTATTGTCAACGAAGATCTGTAACAGTCTCACCAAATGCTGAGGCGTATATTGAAACTGAAACCAAACAAAAACCATTTAAAAAAATCAATCCTTTTATCTGAAAACAAAGAATCAAAATCAAATTAATAAAATAAAAACCTGATTAAGGCTTTGCTCGGCAGCTTTGCGTTCAGCTGGATTTGGATTAAGAGCAGCTTGAAGAACAACAACGAGACTTGGAAGATCCATATTTTTTATATCCAATGATTAAAAGTGGGAATCAAAACAATTGTAAATCCAAACTGTTGAAATTCAGCTTAATCAGATGACAACTGAGGGTTCCGAGAAAGGAGAAAAGAGGAAGATCGGAGGAAATTAAAAATAAAAATTAATGATTAAAAATACAAGAGTAGATCGCGAGTAAGAGATAGCTAGAGCAGGAGGAAGTGAATTTAAATGATTAGGGTTACGGTTGTTTAACTAAACTAAACCATCACATTTATTATTGGGTAAACTACTTATTTGGTTATCCCAAATTTTACTCAGTTTCTGTTTTGGCTACTCTATTATTATAATTTTAAAATCATATATAATATTATATTTTAATTTTATTTCGGTCACCCATCATAGTAAATTTTTCAAGGGTGGTATATATATTAATAATATTTTTTGTATTTTGGTGGAAGCGATAAAATTTTAAGGTGGACACGATAAAATTTCATGTGGGTACACATATATTAATAGAAAAAAAATTGATTTTTAAAGAATAAAATTTGAATTCCAGGAAATCTTAGGATGGCTAACTGTCAATGTCTTTCGTTAAAAAAGTAACAGTGATGTTAACGTGTTATTATAAATAATATCATGTCAGCATTAAAAATATTTTAAAAATATAAAAGCAACATTACTGTTAAATTTTTAAGGATAGTTAATCAAAATATAACTAAAATGTAACATTAGATATAATTTTGAAAAACATAATATTTGAGTGATTAAAATAAAAACTAAGTAATAGATAGATGAACAAACAGATAGTTTACCCTTAGTTACTCTCACTCGAAGGAGAACAGCCACACGTGCATGGGTCTAAAGCGTGTATTTCATTGTAACAAATGAAAATAAAGAATGAATTTTTAAATAATAAGAGTAAACTACACAATTAGTTACCCGATTATTATCTATTTTCTAATTTGGTCACCACCCTATTGTTTTTTTATTTCTTGTAAATCCCTCATGAACATCTTTTTATAATTTAAATAAGATATTTTTTGCACAACTAAAATTTCATTTATAACCATTTTACTATCTATGAGAATTAACCTTCCAAAATTTGTTATTATTTTTTAATTAATCATTAAATTTATTGATCAACTAATCCAGATTAAATTTTACAAAAATCTATTAAAGAAGCAACTCTTCCAATTCAATTTGCTTTATTCAAAAGCACCATTCGAACCCGAAATATTAAAATGATTTTGATCCTTTGAGTATTTGCTCAAACGAGGTAAAGGAAAGTTGATCCCCCCCCCCCCAAACACCACTTTAGCTTAGCCTTCACTTTATTCGTTTTTAAAGTTTTTTCTGATATATGGTTTTTCCCCTCAATGTTTAATAAATAGATAAATAGAAAGATATCTCTTTCAAGTATTACTTTTTGATAATTTATTAATATTTTTCTTAAAATATTTGGAAAATTTTATTGATTTTTTAAAAGATTTTTTAAAAGTTATATTATTTAAATAATTATTTTGAATATTATATAAAATTATTTTTTTACATTTATTAAATCGCAATTATACACATATCATTTTTTAAAGAAAATTAAGTCTCATTAAAAATTCCTTCATAATTGACATTTTAAACAAAGTTTAAACATCGATATTTAAATTGTTATAAATGATGAAAAAAATACTCATATAGCTATTATTATAAATGATACTTTTGAAATATATGAGATAAATTATTCTTTTGTTATAATGATTGATTTGTTCCGCTTATAAATTGTTAGGATTCTAAGGTGTATTTAAACTCAATATTTAAATTTAATTAACGTAGATCCAATATTTTGAACTAAAATATTTACTTTTTAAAATATACACGAACTAAAATATCACTTTAAATAATAAAGAGACTAAAATAAATTTTGAATAAAATACAAAATATTTTAGTACACATTTATATAGTTTACGAGGAGAGAGAAAGAATGTGGGTGATTTAACTCGAATTTAATAATTTTGTTGACATAAATCTTAATCGTGATATAAAAGAATTTCATTCTCAGTACGAGTGAGTTAAAATTCAAACTTTTAATTTTATATTTTAAGCATAACATAAATTATATATAATTATACTTACTTAAATGAATTAGATTTTACTCATTTCATTAAGATTAACTTCTATCTAAGATTACTTTTTAGATTTTGTTGTTATAAATCTTAATCGTGATATAAATGAATTATATTTAATTTTATATTTAGGGTTTGATTCCCTTTAATTTCCTCTTATTGGTGTGCCGTTTATTTTTTTCAACTTTATTAATCGACGACCACACAAATTTTAATGTTAGTCACCGATCGTCAGTAATTTTATTTTCATTTTCTTTTTTATATCGCATCTTAATTTTTATTTTTAATAAGTTTGTCTTTATACCACGTTTTCTTACGCCTTTTGACATGTTTTTTCCGTCGTTTGGCATTTTTTTCATTTATCTTTTTCTAAGTGTTGATTTGGCATCGCCACGACTGCTTAAGATGACGTTTATCTGATATCTTGTAGATATTCTCTATTTTGAACCCTCGGATTAGATTTGGATATCCAATTTGCGTTCGTGAATAACTTTTCACGTCGCTCAAGTCTGATTTGCGATTTGTTGATGGTCTTTCAATAGCTTTATTCCATTTTGTAGTTCGTTTTCCGATGCGATCAGATATGTTTGTATCTATCTTTGTTCGAGTTTATTGGTTATGTTTTTTATCTTTCCTTGTACGGTCCTTATGCGATCTTAAGTTTCTAGTTTTTGTTTAAATGATTATAAAAATTGTCCTATTATGTGCATAATTTACAATAATAATTGTAAATCTTCATTGTTATTTGAGATGTTTTCTATTTTGAATTAAAATTAGTGCTTTCTATATATAAAAAACTTCTATTTAAATGTTAAATAAATAAACAAAAAAACATCTGATTAAAAAAAAAAGGCTTAAGAGTAATTTTTGTTCCTAAAATAGATCCAATTTATCATTTTCTCTCTTATGATATATTCACATCAATTTAGTAATCGGAATTGTTTTGGGGCGTCATCTTAGCCCTCGATGTTCGTTGACCATTTTGACTAATAGAACTGTCAGTCTTATACGTTTTGGATTAAGGGATTAGATTAAAATATTTACTAAACACAACGGTTAGAAATTCCCCCCCCCCCAAATTTTATTATTTATTTCAGTGAAAGTAAGAGATTAGGTTAAAATTTTGAAGATTTTTTAACCTTTGTGTTTAGTAAATATTTTAAATATTTTATTATTTATTTTTGTAATAAATGTTATGTCATCGTCGAACCCCACAACAATATTCCAAAGATGCAGAAGACTAACGATTTTGTTAGTCAAAACGGGTTTCAAGAGTTAGGATGATGCTTCTAAACAACTTCGAGAGCTAAATTTATTCGAAAATACCATATAAGTGAAAATGATAAATTGGGTTTACTACAAGAGAAAAAATAGTCATTACCAAAAAAATGAATTGGATTGTTTGGGATTGAACCAGTGGCGGAACTTGGTGATAGAGTTTGGGGGGACAACTTAAAAATTTTAAAAATTTAGAGGTTTAAATTAAATTTTTTAAAAAAAATTTGAAGGGTTTGGTTTACATTTTTCCAAAAATTAGGGTCTAACTAAAATTTTTAAAATTTTGAGAGGCTTAATGAGAATTTTTAAAAATTATGGGAGTGGATTTAATTAATTAAGAACATTCAAAAAAATTAAAGTTTAGTATGAATTTCTAAAAATTTGGAGGAGCAAATTAAATTTTTTAAAAATTTTAAGAGTTTAAATTATAATTATTTAAATTTTGTGGGACCATGGCCCTCACTAGTAGTCTAGTCCCTCTTGTGTTCTGTCACTGAATCGAACAATGATTCACATGTTGATTGTGTTGGTAATACTCAATCTCACATAATATGGGAAATATAATTGGGAATGATTATTTGAGGTTTGCATTCTTCACACCCCTATTGAGTGATAAAGAACAATCGTGTCGCCGCTGCATTTGAATTACTAATGGTGTGATTCTGCAGTCAATATTTTCGACAGATTGCATCACATTTCAAAGGCAATTGATGTTCAAATTTTGGGCACTCAACATCAAATCTCTTGCTCTACTCAACAAACCGAAAACCTACTTCTGAATCTGCAATGATTTAGTGGGGCATTTTGGTAAGCTGGTATAGGTTTCAAGATCATGCACACAAGAAAGGTTTTGCATGTTGAAGAAATCCATCACTAACTCAACCTCAAAATGAGCATAACAAGAGCAACTTATCCAGGGCTACACTTCCCCTTGAGTGGGGGTTGTAAAATATTTTAAGCCCCAACTTGGAAATCAAATATTCATGTTGTTGACTACCAAAGCCTTGATCTTGATATTTGCTAACTGTTATATCATAATAACATATTCGGCTTGTATGAGACCTTTTTGAATTTTTCTCATACAAAGTGAACTCTATTTCTATGTGTTTAGAACTGTCATGAAAGATTGGATTTGTAGCGATATGTGTAGCCACCTTCAATTTTGTTGGCTGCACAAGAGGAACACCAAGTAATCCCTCTAACCAGACAATCTTTACGAGTGTAGATGACATACTCCGATATCATGCTTCTGTTGAGGATCTTTGTTTCTTTGATTTCCAAGAAATTTAAATCCCTGGAATCAACAGCTCTATTGCATACTTCTACCACACATCCTACACGGTTCAACCGAAAGATACACTCATAAATGTTTCAGCTCAGGTATAAAGAGTACAAGTGTTGAATGTCCAAGGAGAAGAGTCATTTAAATCACTGCTGCTTGAGATTGATGAACCATGAGTATTGCAGGCTTGGGTTTCTAATTAGATCATCATTATTCTATCAGTAATTCTTAGTCGAGAGTCACCATTGCCGTTTAAGTATGTCTCGAGTATGAGTCTATGTGTATGTAAAAAATCATTGTTGGGAAACTCACCCACCACCCAAATCAATTCAGATTAGTCAGAGCGAAAGACAACAAAAAAGAAAACTCTTAGTCGAGAGTATATGTTAGAGCCCATAAATCTCGAATGTGATCCCTGAGCCCACATCATTTAAATGTTTTTTTTTCTTTTTATTTTTTCTGAAATACTATCCTCAAATTATGACCCTTATTTAAATTGATCTCTAAATTCTTAAACATTTTAATTTCATCTCTAAATTATGACTCTCAATCTAATTTAGTTCTCAAACTTTTCGATATTATAATTTCGTTCTCAAACTATGACACTCATTTTAAATTGGTCTTCAAATTTTTGATCATTTTAATTTTATCCCAAATTATCAATATATACTTATCACATCTACTGTCAATAAAAAAGTCAGGCCAAGCTTTATTGTTATATGTTTGAAAAAAAAATTAAGTTAAACTATGTTTGAAACTAATTACATATTTAGATGAATCTGGGGATGAAATAGAAATTTTTGAAAATTTAAGAACTAATTTAAAAGGAGAGTCATAGTTTGAAGATGAAATTGATTTTTAAAGTTTAAATACGCGTGGTACAATTAACTCTTAATTATATGAACAAATTAAATAACCGAAATAAAAAAGTAAAATAAAACCAAAGAAGAGATAAATTAATAAATAATAAATAAAATAAAGATAGATATCTAATACATTGATGATAATTTATATGTTATTAATAAATCAGATAGTAGCGTATCATTAATAATTATTATTAATAACCACTTGTTTTACTGACAAGAGCATGGTAAATCATATACTAAAAATGTTAATTACAAATAATAATAATCATATGATTTCAAAGGCAAACAGGAAAAAATCCGGCCTATTAGTAGGGTCATCGCTTTGAGCAAAACTCGAGTAGTATTTCTTCGAGTAACAAAAATGCCTAGTGTAAATCAGTGGCTATCGAGAAGATCGATGGAAACCTTATTGATATACCGATAAGGGGGAGCCCGTTCACATGGTTTAGAGGAGGATCTTCTATATCATCTAGCAGGTTAGACAGTTCCTTCTATCAATAGAGGTGCTTAGCAGCTTTCCCCAACTAGCCCAATCAATATCCATGACGAGAAATTTGTCGGATCACAAACCTGTGTTATCGAAACAAAAGAATTTGAAAAAGGGGATCAGACCTTTCAAGTGGTTTAGTCATGGGCGGACTATAGGGATTATGTAAATGCGATTTAAGCAATTTGTGAAGAGAATCAGGGTAACGGTGCTATGCATATATTAAGGGAGATCCGGGAAGCAACAAAGAATCGGGAAAAGACATCACGTGAAAAGGATGACATCCATGGTGATATGTTGAAGGAAATTCAGGCACCGAAGGCGAAACTATGGCGATGTACAGACGTAAAGAAAAAGAATGATTACAGAAAAGTCGATTAAAATAGTTCAAAGATGTTGACAAAAATATTAAATTTTCCACGTTTCCGCTGCCACAAGAGGAAAAGTTAATCATATCCCTTCGATCAACGTGGGCAACTCAGAGACAAATGAACAAAAAGAACCACAAAAGGTTTTTCAAGAACATTTCTAGAATGGATATAACGTTGAAAATACTCTTCCAGTCAAACGTTTTGATGTCTCTTTGAAGAGGTTGAAATCGATGTCCAGAAGAGCAACCGAAGCCCCTTTTTTGGAATCGGAAGTATGGAAAACAATTAAATCGATAGATGATTCGCGCGCTCCTGGGCCAGATGGTTTTAATATGAACTTTTTTCAAAAAAATAAAATAAAATAATTAGGCATTTGTAAAGGATGAAGTCATGGAGTTTTTTGCAAATTTTTTCAGCGGTAATCTCAATGATACATTCTTCAACAAATCATTTATCGCCCCCATTCCAAAAAGGGCTGGGCCTGATGCCATTGAGGAGTTTAGGTCAATCTCTCTTGTGAGTTGTCTGTACAAAATATTGGCGAGAGTTCTTTCGAGGAGGTTAGCAGGCTGTATAAATGAAATCATTGGAGATAGTCAATTCGCCTTTTATTGCAGAAAAGCGAATTGCAGATTGCTCTTTAATCCCAAATGAGGTAATTGACGACCCGAAGATGCGGAAGCGAGAAGCTATAGTTTTCAAAGCAGATTTTAAAAATGCTTATGATACGGTCGATTAGCAATTTTTGAACCTAGTTATGAGGAAGATGGGCTTCGCGAGGAAATGGAGGAAGTGGATCTATGTTTGTATCTTTACTCGGTCGATAGCAGTTCTTGTAAATGGTGAACCGTCTTCTAGCTTTAAAATAAAAAAGGGGAATAAGGCAAGGTTGCCCGTTATCAACGTTGCTCTTTAATCTGGTCGGTGAAGCTCTGAGTGATCTTCTGAACAAAGCAGTAAATATGAGTATTTTTAATGGTTTCCAGTTGGAAGTAGCGGTTGGACCGTATCTCATATTCAATTCGCCAATGACTTAATAATCTTCTCCGAGAAAAAGCTGGAGATGGTGCGAAATGTAAAAGAATTCTCAGAATCTTTGAGGTAGCTGCAGGCTTACAGCTTAACTCGAAGAAGACAAAAAACATGGAGTCAATATTGACATCAATTGTGTGAAGGAATGGGCAGCGAACATTAGATACAGTTGGGATTCGTTTCCTACGCTATATCTTGGCCTTCCATTGGGACCGAAGAGGAATTCCAAAAATCTATGGCAGCCCATTATTGATAAAGTTCATTCGCGTCTGGAGGACTGGAAAGGAAAATGCGCATCTTTTAGTGGGAGAATAACTCTAGTAAGGTTTGTCCTAGCAAACTTTCCGGTATACTACTCTCCTTATTTTTAATGCCCGCAGCAGTGACAGAGAAGATTAATAGATTTATTGCCAATTTCATTTGGAGCGCAATGGCGGGAAGATAAATACATTGGTTCAGGTAGGTGAATATATGTAAGAGATTTGGGTTTTTATGATGTTAGAATAAAAAATCGGTTCGCTCCTAAACAAGTGGATATGGCAATTTGGGATAGAGACTGATAGTCTCTGAAAAAAAGGTGATTGTTACAAAATACGGTCTCGATCGGGAGGCGTTATTTCCTAACAATGCCCATAGGCGGAAGCCTTCATGGCTTTGGAGAAACATCACGTCTCCTTTGTCAAGCGAAGATGATATTCTCACTTCTAACTGCTTCTGTGTGCTTGGCAATGGTAGTAAAATTGCATTCTGAGAAGACCACTGGACGGAAGTCCCTTCCCTAAGAGTAGCGTTTCCCAGAATTTATGGAATTGCATTCGCAAAACTGGAGAAGTTAAAGATTTTGGAAATAGGAGAAATGGAAGATGGGAATGGAATATTGAGATCAGAATACCACTTTTTGAATGGGAAGTAAGTTTATGTAACGAATTTATAAATGTCCTAAATAGAGTTTGAAGTAATGTTTGTTGACGGTGTAGATTAAGTGCAATGGTTGGGGTCGCCGGATGGTCTTTATTCAGCAAAAAATTTCTGCTTGTTGGCGTCTTGTGCGGGGGAGAATGAGGATAACGTGTGGAAAATGGTGTGAGCAAACTTAGCTCCACCGAAAGTTAAAGCTTACGTTTGGAAGGCTATTCTTCAGAGGATTCCATCCCTCACAGAATTGTCGAAGTGCAGTGTTTCCGGGTTGGAATCTACCATTTGCATCATATGCAAAAAAGAACTGGAATCAGTAAATCATTTACCGTGTCACTGTGAAGGTGTTTGGAAAGCATGTCAACTATGGTGTAAGCTGTGGAAGGTAGTTAGTGTCTTTCTGAAGATATTAAAACTTTACTCATGCTATGGAACAACCAAAAGGTGCGTAGGAAAGTTAAACCATTATGGCGTTTAAATTTTTTTGGTTTCACGTGGTCTGAGTGGACATGCAGAAACGATGCTCTATTCAATGGCATTTTAAGCTCTGAAGGTAGAATATTTGATGTGGCAACCACTAGGATAGGATGATGGGCTAATTTTAAATGGCGAATAGAAATCCCTTCTGTTCAAGATTTCATTAGAAGCCCCAGTTCTTTCATTTGCATTGGGGAATAAGCAAAAGGGTAGCAATGTGGTCGGGTCCATTGCTTCATATAGAGCATCTCTAATTTTTCGTTTTGGAATTGTGAAAGTTGAGTTATTTAGCATTGAGATTTGTTGTTGTGTTGCTGTAATACCACTGCTGCAGGTGTCTTTAGGGATGTGTAACATATTTGTTGGGATGGAAGTATCTGTAGTATGTCATTTCAATGGAGTTGTTTCAAAGAGGACGGTCGCAGCTTCAGATCGGTATGTATGAATTGCTTCTCGGTGTTGCACAGCGGTGGCCTGGTTTTTTGCTACTGCAGCGTTTTGGAAGGTTCAGTTGGTTCTGGTGTTACTAAATCCATCCTCTTTCAAATAATGCGATAAATGTTTTATGCCCTGCCTGTATGGTTTGGCTGCAATGTTTTGGTTCAGTTCCTTTATTGTGGAAGATGTTTGGTGTTAAAATATTATGATTCGTGTTTGGATTTTTTTTGTACCATTTTCATTGATATGACACTTTTTTTTATATAGGTTTAAGGAGATTTTTAATGAGATTTATATAAATAATTGTTTTATGCGTGTTTTACTTGATAAAACAATGCATGACTTCGTTAAAAAAATGTTTTAATAAATAATTGGCCAAATATAATGCTGAAATTGGATGCCCTGCATGTGAAAAATCGTGGCGGTGGTAGTACTCTTAATTGATTTTATGCTGATTTGGTCTATTCAGACTAATAATATTAATTAACCTATTATTTAATTGAAGTTTTAAGCAAATTTTTAATTCATTGAGAAATGAATAAATATGGGTTGAATGATAAGTAAGATTTAAACAGATGATAAGGTACATAAATGATTCATCGATTATAGATTCTACTTTATTCAGTCTCTTAATTATTAAAAGTTGCAAAATGATTTTCTGACTATGAGACAATATTTTGTTGAGTCCCTCAACTATTAAAAGTTATAAAATGGTCACCCAATTATTTATATGTTTTATATTGATCTTTTTTTTAAAAAAAAATTAAAGGTCTCTGACATTAATTTTGGTCACCAACTTTTAAAACTTTCAATACAAACATCGAACTTTTAGTTCATTTTCAGTAAGTCTCTGATATTACCTCCCGTTAGTTTTATCTAACGTGGCACGTTACAGTTGTTTTTCAGTTTAATAAAATAATCATTTTAACCCACTTCAGCTTAATAGAAAAATTTTCTTACCAAGAATTGACTGAAAACCCTAAAAATCAAATTTCCCTTTCTCTTAATTCTCTTTGTTTGATCAACAATCGAAGCTAGCAATGGAGACACCAACTGCAATCCCAACATATTTTTGTGTAAGGAGGTTCTTTGGGTGCGTTAATATGTGTATATAGAAGAAAATTGGTATGTCTTTAATAAGGAATGAAACCTTCAAAATTGGGACTAAAATCCAATACACAGTAAGCTATAAAATTGGGACTGTCCAATACGCATGCAATTACACAACAACTTAATAACACAGTAACAATAAATCCAAAATCAATTACAATTCAATCTATTTTTTTTCTTTCTGATCCTTTTGGGACTAAAATCGCATTCAATATGACAAATAGTAATTCCAGAATATGAAAAGTCCTTCAATTTCATATTCTAAAATATTTAAACAAACTTCAGAAAATTGGGTAACACATGAATCAAATCAGAAATAAATTTTCCATATACATCATAAATAACAATTTACCATTCGTCACACTTGAACAAACCTTCGATTGATCATTCTCTCCCTCATTTTCACCCACCAGCAGTTGATAATCTAGAAAAAAAAGCTTAAATAAAAAACTCAAATTAAATCTAAGTCATTTGATCAGTGAAAAAGTTTAAACCCTTTTAGTTTTTCTCAAATTTTATATGATGTCATTTGGGATTTTTTTAATTTTTATTAAGTTGAAAAATAATAGTAACATGCCACGTCAGATAAAACTAATAGAAGGTAACGTCAGAGACTTTACTAAAACCGAATTAAAAATTCGGTGACTGTTGCAAGTTTTAAAAGTTGGGTGACCAAAATTCAAGCGCCGTAGAAGTTTAGTGACCATTTATGTAGTTTACTCAAAAATTAATTATCTTTTGTGTTAAATGTTAACATGCTGACTAAAATATGATAAAATATGATCTCCGAATTGTTTGAGTTATATAATTGTTTGAGATTCTAGGATTAGATTTTATCAGACCCTAATTAGCAGGTACGTCCAACTCAGACGTCGACAATTTTTAATAGAAAAGGACGAGTTTGAAGCATATGAATAGTCAAGTGACCATTTTTGTAACTTTTAATAGTTGTGGACTCAACAAAGCGTGATCTTATAGTTGGGAGACAATATGTGTACTTTACCCCAGAAAATAGACCTACTTTTTGTTGGTTTATATTTTGAATTTGTTTAGAGATAATTATAATTATAAATACATCTGCATTAGTTTAATTATTACGATGAGAATTAATTACGAAGAATGAATTAATAATTAGAATACATTCGTATTTAGATTATATTAATTTTGAATAATGTTTAAAAATAATAAAAATAAGGGTAAATTACATCATTTCTCATTGAACCTTACTCTCTCTCCTATTTTTGTCACCACACTTTCAATTTTTTAATTTGCTCACTGAACTTTATAGATTGAATTATTTTGCTCACTCTACTTTTAATCTTCTAATGGTGTTATGACCTGGATTAAATAAATGGGTTTTTATGATAGGTCAAAAAAATAAAATAAAAATAATAAGATTAATAATATTACCCAAATTCTACTCATCTCTTTCCCCAAACAACATCCATAGCCACCCAACCTTCACCAAACAACCTCCAAAATCTCCAAACCTTCACCGAGCAACTTCCTCCACGATAATCTCTTCTTCACCGTGAGCTATCAAGCACGATTCCACATTGGCACCGACCTCTACCCATCAACCCTTAAATCCATAATCATAACTTCAAAACCACAACCATAACCCTTAGGGACGGAGACATAATTAAATATTAGCATGGGCCAAAATATTAGACTATTTAAGAAAAATATAAAGACTTATTAGGTATTTAAACTCGAAATTCAGCATGAACCAAGCGACCTAGTGATTAAGGAATTGTTGTTATCCTTGAGGTCTCGAGTTCAAGCACATACGTAGGTGTATGAGCGTTCATTGTTAAATAGTTGAAAGTCTTTGTACAAATATACCTTGTATTCACCCTAAATTAAAAAAAAATCAAAACTCAAAAGATAACTTCTAATTTTTTAATATTTAAACTTATAATAACTTAAATTGTAATTAGACAAAAAATATGAGAACATAGACTTATCATTCTTTAGTTCGACCCCTACTTGATTAAATCTTTAATAATTTTTTATAATTTTTAAATTTAAATATTTATTTTTACATGAACCAAAATACTATTAAACCAAAATTATATTAAATATATATTTTAATAAGGGTCGGAGCCTCCTTGAGCTTTAAGGGAGCTCAGTCCCTGATAGCCCCAAAACACCCATTATAAATCCTAAAGTCAATCCCCATGATCAATAAATCTTTGGCATTTGGCATTTATGATGCCGACAATGAGTTGGAATGATGATATCATAGAAAATGAGAAATATCAGAAAAATGGGTAATCAACAAAAGAAACGAAATGAAATATGGAGAAAAAGGAATGAACTTTACCTTCGGGTTTCCGATGGTGGTGCCTTCGATGGTCGCAGATGAATCTCAATGGTGGGGAGACGCGCATGGTTGAGGAGACCAACATATCTCCATTTGGGCTCCATCCAATGGTGGACAACGAAGATAGGGAGAAGAGGAGCCGAAAGGTCTACTACTAGACGTGTGGAGTTTGGGGCTTTTTTTGGTGATGCTATCAACGCTTCTGACTATTTTTGAAAGGCTGATGGGGTGTGGCTATTGGCGTGGTGGTTATCGGCGTGGCTAACCCTCGTCGGAAGAGTGTTGGATATGTCGGTGAGGTTTGGTCATGGCGTTGGGTAGTTTTGTAACTGGGGGTTTAATTTTTAATTGTTTTATTTTTTGACCAATTTTTAACAACTAAAAAGTATTTATTTAAGCCACGTGATAATACTGTTAAAAAAATTTAATGGTGGAGTGAGCAAAATAATTTAATATGTAAAGTTCAGTGAGTAAATTGAAAAAATTAAAAATATAGTGAGCAAAATAAGAGATAGTAAAATTTAATGTGGAGCGATGTATTTTACCCTAAAAATAATGATATTTAGAGAGGAAATTAAATTAGAAATTTACACATGATATTTATGTATTATTACGAAACTCAAACCGGAACAATTAAGGCTAATCAACTGATTTAAAATATATAATCATAATATAATGAATATATAAAATATAAATGAGGTATGATACAATTAGACTCTTGTGGAAGTCGTTTTTCGCCCGGGCAGGGAAAAACCAATATCGACTTGGGGGTTTTTCTTTGAAAATGTTTTGAAATGTGAGGAGTCACCACCAATCATTTTAAGGTATGATTAGGACACCCATAAAAATGGGTGATCTTAATAAAACATTTTTTTTATTAAAATACTAAGTTTTAGGGTCTGTAAAAATCAAAAAATAGGTTCGAGAGTCAGTTACGCGTGGGGAAGGATTAGCACCCCCACAGTGCCTAAAAATTTGTACCTAGTTAATTACCCTATATTTAGAATCGAAAATTTGAGTTCAAATTTTATCTAATTTAAAAATCATTACGGATGCAAAGTTGAAAAGAGTATTCGTTTATTAAAGCCAATAACATTCTCCCCCTAGCATGAATGCGGGAGATCAACTATTGTGCCCAATAACCAGACATTGCCTTAACTTTAAAAAATCATGATGCAATCTTTAAAAGGATGTCGACCTATTTCGGGAATCACCAATAGTCACCCCCTGAGCATACTTGCGGGAGATATACTATTGATTCCCTAATAAGTGAACATTGCCTTGTGTTTGAAAATAACATGCAATCAAACAGTATATTATTAATCCTAATTAAACTAAGGGTTTATTAAGACTTTCCCTATCTTAGAGTGTCAACTTATGAAAATTAAATAACTTAGAGGCATAAACCTAGAAATGTAGGTTCTAATTTTAACCCTATTTGATTTTAATTAATTATTGAATAGAATAATTGAGGTGGTTCCTTGAGCATTTAGGCGAGGGCCAACTAGAATTATTCCCTAAATTAAAAGGACTATATTGAAATCTAGCTAAAAGTGGAGGATCTATTTAACCTATTTAATTTTATTAATTTAAAAATCTAATTGAAGTTTTAAGGACTAAAGTGTAAAAGAACTAAAATCCAGAGTTCTAAAAAATCTAAAAGTTCAAGGACCTAAATCAATAATTCCTAAAATTTAAGGATTAATCAACAAATCAAAATTCTAATAATTATCTAAATTAACCTATTAGAAATTAAGGGATTAAATTAAAATAGTTTTTAAAATTAGTCGATGATTAACAAATTAAGAGTTCGAATAATCGACTCGAGTAATACCATCTTATGTGAAAACTCGAAGCGAATTGCTCCCTAATTAAAACTAAGGTGACGTCATAATAACTAGATCTAATTTGGTTTACCAATCTAATCTAAGGACAAATTCTAAAAAACCAACTAAATAAAAACTAGAAACACTAATTCGAATAATAAACCCAATTAGATAAATTAGAATAAAAAACAAGAAAAAACATTAAAAATAAAAATGAATAAAAAAATATACAAGGATTAAATCACATTACTAGTAAATTAAAAGGATATTAAAGATAAATTAAGCATGTAAGGGAAGGCTAAATTTAAACAAATTAAAAATTAAGTGACTAAATCAAAACAAAATAACAAAACAGATTACTGACTAAAATACAAAAAGACGCCAAAATTGCAGGGACTAAATATTAATTATCCAATTTTTTAAACTAAAATGAACTATTAAATAAAAATTCAAAAATTACAAAATTAGTACAGCCAAATTAAAATAAAATTAAACAGTCACTATATATGACCAACATGACATGCAAAAACATGTTAAACTTAGAGGGACTAAACTACAAATATTCCAATAAACATTTAACATGCACAAAAAGGGTAAATAACCATTTCAGCCCTTACAGATGACCATAATGCAAGAACGTGCTAAACCTAGAGGGATTAAACATTAAATAACCCAATAAATAATAACATGGACGAAAAAGGTAAATATTAGGCTTGGTTCCTATATGTGACCAAAATGCAAAAACACACTAAACCTAGGGGACCTATCCATGATTTTACCCTAAACATCCCCAATAAAACCCAAATTTTCCTCTTTTTTATTCATTTCAGCCAAAATTGAAAAAAAAACAAAAACTCTCTCCCATCTCTACTCTCTCTCGGCCGGCCCACTATTGGCCACCACACGCCACTGCTCTGGCCATCGTTTCGGTTGCCACACACAGTGGTCGAAAGTCCTAAACCTATCCCAAAAATGCCTAAGCTTCCAGATCTACTACTCTAGACCCTTATTTGGGGGATAAAACCACCGAAAACTACCCCTAAACACGAGGGAAAAGCCTTCGACTCCTCGGCTTCCTTCGCTCCGATCGCCGTGAAGATGAAGCGACCCTTTGGTTCATCTTCCACTCTCAGGTCAAACTCTCACCATTTCTTTCTTTTTTCTGTAAAAGCTTAGTTTTTTTTTATTTTCGAAACTGAAAAAAGTAGAAAGAAAAAATACCTTGAAAACATTTTTATATTGCTTCTGGAAAAAAAGGGAAAAAAGATCCCTTTTACATTGTGTTTAACTTGTGTTTTATACCTATATTATAGATCTTTTTTCAAAAAAAAAAATCATGGCATTTGTCTTGGAACTTGGTGTAGTGTGGAGTTTTGGAGCAATAACATCTTTGCTTGGAGCAGAGCACGGCGGATGGGGCAGTAGGGCTACTATGGCAGGGCTAGGGTTAGGTTTAGGTTAGATTTCAATTTAGACCCGGGTTTGGGTTTGGTTTGGGCCCAGTTTGTAAATGGGTTTTGTAATATTAAGTAATAATAAAAATAAATAATAATAATAAATACATAAAAACAAAAAAATGGTGATTACAACTGCCCCTCTTTGCTCATTGTTGTAGAATGAGAATGAAACTAAGATAGAAAGCACAATTTTTTTGGCTTAATCTTAGTTCTTCGAGCTACGAGTTCTTCTTATTATGAACCCTTCCAAGTTGATCCACCTCCTTCTACGATGGATCCAAATAAAGTGATGATGCTTTTCCAACTCCATATGCTATGGATGAGAAAAGGTCGGTGTTGTTCCAACACTTTACGTGATGGAAAAGAGCTAAGGTTGAACAAGTTCTTCTCATTACGAACTTCTTCTCCCTCATTAAATGAGTTCTTCTCATTATGAACTCTCCAATAGAAATGTTGATCCCTCGAGTGAGGTGTTGCTGATTCAACTCCAAATGTGATGAGTTAATCTAAGGTTGAACAAGTTCTTCTCATTAACTTCTTCTCCCTCATTGGATGAGTTCTTATCATTACGAATTTCCATTGGGAAATGTTGATTGGTTTATCCTCTCTTTGAAGAATTTTAAAACTTGCAAAAGATTATCATATGTCAGTGATTTGTATTTAAAGTACCTGAAGGTAATGACCAGATGATCCTTAATTTTGTTGCGATCCATTTTCCTTCAACGGTGAAAAAATATAGACATATTCTTTGTTGAAATAATCTACTTCCTCATGATATCTTTGTTGACTCTTTGAATTCCTGTCAGATATTCAAAACTTGATGAAAAATTAATGTGTATGTTCATATTTTGCAAATGCTTGAATATGCATGATGTGATTTTTGTATTTTGGGTTGTCAAGTCTTATAAATATTTTTTTTTCTTGTAGAGTCATTGTCTTTGTTGAATCTTTGTTTGATCAGTAATCCTGGCCTTCTTTATTTCTAAAATCAAGACTGATCTCTTAATAATCTATTTGTGCCTCTGCCTGGAAGCGACCAGAGATATGCCTTGGAACGAACTATGACATTGTATTTTCATTATTTATTTTGTCATTCGGGCTACTAACATCTCTTGTTCGTCCTTTGTCAACCACTTGCTTCAATGAGTGTAAATATCGACATGGTGGATTGCCTTGGATTTCCAGTAATTTTAGGTTAATTCAAAAGTAATACCGAAAATTTATTTGTTTGGAATTGTATTATGTTAGGTTGTTTGTGACATGAAGAAATGTATGATTTGAAGATTTAAATGATAATCATAAAATTTATTGACACAATATAGGTTTTTACACAAAGTCATGGCAATCAAAAGAATTGAATAGAGAATCTGAAGCAAAAAGAATTTGTCATAATGAATTCCAACATAAGTGTTCCTGAATCAGTTAATCTGACATCTCGAGGTGATCTTCTGTCTGGGAGATCTCAATGTAGCGGAGCTATTTGCATATGTGAAGTCTTTCACGAACTACTAGGCTTTGAGAGGGTTTGTTTGCTGCATGCCCCAACATAAAAAATGCATTTGAGCCACCTTTTTAGGTTTTCCACTCAAATCCTTACCTTGGTTTCAAGACGCCCTTTGTGGGTTTTCATCTTGAACCCTCCTTTTTATTTTCATTTCATTTCATTTCATTTCATTTCATTTCATTTCATTTCATTTCATTTCATTTCATTTCATTTCATTTCATTCATTTCATTTCATTTCATTTCATTTCATTTCTTTTCTTTTCTTTTTCCTCTTTTTTTTCTTAGGCATAATATTTTTTGACATAATCTGAATTTATTGGGTTCCTCAGCGCTCTTCTGTCAATCTCTACCAAAATCAATGCTCCTCCAAAAAAGGCCTTTTTGAAAACGTATGTCCCTTTCCAATTAGGCATCAATTTCCCATAAAAATATTTCTAGATTGGCAAGATCTTTTTAAGCACTAGATCACCCTTTCAAAACTCTCTTGGGCATACTTTCTTATCATGCGCTCTCATCATCCTTTTTGGTACATCTGTCCATGACATATAACTTTCATTATCTTCTCTTCAATAAGATTCAGTTGATCAACACGAGACTAAACCCATTCAGCTTCATCTAACTCTACTTCTTTTAAAATTTGAAGTGATGAAATCTCAACCTCAATGGGTACACGACTGCCTCGGTTTCATATACCAAAGAGAAATGTGTTACCTCTGTCGATGTGCGCACAGTCTTCCTATATCTATATAGAGCAAAGGGTAATCTCTCATCCAATCTCTTTAAATTTTTTAGTCTTCATAATGATTCTTTTGATGTTTTGTTCACTTCTTCTATTGGCACATTCATTTTCGGGTGGAAGGTCACGAGATTGACATGTTTTATCTTGAACTGCGAACAAAGTTCTTCCATCATCTAGTTATTCAAATTAGTAGCAATATCTATGATGATTCTTTTTAGCAACCCATATCAACAGATTATTTCTTTCTTTATGAACTTGCAAAATGTAGATCTCGTGATACTGGAATAAGAAGCAACCTTTACCAACTTAGTGAAATAATCAATTTCCACTAAGATGAATTGATGCCCATTTGAAGCTTTTGGTGTGATTGACCCAATAACGTCCATACCCCACATGGAAAACGACCAAGGTGATCTCATAACATATAAATGCAAAGGTGGTGCTTGAATTTTATTCGCATATATCTGGCATTTATGGCATCTTCTTACATAATTGACAAAATATGTATGCATCGTGGCCCAATAGTATCCATACCTCATGATCTTCCTGGCCATATATAAACCATTTGCATGTGTTCCACATGTTCCACCATGCACCTCTTCCATTACACTTTTTGCTTCTTTGGCAGTCACTCATCTTAACAAAACTTGATCAATGCCCATTATGTATAAGATCTCTCCATCAAGTAAGTACCCATCTACCATTCTTCTGATTGTTTTCTTGTCAATTTCATATGCACCTGGATGATATGTTTGGTATCTTATATACTGTAAGATATCGTGGTACCATAGATGACCATCAACTTCTTCTTCTTCTAGAAGATAGCAATATGTCGGGGGTTTTATACACTTTCATCTTTATTGGCATCATGTCTGTCTACTTATTAGCTTTAAACATTGTAGGCACTGTAGCCAAAGCATCAGCCATTTGATTTTCTTCTCGGGGAAGATATTTCAATGTAACATCCTCAAATTCTTTCAATAGTTCGAGGAATAAATTTCGATATTCAATTAGTTTTGGGTCCTTTGTCTCCCATTCTCCCCTTAGTTGATACACTACTAATGAGGAATCTCCATATACTTTAAGCGTTTTGACCTTGCTTTCAATGGCTGCCTTTAACCCCATAACACATGCTTCGTATTCTGCCATATTGTTGGTGCAAAAAAATTCCAATCTACCTGTGGAAGGATACTATATTTCTTCTGGGAAAATCAACACTGCCCCAATTCCTTTCCTTAAAGCGTTAGAGGCTCTATCAAAGTACAATTTCCAGGATTTGTCGCCCATGGCACTTTCTTCTTCAGCAGAAATGTACATTAAATCCTCATCTGGGAAATTAAAGTTTAGAGGCTCGTAGTCCTCCGAGGCATGACTCGTAAGAAAGTCGACTATGGAACTCATTTTTATCGCCTTTTGGATCATATAGACAATATCAAACTCAGACAACAACATCTTCCATCTAGCCAGTCTAATCAGAGCAAGAGATTCCATAAAAAATTTAAATGGATCCTTGATATCAACCACGTGGTATGGTATAACATGTACTGCCTGAGTCTCCGGGTTGCCCAAACTAAAGCACAACACAACTTTTGAATCGGTGGGTATCAGGTCTCATAATCAGTGAATTTCTTGCTCAAATAATAAACAACTATTTTTTCTGACTCATCATGTTTCCCTAGCATGCATCCCATTGAATTCTCGAAAACTGTTAAGTAGAGAATTAGTGGCCTTCAAGGTACTGGTGATACTAATATGGGGGCATTGGACAAGTATTTCTTGATAATTTCAATAGTCTCTTGGCATTCATTATTCCAAACCTCAGGATTATTTTTCTTGGGTAATTTGAACACCAGATCACACTTAATGGTTAATTGAGAAATGAATCGAGATATATAATTTAGTCTTCCAAGGAACCGTCGAACTTCTTTTTGCGTGCGAGGTGCTGAAAGATCTTGAATTGTCTTGACTTTATCTGGATCAATCTCGATTCCTTTTTGACTCACAACGAAGCCAAGTAGTTTCCCTGATTTTACCCCGAATGTGCATTTGGTTGGATTGATCTTTAAATGGTACTTTCTCATTCTTTGGAACAATTTTCTCAAATTCAGTATATGATATTCTTCTGTTTGGGATTTGGCAATCATGTCGTCCATGTATACTTCAACTTCCTTATGCATCATGTCAGGGAAAAGAGTTACCATGGTTCTATGATAGGTTACCCTAGTATTTTTCAACCCAAACTACATCACTTTATAGTAGAAAGTCCCCCAAATGGTTATGAATGTCGTTTTCTCCATGTACTCAGTGTTCATTTTGATTTGATTATATTCCAAGAAGCCATCCATAAAGGAAAACCATGAATACCCTGCGGTGTTGTCCACTAGAGTATCTATATGAGGCAAGGGAAATTGTTTTTTGGGCTAACCCCCATTAAGGTCTCGATAATCCACGTACATGTGAACCTTTCCATTTTTTAGGTACCATAACTATATTGGCAACCCATTCAGGATACTTTACCTCTTTAAGGAAACCTGCATCGATTTGTTTCGTAACTTTCTCATTGATCTTTAATAGTATTTCTGGCTTCATTCTCCTAAGTTTTTGTTGAACATGCTTGCATTTGGTTTAATATGAAACTTAAGGGTTACTATATCAGTGCTTAACCCATACATATCTTGATACGACCATGCAAAGACATTTTCAAACTCTTGGAGCAAACTTATCAATTCTAGCCTTATTCTTGCGGATAGAGTAGTGCCAATTTTTATCTCTTTCTTTATCTCTGATGTTCCTAAATTCACAAGCTATGTTTCTTCCTTGTGGGGTATAATATGTTTCTCTTCTTTTTCTACCAATCTTAATAGCTCATTAGGAACTTCACAGTTTTCCTCATCTTAACACTCATTGACTTCTTCCAGACGCAAAGGTAGCTCAAACTCTATCTTGTAACTGGTCTAAGGAACATTCATGCTAGTATTATTGTGACATCTACATAAAATTTGGCTCAAATGTATTGGAATATAAATGTAACAAATAAAAAATATAGAATAAAGAATATGATGCTAAGAACGCGATGCAAAAATATGAAGAATAAAATCGATTTCCATTTGAGAAAATAAGAATAGTATCTTTCATTAATCAACTTAGGTAACATTGACTTCTACAAAAAGTTCTTTTAGATACTTTTAAAATGCTAACACAAGTTATATTTGGAAATTACTTTGGTCTAACCCTAAAAACTATAGGGAGGTCCTCATCCATCTAGTTGTCTAGTTCTTCACCAGGGAAACAAGGACGAAATCTAGCTAAAAACTTTCTAGGCTTACAATCATATTGACATACAATCCTTTCAAAGCTTCTCCCATCAGCTCATATTCTTTCGTCAGCTCCTTAGTCCTGATAGCATTGGTCAGTTGCTACTCCATGTCGTACACTCCTCTGAATTTGAAAGAGTTCTTTACGGGAGGGAAGAACATGCGTTCTCTAGGGATATCATCTCCTTTCATCCTGACTTTTCTTACTTCAGCCTTTTTTCTCATCTCTTGGCCACATTGCTGGAATGTGGACTTAAACGCGAGCCCAAAATGACCCTCTTCCATAAATGGTTATGGGTCGTACCATTCCCTATAGATTTCTACCTAGCCCCTTTCCAGTCTTCGCCTCTCTTTCCAGAGTTTGCCTTACTGCCATCTTGGTACAATCAGATAGCATGGGGCATGTAATTTTGTTTCCTTTGACTACATATGTTGCATTAATGAACTCTAAGGTCTTGAAAGAGCATTCCAAGGCATCCTTGTTAACGTCGATGTATGGGACATCAGATGTTACAAAAGCAATGATTTCTTCTTCAGCCCCGATGCTGACCAGCTTCCATAAATCATAAATTTTAATTTCTGATGTAGAGACGAAGGAACTGCCCCTGCAACTTGGATCGAGGGTCTTCCCAATAAGCAGTTATAGGTTGTGTGGATGTCCATCACCATAAAGTCAATGTTGTATGATAACTTCCTAAAAACACTACTTTTAAGGCCTTTTTCACTTAAGTTATTGTTTGTTTAAGAGCTCATTTTAGTCATTTTAGGATAATGTAGTTGCATATAGTTGCATTTGTGGTGGTAGTGTTATTTTATCTCTTAAAGATACTGTATGAGAGAAAGGTACATTTGTTTGTGGTGTGTAGGGAATAGAAGACAAAAGGATTCTTTGGGAAGTAATGCTACGGCATCACACGTTGCTAAAGCAGATTGAAATGCCTTGGCATTTCTGGTGTAGAAAACGACAAAAAGATACAACTGTACGAGGACATCTCTAGGGGTATGAGGGGTATTTTGCACCCAACATCACCCAACAACCTCATCATTACACCTATATATTTTTATTATATATGACACCTCACAAGGGAGAAAAGGACACACAATAGAGAGAGGGCATATGGGCAGAGCAGAAAAATCCCATTTTTATTTTCATTTTCCCTTCTTCTTCCTAGGGTTTTCCTCCATTGATAAAGCTCCAAGGAGTGGCGAGCTAAGCGTCCGAGAGGAGCTAGCGAGCTAAGGTGGTTTGTGGTGGTCGAGGAGACCTCCGGTGGCGTGCGTCGAAGGCTTATTCTCACTTCCCTTTACTGCTATTTTTCTATTTATTTCTGGGTTGTTGGAATGAATATTTTATGGCTTGTTCTATGGATATTTCTAACCCCACCATGAACTAACTTATTTGATGGTGGTTGGTTTAATGGTTGTTTAAACTATTTTAATGGTAGATTTATGTTTATCTTGGTTATTTTCTTACTTTTCTTATGAATACTTCAGTATCTAGGCTTGTAAGAGGCATAAGAGTGTCCATTTCTTAGATGAAGGTTAGGTGTTTGAGAGAAACCTAAGCTAAAAATACTTGTAGTATTCGAGAGAAACACAAGACAAGATCCTCATAAGCAATGGGCTATAGTGTTTTCAAGGGGCTTTGAATCGGCCTAGGAATACTGTATCCTAATCCCTTAGTACTCGAGAGAGACTAGGATAGGATTTTAACGACTAAAAAGGGTGTTTTTATCAATTGTATGGGCTGTCAACATCGTTGAGTGAGAGAAGATGCCTTGGCATCCTATTCTGTTAGGTTCCTTTGCCTAGAGATAATGGGAACACTTTCGGAAAACCCTGTCGAGTAAGTAAAGATTAGATAGCTTAAATCTGCCTGAGAGATAAGTTTAGCATCCTTAAATCAATCCCCACCATTCATTCCAGTGGAAGCTTGTCATGTGAGGATTATCTACTTATCATTTTATTTGTTATTTATTTACTGTTTTTACCATTTTTCATTGCCTTGACATTTCATCATCTTCAACATTAAATATCTACTCTTGCCACTGCATTTCCATTTGCTACACCATCAGACCATCAATCCATATCCACCAACATACACATTTCCATTGCCGTGACATTGTATATATCAACACTAACTATACATAGATACAATAGTGCTTTGCTTTGGTTAGACTTTTGTAATTTCACCCAATCCCTGTGGAGACGATACTCATTCATCACTTTATTACTTGAGAGATTATGTATTCTTGCACATTATTTGCGTATAATTTTATAGTACTCACAACATGTGAACAAGTTTTTGGCGTCGTTGCCGGGGATTGGCAGCCTGAAGTTAATTAGTTTTGCCATAGCATTTTATTTTTGCATTTTTATTTGTGTATAGTTTACTTTATATTTTTGTTTTATTTTTTTTCCAGGTTTATTTAGTGTATGCCTAGAAGACATTATGAAGAGCCTTTGGAACCGATAGAACCTGAGATTGAAAGACTCTTTAGACAAAGGATACGTGCTCGAAGAAATATGTATCAAATTAGAAACCAAGGCATTGGTCAAGATGATAGAATTCCGAATGCCGTGGCATTAGAGAATGTTGAACATGCTGGTAGGCCGCGTGTTATTCGTGATCACTTAAATCCTATGCTGGATGATCTGAATCCTGGAATTATGGCACCCAAAATACAAGATGCACATTTCGAGCTTAAACCAGTCATGTTCAACATGTTGAATTCCATTGGGCAGTTTGGGGGTATGCCAAATGAAGATGCCAAGAAGCATATTCGTAATTTTCTGGAAGTTTGTGATTCTTTTCGCCAAGAAGGAGTGCATGAAGATTTTCTGAAATTAAAGTTATTCCCGTATTCATTGCGTGACTGAGCAAGGGCTTGGTTGAGTGGTGTACCATCCGGTTCGATAGAATCATAGGCTGATCTTTGCAAGAGTTTCTCATTGCGGTGTAACCCACCAAACATGAATACTCAGCTAAGGAATGATATAGCATCTTTTCACCAGGGCGATGACAAATCCATGTATGAGTGTTGGGATCATTATAAGAGTTTGCCTCAAAAGTGTTTAAATCATGGTTTTCACGATTGGACTCAAGTAGTTATATTCTATAATGGAGTAAATACACCTATGAGGATGTTATTGGATGCCTCGACAAATGGGACATTGCTGGATAAATCACCTACTAAGGCATTAGCTATATTGGATGGAATTGCTAATAATGATTATCAGTTTCCTTCCTCAAGGCTTGGGAGGAGAGCACCTAGAGCATTTGAGTTTGATAATAAGGATTCGATGTCTGCTCAACTCTCAATTATCACTCATATGTTAAAAAATTTACAACTTTCTACTGAGGTGAAGGAAGTGAAAACAACTAGCTTGGCATGTCTTTATGCCAAGGCAATCATCACGAGAGAGAATGCCCGACCAACCATGAGTCCATCAACTTTGTAGGTAATTTCAATCGAAGCAAGAACAATCATTACTCTAACACTTATAATGCTAGATGGCGTCAACATCCCAATTTCTCATGGGGAAATCAAGGAGCCCACAATGCTAATCAGTCTAATCGGCAGCAGAATCATAATGAGCCTCAAGGTTACCAGAATGTTATGCCATGGCATAATGCTAACAAAGGAGCTTCATCTTCAGCGAGCATAAGTTCATTGGAAGCTACCATTCAAGAGTTCATATCTACTACGAAGACAATGCTACAAGACCATTCTACTTCAATTAAGAATCAAAGAGCTTTACTTCATAGTCAAGGCGCCTTACTTCAAAGCCATAGCTCATTTCTAAGAGCTTTGGAAGGACAAGTTGGTCAGATTGCTACGGAATTGCAAGAGCGTTAGCAAGGACGTTTGCCAAGTGATACTGAAGTCACTAAAGGGCATGGAAATGAGCATTGCAATGTTTTAACTCTTAGGAGTGGAACACAAATCAATCAACAAGTCAAGGCTAATGGGCCATGTCGTAACCGATTTTCGCCCGTGTACGAAGTTTTTATTTTGGCGGGAAAAGTGATGTGAATAAATGGTTTTTAAAATAATTTGGGAGTCGCCATCGGCTTTTTGAGTCAGGTAGGTCGAATACCTAAAAATTATCTTTTAAAAGAGTTTTTAAGAAAACATCAGTTAAAAGATGAACTGATATGCGTTTATAACCAAAATTTCGTTCTTTTTAATAATAAAAAGGGATTCGTGGTCGGTTACGTTTAGGGAAGGATTAGCACCCCTACAACGCCCAAAATTGGTACTTTTTAATTATACATTGTCTCTAATAATAGAATTTTAAGAATTCAAATATATTTAATTTATAATTCTGTTGTTTCAAAATTTTTTTATTATAATTTTTAAGAAAATATATTAATTTTTATATATTTATAAAAATATTTATTTATTTAGAAATATCAGAAAAGAACTTCTAGGTGTCATAAGACAGCTCTTTTCTTCGATATAAAAAATAAATAAATATTGATAAAATATTTATCTAAAAATAATAAAAAATAAGATTAATATATATAATTGATAAAAGTAAAATATTTATTTAAAAATATCAGAAAATAGACATCCAATTACTTTAAGACTGCCCTTTCTTAATATTTAAATATTAAAAATAATAACTTTTTCTAATAAAATAAAACAATATGTGTTTTCTAGTTTTTATAAGTAAGATATTTATTTATTTTTAACATATCAGAATAGGACATCTAGTTGCTTTAAGACTGCCCTTTTCGTTAATATTAAAAATAAATAAATATTATTATTTAAACCAAAATATATATATATATATATATATATATTTATATAATAAATATAATAATGAAAGTAATAATTTACATATATATTAAAAGTAATAATAAAATAATATTGCAAATAAATAAATAAATGAAAAAAAATCCTATAGTATTAAAATATAAATTATCTAAATTAATGAACATAACTTGAAATATAATTAATAATAATAATTTAACCTATATAATTATTATTCAATGATTAAAATATCAATTATTAAAATTAAGAGCTCCAATTCAAAATATTATAAAACATAAATATTAACAATGTAATTTAACATATATAATTATACATGATTAAAATAAATATTAATTAAATAATAAGGGACTAAATCGGTTATTTACTCTAAAGTATGTAATTGTAATGGAAAGGACTAAAATAATATAAAATAAATTATGAGACTAAATTAAAATATATGAAAGTTTATTGTAGTGACTAAATTATAATAAACACAAAATTTAAATAACGAATTAAAAGGCATAAAAGTCAATTTCAGTGACTAAAATGAATTGTTTACAAAACCTGAAGGGCCGCAGAAAGGGTTTGTCCAATGGTGAAATTACAGACATGCCCCTCCCCCAAAACGACGTCGTTCGGGGAGGGGTTTTTAAGCCCAAAAACTGGCCCTTCGGTCCATTCTCCTCATTCTCTTCTTTCCCTCCTCTCTCTCTA
Organism: Hibiscus syriacus; assembly: GCF_006381635.1. Classification (NCBI taxonomy): domain Eukaryota; kingdom Viridiplantae; phylum Streptophyta; class Magnoliopsida; order Malvales; family Malvaceae; genus Hibiscus; species Hibiscus syriacus. The sequence continues at coordinate 3,046,814 of NW_024063495.1, forward strand.
AAATGAGAGAACCAGAGTTCTCTCTGGCTTCTCTCTACATTCTCCCGCCAGAGAGAACTCAGTCCCGGCCGGCCACCGCTAATACCACCTCCGGCCACCGTTCACGATGGCCGGAATATTTAAAATCACCCCGAAATTTCTCTCTTTTCCACCAAAACCTAGATCTAACCTCTTTTAAGCCTAAAACCCTCTCAAAATCGATAGATCTAAGCTATAACCGAAGGATTTACCTCGGTTTATATAATGTTTTTCGGCGGCGTTTGGGTTCTCCGAAGGTAAGCAGCTCTTTTTCCTTTTTTTTTCCGAATGGTTGTTTGCTGTTTGGTTGCTCTTTTCCTTTTTGTTGCTCTCCGTGGCTGTCTCCTCTCGGGTTTTCAACTTTTTGTCTTTTTTTTATTTTGCAGGTGTGGTGGCTTTTATAGCCACCACCGAGGTTTTTGTTGGACCGGTCCCTTAGGAAGCTTTCGGTGAGTCACCATAACTATGGTGGTGACTCACCATAGGTAACAACGTGGACGGTCAGAGTCGTGGCAGCAGAGCTTCTAGAGGCTTCGGCGGCGAGGTGGCGTGGCACTGGAGTGTCGACAGCTGGACGTTGGACCACCTGGCAGAGGCGGCGACTGGCTTTCTGGAAGCATCAGAGGCGGCTGGAGTGCTAGGGTTTGAAAACCCTAGTTAAAACCCTAAATGTTTAGGGTTTCATTTTAGTCTGGGCTAATAGTAAATGGGCCTTGTAAATGGGTTTAGGGTTTTATAATATTTAATTTAATAATATTAATAATATATATATATAATAATAATAATAATAATTTTAAAAATAACAATTTAAATAATTTAAGTAAAATGAAAAATTAGTGTTTACAGCTGTCCCTCTTTTCTCATTTTTTTGTTAACAAGAATAGAGCAAAGACAAAAAAAACAATAATTTTTCATTTTTCTTCTTTTGAGTAAGACTGAAATGTTGAAAACATCATTCCAGAGGTCTTAAAAAATATCATGCACTGAAGGGCTTACAGATGACCCTAAGATTTTGAAAACATCAAAAAGCTCCCGAATGTTTTTTGGAAATATCATGCACTGTAGGACTTACAAATGACCCTAAGGTTTTAAAAACATCAAAAAGCTCCCGAAGGGTTTTTGGAAACATCATGCACTGTAGGACTTACAGATGACCCTAAGGCTTTAAAAACATCAAAAAGCTCCCGAAGGCTTTTTGGAAACATCATGCACTGCAGGACTTACAGATGACCCTAAGGCTTTGAAAACATCAAAAACCTCCCGAAGGCTTTTTGGAAACATCATGCACTGTAGAACTTATAGATGACCCTAAGGTTTTGAAAACATCAAAAAGCTCCCGAAGGCTTTTTGAAAACATCATGCACTGTAGGACTTACAGATGACCCTAAGGCTTTAAAAACATCAAAAAGCTCCCGAAGGCTTTTTGGAAACATCATGCACTGTAGGACTTACAGATGACCCTAAGGTTTTGAAAATATCAAAAAGCTCCCGAAGGTTTTTTGAAAACATCAGGCACTGTAGGACTTACAGATGACCCTAAGGCTTTGAAAACATCAAAAAGCTCCCGAAGGCTTTTTGGAAACATCATGCACTGCAGGACTTACAGATGACCCTAAGGCTTTGAAAACATCAAAAAACTCCTGAAGGCTTTTTGGAAACATCATGCACTGTAGGACTTACAGATGACCCTAAGGTTTTAAAAACATTAAAAAGCTCCCGAAGGCTTTTTGGAATCATCATGCACTGTATGACTTACAGATGACCCTAAGGCTTTGAAAACATCAAAAAGCTCCCGAAGGCTTTTTGGAAACATCATGCACTGCAGGACTTACAGATGACCCTAAGGCTTTGAAAACATCAAAAAACTCCCGAAGGCTTTTTGGAAACATCATGCACTGTAGGACTTACAGATGACCCTAAGGTTTTGAAAACATCAAAAAGCTCCCGAAGGCTTTTTGGAAACATCATGCACTGTAGGACTTACAGATGACCCTAAGGCTTTGAAAACATCAAAAAGATCCCGAAGGCTTTTTAGAAACATCATACACTGTAGGACTTACAGATGACCCTAAGGTTTTGAAAACATCAAAAAGCTCCCGAAGGCTTTTTGAAAACATCAGGCACTGTAGGACTTACAGATGACCCTAAGGCTTTGAAAACATCAAAAAGCTCCCGAAGGCTTTTTGGAAACATCATGCACTGCAGGACCTAAGGCTTTGAAAACATCAAAAAAGCTCCCGAAGGCTTTTTTGGAAACATCATGCACTGTAGGACTTACAGATGTGGGAAATAGTTTACTAAGTAAGAAACTATGAAAATCGTTTTCTTACTTTTCAACAATTTCATTTTTAGAAAAGATTGAATGAGAAACTATGGAAATCTTTTTCTCATTATATTTCAAAATAACATGTTGATTGGGTAACATGACCCAATCTCAAGATAATGTTCATTCTTGTGGATTACGTCCATCTATTCTTCAGATGTTTGTGTGATTCATGTATTTGCGGTTTTGAATTTGTTCTTCTGAAGATATGTAAAACTTCATGTTTGAATGCACTCAAATGTATCAATGTAATGCATTGTAAATGATATTCTTATGAATGCATGAATGTTGATGCAATCTTCATTTGACTTCAAAGTGGTGAACTTGGTCTTCCTCCACTTCATCATTTATTTCTAGGGTCACCTCTGGATATCAGTGTAGAAACTTATGCTATCAAGCTTGCATTTCTGCAGAATTATCTGATCAAATTGTATCTTTGCGTCTTCTTTGCTTCATTTAAGTATCAGAAGAAATGTTTCATTTGTGGAACTCATGCTGTAGTCAGAACTATGACTTTGATGCCCCATTTTATCTTTGATAACATCGGCTTTCTTTGCTTGGACTTGTGTAGAAATCCAATAAAGCTTTCATCTTTGAAAAGAGACTCTATCATCTTTAAAAAGAGAATCTACCATCTTTGAAAAGAGAATCTATCATATTTGAAGAGTGTAGATGTAGATATGCTTGACTCAGTAGGGATTAATTAGGAGAGTAGAGTCTGTTCTAATTTAACTCTTGAATCACATCACAAGGAAGATTTATTCCAATTCCTTTCATGTCTCCACATATAATCAGATCATGAATAAGGCAACTTGGACCATATCATGTCGAGATGCTTAACAACAACCTGTAGTTCAACCTTAGTTGACTCCACTAGTTTCTTGTTGTTAAAATTTCAGCTCTCCTTCTGTGGAAAGAAATCTTCATCATATCTCATTTCTAATCTTGGGGTTGAAGAAGACAGACTTCATCTTGTATCAATAAAGGAAAACCATATGATAACAACATTGGTTCAACACCATAATCACTGGTACATAAAACATTTGACAACACATTCTTCATCTCCTGTGGCTTCTGCTCAAATTGCTGTTCAATGAAGCTCTTTGCATGGTGTTCAAAGTTTTTGTATGATGTCACAAGACCACTTGAGAACAAAACTCAATGGGAATACAAGTGAAATACTAGTATGACCAAAAAGTTGGTCAAATTCACAAAATGTGCTGGTGTCGAATTGAATAGGAGACACTAATTGATCTCGATATCATCTAGGGCAAGGGCAAGTGTAATACTGATCATGTTTTCTTCTGTAATGAGCATTGTAGAAAGTAGAAACACTTCAGCTATAGGATCCATGTACAGAAAGATATCCGTGGAATTCTTGCTATTGGGGATGAAACGCACATGATAAAACCCAAAATAGATAAAAATTCAGTTCAACCTGTCTGGCAATGATAACCCAGTAACAGCGGGAATAACAGTAATGTAAGTGAGTCGAGTCTCCCTTTCCAATGTCGTCGATTAAGCAAAAACTATTATGAAAAACAGCTTCGTAATCCCAACAGTATGGTTGTAACTAACTGCCAGGAATCTCAAAGAAATATTTCCAATCATCACCGACACACAGAATACAAAATTCAAAGCTGAGGTCTTGAGGAACTGAACCCTGGATCGAGTAGTCTGCCTGGGGACCATCTTTATCCATGATGTAGTTTGACACACTGTCATGTGACACATGGTTTAAGAAGATTGGGTATTTGAAACCCTACTTGCTGAGTAGATATTTATTCAACAACAAGATTCTAATGCAACTGCCTGATGAACGAAGCAATTATGTATAGTCAGCTCAACTGTCACTGTTTTATCATTTTCATTCTTTATATCTTTCTATCTCATTGGAAATATTTTCTCAAATCAATGATCCTTAACACATGATGATATGGGCCTTCAGCATTTGCTGATACGAACGTTCAAAAATGCATCAACAGTCCTAATTCTGATTGAAATGAGCTTTCAGCATGCCCCGACATTTGCTTCTTGTTAATCTGAGCCTTCAAAATGCCCCACATGGATCTGTAAGAAGGAACCTTTAAAATGCCCCAACATTTGCTGATACAGATGTTAAAAGTGTGCTCAACATTACTTCTTGTTGAGATGAGCCTCCAAGAATGCCCAAATATTTGTTGTGAGCCTTCAAAATGCCCCAATATTCCATTTTTGGTTGAAATGGGCCCTCAAGATGTCCCTCTAGATCTGTCTGAATTGGGCTTTCGAGATGCCTCAATTTTCTATTTCTGGTTTACTTTCGACGTCTGTTTGACTTGAATATCATGATCCCTACAAGGTTCAATTTTGACAATGCACTGTGGTGGATACTTGTGGCTTTATTCGGGCTCCAAATCTGTTTATCTTGAATACTCTCATTCTGGTGTCACTAAACAATAGTGTTATCAAGTAACAAGAGTTCTCTTCATGTTGTCACAAATTTAAGAAATGCTCAATCATTCTGATAGAAACGTCTGAGATATGTGTCTTTTCTGAAGGAGTCTAGTCGGACAGAGCGGTATAAATCACTTGGTAATCCATTCCAGGCTGACACAGTGACTTATCAGCTTTTAGTGAAGACTATCTCTGAAATATACTTTTTTTGTGGGAGAGAAACCAATTTATGTGAATAGTAATCTGATGCAATAGCAAGACTACATATACAGTGGTATAGGCTCTTGAAACATCCACACCCATGCAACATGTTAATTCTGATAACTACTCATCTGATTATAAAGCGATCTTTCAGGATGATTTCACAGATATTGATAGTTCTTCTGATATCGAGGAAATCCTGAATTCTGATTCTGATGAGGAGAATAAACTGTTATACTTGACAAAAATGGGGTACTCAGAAGCTGAGGCTTCAATAGCCATGAAGAGATGTGGTATGAATTCATCAATTGTAGAGTTGACAGATTTTATATGTGCTGCTCAAATGGCTAAGGCTGATAACGCACTTATTCCGATAGAAGATAGGAAACAATTATGCAATGACCCTAATTACAAGCAAAAAAGAAACTTGGGCTATGATTTTTGAAAAAGGAAGAAGCAGAGGAAGCTTGAAAAGAAGCTTCTTAATGAAAACGATCATGCAATTCATCTTTCAAATCCGATGATTGGTTTTGAATTTCCTACTGAACCAGATCAGATAACTCAAAGAACACTTCCAGAAGATGCTATTGGACCTCCTTATTTCTACTATGAGAAAGTAGCACTTGCTCCAGTTGGTACTTGGACCGAAATGTCACAGTACTGATGTAGAGCCAGAATTTGTAGATTCGAAGTATTTTCATGCTGCTGCACGAAAAAGGGGGCTATATTTATAATCTGCCAATTGAGAACAAATTTCCTCTTATTTTACTTCCTCCACGCGCCATACATGATGTTTTTCCATTGACAAAAACTGGTAGCCTTCCTGGACTTCAAGAACAAAGTTGAACTGTTTACAAACATGTACAGGATGTGCCAAATTGACAGAAAGGATCCGTAAGGCTCTTGAAGCTTATGACGATGAGTCACCTTCGAGTGTCCAAAAGTATGTTCTTGATGAATACCGAAAATGGAATTTGGTATGGGTTGGAAGGAATAAAGTTGTTCCACTTGAACCCGATGAGGTGAAAATACTTCTAGGTTTCTATGTCATGTCTCTTTTTCTCTGAGATCAGTGATGCAGAGGTTGCATTCTATTGTCTTGCAATACTTTTGAAAATATATGAGCAATAACTGAATAGTGATCAGTTGGAGCAATTGATGAGTAGATTTGGCGGATTCAATCTTGTTGTCGATGACATCCAGTGTAACAACCTTACAAGAATAAATAAACATCATCAAGATGAACTAGAAGATTTTTGTTGGTGCATTTTCATGCAATGGTCACTACAGTGACTGTCCCTTCTATTGCTCCAAGATATATCACACCCTCGTATGAAAGGTCTATAAGTGTAGAATATGTTCCAATGCCATAAGTTCTCAAATTCAAGTTCAGCAATCTTCTGAATGACATAATGGATATAATCTTGGCAAGGAAAATGATCATCATGGAAGAAGTAAATGATGTATCAAGTTGAGCCAGCATCACAGTATAACCAGAGTGCAGGTAGCTTGTTCATGGCTCTATGATGTAATCTTCTAGAGAACATGGATTGATGGCTGGGGAAAATAATTTGTCTGATGCTTATCGACCTCTTAAACGATAATCTTGATGAGCTGCTAATAATGTCATAGGAGAGTGTCACAAGTTCAATTCTCCAGACTTTCTGGCTTCTTGGACCACTTGCCTTCAAAATGTGAAGTGCCTCATTATTCTGGCCTCGTTCATTCTTTTTCTACAACAGAGGTAGAATAAGCAACAATTGCTTCAATGACCTTCCTCATTTGAGACTGTCCTGTTTGAAAATGTTTTTTCTCCTTTCTTTATTGAAGAATAAAAGAATTTTGTAGAATATTGCCTATCACAGGTTCACAATAAAATCAAATCATAAGCATGAATTTAAAGAATATTAAATAAATCAAATACTCTTTCAAATCATTCAAAAATCATAGTCCTATGGCAAATGTCAAAATTATTGACTGATTTGAGGTGTAGGCTGATTCTGATAAAGTAAGGTCTCTCAGGTTGGTCAAGTATATATGTCTTCTTTAAGCTTATACTATCTTGAAGGAAGGGTTGTTATCTCATCTGATAGAGATATTTCTTGGTTCCCGAATCTCAGGAACGTCTTTGGGATGTGCGGTGCTTTATCAAGAGCTTAAGATCGTCTCTTATGTCGTTGTTGCACCATTCAATATTAGCCGCCTTTTCAGGTTTTTAACTCGAATCCTCCTTTGGTTCTAAGATATTATTTAAAAATTTTCATCTTGAACCCCTCTTTTATCATTTTTCATTTCATGCATTAAAGATTTTAAAAAACCATTTTTTTGCAAATAAAAATCAATCTTGAGAGGCGGAATGAATTCTAAAGATATTCTCTTTTACTTAGAAATCCATGTATGATTAAAATGGACTTTTCAGGTACGTAACGTAAGCCATGGCTTATGGTTACGAAAGAAAGGGATAAAAATGCACAAATAAGTGTTTAAGGGTAATCAAACCAAGGATCAATTCATTCTGATGCCATCAATCTTGCCTTGCTTAACTTGGATATGCTTTGTTGGGGATTTTCCATCATCTGGATCCCTCTAGACTACCAAATTTTGGATTTTTTCATTTTCTCATATCTTCAGCATTTCTGCTCTTCTTGTTTGTACTTGATCAACCTTGTAACTTGAGGCTCAATAAGTCCCATCTTGATTCAATTTCCTTTTCCTTTTTTTTTCCTTTTTTCCTTTTTTTACCTAATGAGTATAGGACTTCAATTGCTTCAAGCACATTCTTTTCCTCTTGCATTTTGGAAATTTTCCATTATTCTTGATTGGATTGATATTCAAGCACTTTATATTTGACATACCTTGTAGTTTAAAACTTTCTTGACTTCATGGAAACTTGTCTTCGTAATAAAACTGTATTGACAATCTTTATTCTTGTGAGCCATATCTTTACCTTGCCTAATTTATATAGATATATATATTTAAAAGGATAAATGAAACAATTCCGTTCGTCATCTCATACACAAAACCTTTGTAAAAAGGTATCTCCAGGGGGATGAATATTCAAGATTAACTTATTTACATGAAAAAATGTAATTAATTTTCAATCAATCACCTCTTCTTTGAGTATGTCCCAATCACTTGAAATCATATTCGATAAGTTGGTCCATGATGCCTCATCTCATCTCTTCTTGCAGGAAAATTCACGGATAACTGAAAGTTTGGTTCTTTTGAGGTTTTTTTTTATGATGGCATTGTATTTTGAAGGTCAAATGTGTGACTTTTGAGGTCATATATATGGTGGAATGGGTAATATCATAAACCAACCAACTCTATCCGAGAAGGTAAACATCTAGAGTTTGTGTCTCAAAAATAGGTAGAGACATTTCTTCAGAGTCTCAGATAAATGTACGGCAAAATTTGGTTTTAGTAAGGATCAAGTAATTGGCATTGGATGGAAGGTATTTTTATCACTTTCCAAAGATATATAATTCTTGAAAAATTAAAAAGAATATTTAATCTACTTGATACTCAATAATCTCAAGTTTAAAAATTGATTCCTTGCTCATAACCATAAAAGCAACACATTTATTTATTGCACAAAAGCGGAGAAAAGAAACAAAAAACAAGTTCAAACAAGATGCTGAAAATAGAAAGTACTACAGTGGTAGATAACACTTCCACTTGTTTATGCATCATACTACTCTAATGTTGGGTGTGTACTTAGCCCAGGATTTTATCCTTATTTGCCCCCCATTTCTTGATCATTTCTTGTGTCAAGACTCCCTTCGACGAGCGTCTCTATTTCCTTTAACAGTGACCAATAATTTCCTGTTAAATGTCCAGATACCCCCAAGTGAAAATTACATAAGCTATTTTGAGCATAGCATGGGCATAAGGATTTGGTGACACCTTCACCAATCTTGGTGTAATATATGACCTTTAACCAAATGAGGGTACAGGTCTGAGATAGATTCTTGAAACACCTTTAGAGTTTTTCCTCTCTCGTGAGGCTATTACCTTCTTTGATCGTTCTGAACGACTGAATGCTCTCATGTTATCGAGGGGTTTGGGTGCTCATTTCAGCTATAATTGGGGTAGTGTTCACCAGACTCCTTAGATTGCCCCTTAGGACCAAATCTTGAATCTGTCTTGAATTACCATGCTCTCTAATAGGTTCTTGATCATCAAACACTATCACATCGAACTTATCATTATCATTCAGAACCTTATTCATAGCCTTCATAGCGGGATCCTTTAAGGGTTTCTCTCCATGGTACAACATTTATCAGGTCCATCAGTTTTGTCATTTGCTCTTTTGAATCATTATGGGATTTTTTTACTTGATCAATCATCTCTTGTTGAGTCTTGATAAGTTGCTCTTGTGTTTATTAATTCTACCAACCCTTGCTAAAATCTTATTCATGGTTCTTATCCTTGTTTAGGAAGACCAAGTTAGCTCCACTTTGATTTCAGAAATTCTGTCATGGAATCCTCCACGAATTACTCTCATGTTTTCATGTTTAAATGTATGTAAAATAGTTTAAAACCAATGTAATTATGTAAAATGAAATGTAACAAACGTAAAAATGCAAATGTAAATGCAAATGTAAATATGTGAATGTAACAATAAAAATACAAATTGTATAGTACCAAAAGCAAATAAAAGTATAAATGCACAATGAAAAATGCAAAGACGCAAAATGCTAAGCATGTATGAAAATGTGTTACTCAAGAGTGATCATCTTAGAACATATTTCATTGAACACAAAAGTTTCGGTACATCAAACAAAACTTTACATATAAGGATATCTTTCACTCCTAACTTCTCCAAAGCCCAGTTTGTTTCCATTCATGCTTAAAAAGTTAAGTCTTCAGTCTGCTTCATCTCCTTGTAAAATCAGCTAAATCTATCACTTAGAACCATATTATTTGTCTGAACTACAACTCTTCATGACTTCTCTTCATCTTCTGTGTCATTTCTCGGAGTTGCTCATTTCCCTGTAAGAGAACCTTTCTTTCCAAGAAGTTCTTGAATAAGATCTTCATATATGTTGTAGTTCTTTTTCAGCTTGGTGACCCCTGTGATCCACTCTTCTGGGGTGTTTCCTATGCCAGCATTTCGAAAGGATTGACTGATCTTCTGGAAATCTTCATTGCATGGCTTCCATTTTTGTGCTCAATTCTTGTTTTGATCCTTAAACAACATGGTTGAGCTTCATAAAACCTCCTCTATTCTGCGTGTCCGACTGATACTCTTACTGTAGACTGCTTTTGGTATCAATCTGGCAGGATCTTTGTGGAGTACTTTTGGTATTAATATAACAAGCTCTCTGTGTACATTGCTTGCTTCTATCCTCAGAGTTTCCTCAGGATGTCTTTCCTTGGTCGCATCATATTTTGTTTGATCATAAAACTTTTTGTCCATTTAAGATTCTTTCCATTTGATGAACAGTCTTTCAAGTAAACACCTTTTGGTTATGTCAGATCATGCAATTTAAACAAAACAAATTATGTAAACAGGTTAGAGTAATGTAAAAAAAAATGAGAAAGGAAAAAAAATAAACTGGTTAGTACCAATTAATAAAAAGAGGAAAAAATCCTATCTATCATGGTATATAAATCCTAACCTCATGTTTTCTAGTTCCATGCTTTGTTGGAAAAATTAACTAACCACAGATTACCAATTCACATGCATTTATTCAAAAAAAAAAAAATAAAAACAAAAGTTAGAACTTATTTCTCCTTTGTGTACACCTATTTTGGACAAAATTTCGGCATGGTTTCAGATCGGAGAGTTCTAGGGTTTATTATATGCAAAGTTTCAGTTCTAGGAGTAAAGGTAGTCGAACTGTCCTTGTTGATGCCCCCTTGGGCTGCCAACCCTCAATCCTAGTCCACTACAAACTTTAAACGATCGAGTTCAATTCGAGGGGACACAAATTTCTCTATGCCTGACACGGAGAATAAATTCTCACGAAGACATAGAGCATATGAACCCCGAAAGCTACTTGCTAGGTCTGCACGGAGAATAAATTCTCACGAAGACGCGCTTTCACTTCCACTTAAAAAGGGACAAGCTTGATTAGAAAGCTTATGTTATGCAATGCAAGTGTTGTGTGTGAGGAGAACTGTTCAAACCTGACAAACAAAAAATAAAATTTAATACTTGAAAATAAAATACATATAAATATATGAAAATAATAAGTATATATAAAAATTTTGAAAAGAAAGAATTATAAATTAAATATATGAATTTTTTTTCTAATTAATAGAGACAATTTATAATTAATTTCAAAGCATGACGTATCCCAACGGAGTCGCCAAGCTGTCGTAACCGGTTTTGCCCGGTACGAAATTTTTATTTTGGCGGGAAAAGTGATGTGAATAAATGGTTTTTAAAATAATTTGGGAGTCGCCATCGGCCTTTTGAGTCAGGTAGGTCGAATACCTAAAATTATCTTTAAAAGAGTTTTTAAGAAAACATCAGTTAAAAGATGAACTGGTCTGCGTTTATAACCAAAAATTTGTTCTTTTAATAATAAAAAGGGATTCTGGCCGGTTACGTTTAGGGAAGGATTAACACCCTAAAACGCTCAAAATTGGTACTTTTAATTATCATTGTCTCTAATAATAGAATTTAAGAATTCAAATATTTAATTATAATTCTGTTGTTTCAAAATTTTTTTTACTATAATTTTTAAGAAAATATATTTTTATATATTTATAAAAATATTATTTATTTAGAAATCAGAAAATGACTTCTAGGTGCCTTAAGACAACTCTTTTCTTCGATATAAAAAATAAATAATATTGATAAAATATTATCTAAAATAATAAAAATTAGATTAATATATATAATTGATAAAAGTAAAACTTTATTTAAAATATCATAAAATAGACATCCAGTTGCTTTAAGACTGTCCTTTCTTAATATTTAAATATTAAAAATAATAATTTTTTTCTAATAAAATAAAACAATATGTATTTTCTGGTTTTTATAAGTAAGATATTTATTTATTTTACATATCAGAATAGGACATCTAGTTGCTTTAAGACTGCCCTTTTCTTTGATATTAAAAATAAATAAATATATTATTTAAACCATATATAATATATCTATATATATATATATTATATATATATATTATATATATATATATATATATATAATGAAAGTATAATTTACATATATAAAAGTAAATAAATAATATTGCAAATAAATAAATAAATGAAAAAATCCTATAGTATTAAAATAAATTATCTAAATAATGAACATAACTTGAAATATAATTAATAATAATTTAACCTTTGAATATTAATCAATGATTAAAATTCAATTATTAAAATTAAGAGCTCCAATTCAAATATTATAAAACATAAATATTAACAATGTAATTTAACCTATATAATTATACAGATTAAATAAATATTAATTAAATAGGGACTAAATCGGTTATTTACCCAAAATTATGTAATTATATGGAAAAGACTAAAATATAAAATAAATTATGACTAAATTAAAATATATGGAAATTTTTGTAGTGACTAATTATAATAAACACAAATTAAATAATGAATTAAAAGGCATAAAAGTCAATTTCAGTGACTAAAATAAATTGTTTACAAAACCTGAAGGGCCAGGAAAGGGTTTGTCCAGTGGTGAAATTACAGACATGCCCCTCCCCAAAACGACGTTGTTCGGGGAGGGGTTTTTAAGCCCAAAAATCGATCCTTCGGGCCATTCACCTCATCTCTTCTTCCTCCTCTCTCTCTAAAATGAGAGAACCAGAGTTCTCTCTGGCTTTCTCTCTATATTCTCCCGCCGGAGAAAATCAGTCCCGGTTCGGCCACCGCTAACACCACCTCCGGCCACCGTTCACGGTGGCCGGAATATTTAAAATCACCCCGAAATTTTTCTCTTTTCCACCAAAACCTAGATCTAACCTCTTTTAAGCCTAAAACCTCTCAAAATCGATAGATCTAAGCTATAACCGAAGGATTTACCTCGGTTTATATAGTTTTCCGGCGGCATTTGGTTCTCCGAAGGTACGCAGCTCTTTTTCCTTTTCTTTTTCGAATGGTGTTTGTGTTTGGGTGCTCTTTTCCTTTTTGTTGCTCTCCGTGGCTGTCTCCTCTCGGGTTTTCTACTTTTTGTCTCTTTTTTTTTATTTACAGGTGTGGTGGCTTTTATAGCCACCACCAAGGTTTTCGTTGGACCGGTCCTTAGGAAGCTTTCGGTGAGTCCCCATAACTATGGTGGTGACTCACCATAGGCAACAACGTGGACGGTCAGAGTCGTGGCAGCGAGCTTCTAGAGGCTTCGGCGGCGAGGTGGCGTGGCACTGGAGTGTCGGCAGCTGGACGTTGGACCCCCTGGCAGAGGTGGAAGGACAAGGAGGAGGGTTCTACTACTAATTATACTAAGGCACCAGATTCTGATACCAAGCCAAAAGTAATTCCTACGATTGCAGTTAAGGAAGCTAGACTCCCACCACCCTTCCTACAAAGATTGAAGAAGCATAATGAATGAAGTTCAATTCAAGAAGTTTGTGGACATTCTTGATCAGCTCCATATCAATGTACCTCTTTTGGAAGCTATTGAATAGATGTCGATGTATGCCAAATTATGAAGGAATATGTACTAAGAAGAGGAAAGTAGAGACTGTTGCCATGACAACATAAGTTTGTTCTTAATTGAGTAAGTTGCTGCCAAAGTAAAATGATCCGACAGCTTCATTATAATTGTTCGATATGAGCTAATTTCATTGGAAAGACACTATGTGATCTTGGTTCAAGTGTCAACTTAATGTCGAAATTGATATTCTTAAAGCTTGGCATAGGAGATGCAAGACCACATCGGTTATTTTACAACTTACCAGATCCCATGTTAAACCTGAAGGGATAGTCGAGGATGTCATAGTAAGGGTGGATAAGTTTGTGTTTCCTGTGTGACTGTAATGTGTTTCGAACTCTTAGTATGTCGAAGACTGAAAATGCCAAGGCATTTCTGAATTGAACTTAGTGATTGAAGAAGTGACTGAACATCTTTGCCTGAATAATTTCATTCAGCTAGTAGAAAATGATTATTGGGTGGTGATGAAAGCTTAGTGGTCCGACAACTTTCCAATTTTGGAGGAGCAATCTAGCTTACTATAAGTTAGATCAGGTATGAATTTGAACCTCGAATTTGATGAATTTAATCCTCCTAAGCCTTCATTATTGCATGCACCTATTCTAGAGCTTAAGACTTTCCAGATCTTAAATATGTTTACTTAGGTAGCGATAGAACTTATCGGTGATTATTCTGCTAACCTTACTGATAACCAAGAGCAAAGTTTTAAGTGTTTTGATGCAGCATAAGAAAACAATGGTTGGACTATGGCTGACTTGAAAGGAATTAGTCTACGATCTGCGCATAAGATTCTTCTCGAAGATTACCACTGTAATTCAATAGAACCACAATCAACCCTGTTATGAAAAAAGTATGATGAAAGAAATTCTGAAATGGCTTGAGATGGGGTAATTACCCTATCTCAAATAGCTCATGGGTAAGCCTTGTCCAATGTGTTCCGAAGAAAGGAGGCATAACCGTGGTTACTAATGAGGAAAATGAGTTATACCCACTTGCACTAATACCGGATGGAGGATATGCATAGACTATCGAAAACTCAACAAAGCTACAAAGAATGCCTATTTTCCTCTACCTTTCATCAACCAAATGTTGGATCGATGCCAACAAAGCATTCTATTCTTTTTGGATGGTACTTGGGTACAATCAAATTACCATAGCACCAGAGGACAAAGAAAAGACTATATTACTTGTCCTTATGGCACTTTGCCTTTAGGAGGATACCTTTGGACTCTGTAATGCCCCGACAACATTTCAGCGTTGTATACAAGATATATTTTTAGACATGGTTGAGGATTTTCTGGAGATTTTCATTGATGACTTTCTGTATCTGGAGACAATTTTGAACGATGCCTCGATATTTAACAAAAGTTCTCAAAGATGCAAGGCTGAGTTGGTCTTAAATTGGGAAAATGTCACTTCATGGTGACTGAAGGCATTGTGTTAGGCCACAAAATTTCATAAGGGTATCGAGGTTGACAAGGAAAGATTGAAGTGATTGAAAAGTTGCCACCACCACTTCGGCGAGGGATAAGAAGTTTTCTTGGACATGCTGGATTCTATAGAGATTTATCAAAGACTTCTCCAAGATTCTAAGCCCTTGTGCACATTGCTTCAACAAAACCAACCCTTTGTGATTGACGAGTTATGCCTCGGTGCATTCACTGAGCTGAAACGACGATTGATCTCGGCCTATTGTAGTCCTCCGATTGGACATCACCATTTGAGCTGATGTGTGATGCAAGAGATTATGCTGTAGGAGCTGTTTTGGGGCAACGCTGAGGTAAACGTTTCATGTTATTATTACTCTAGTCACACTTTGAATGAAACACAATTGAACTACACCACCACTGAGAAGAATTACTTACCGTGGTATTTTTTGATAAATTTAGACATACCTAATAGGCACTAAAGTATTGTTCACACTGACATTCGCTATAAAATACTTAGTGAACAAAAGGATGCCAAGCCTAGAGTTATTAGGTGGATCTTACTTTAGCAGAATTAACTTAGAGGTGGTAGATAGAAAGGAATTGAAAATCAGTTGCTGATCACTTATCTAGGCTAGAGAACAATTCTGAATGCCACGATACTGTAGATATTCAAGAGGAATTTCCTGATGAGAAATTTTATATGTCGCGACAATTCTGTGGTACGTGACTTGTTAATTTTCTTGTTAGTGGAATCTTGACTTTTGATTTAGATAGTCAGGCTAAAAAGAAGTTCAAGTACGATGCAAGGCATATTTTTGGGATAAGCCATATTTGTTCAAGCATTGTGCCGATCAACTCATTAGACGATGTGTACCTGAAGAAGAACATCGTTATATTGTACCATTGTCATACATCCCCATGTGGAGGACATTTTGGTGGAGCAAGGACTACTGCTAAGGTCCTACAATCAAGCTTTTACTGGCTAACTCTGTTTAGAGATGCTCAAGCATTTAAAAATCTTGTGATCGATGCCAGCAGACTGGAAACATATCCAGACGTCATGAAATGCCACTACAAAATATTTGGAAATAGAGCTTTTTGATGTGTGGGGCATCGATTTCATGGGACCATTTCATCTTCTGGAGGAGATCTATATATCTTGCTTGTTATGGATTATGTATCAAAGTGGGTGGAAACAATTGCAATATCAAGGAATGACTCTAAAACCGTACTCAAGTTTTGCACAAGTATTTTCACTCGGTTTGGAGTACCTCGTGCTATCATTAGTGATGAAGGAACCCACTTTGATAACAAGTGATGCCAAGGCATTGAGGATATATGAAGTTCGACATAAGATTTCCACGACATATCATCCACAGACAAATGGTCATGCCGAGATATCCAATCGAGAGATCAAGTAGATTTTAGAAAATGGTGAACCCAAGGCGTAAGGATTGGTCGCTGAAGTTGGATGAAGCACTTTGGCGTATAGAACAACGTTCAAGACTCCTTTGGGAATGTCACCATTCAAGCTAGTATGGGAAAGCTTGTCATCTCCCGGTTGAACTTGAACATAAGGCGTACTGGGCATTAAGCATTTGAATTTTATGCTCAACTAGCTGGGGAGCAGAGGTTTCTTGAACTTAATGGAATGAAAGAGTTTAGACCACAAACATATGATAATGCTCGGATATACAAGGAGAAAACAAGATGGCATGACCAGAAACTGATGCCACAACATTTTCATGTGGGCCAAAAAGTCTTGCTCTATAACTCCAGACTCAAACGTTTCCTAGGAAGCTCAAATCTCAATGGTCAGGACCATTTGAGGTGCATTTCTATCCCCATGGAGCTATTGATATTAAAAATACAGATGGACGATCTTCAAGTCAATGGACAGTGTCTGAAAGCCTATAATGGAGTTCCACATCGCACAACAAGGCCATTTTTCATCTGCAGATTTTGAAGAGTGCCCAGAGGAAAACCAAATTTCGATGCCACGACATTGAATTTGTTATTGTGCATAAATAAAATTTAAATTTTAAAATTTAATCTTTTCTTTATTTTAATTTTGTTCTTATTTTTTTGTAAATAATTTTGATTTGATTTGGAGGGACCATAGTGCTGCAAACCGTGCAAAGACGGTACCAAAGGGAGGAAAAGAAATCGCATTAAATGAGGAATATCTTTGATTTGTTCTTTTTAATTTATTTAATTTCTGATTTTACTTTTCTCTCTCCACAATTTTATCCATCATCATCATTTCTTTTCGCAGGTTATTTTCCTTCCCCATACATGCATTAACCCCCCATCCACTCATTTCTTTAACCGTCCTATCACCTATTCCTCTCATTTTTTTAACTTTTTTCTCTCTTTATTACTTTTCTCTTTCATTTAACTTTTACTTTTTCTCTCATTTCTTCATCTTCTTTCTCATTTTCCCATAGTCGAATATCCTTCAAGCTTTTAACACTCTCAAAGTTTCTTTCTTTTTCATTTTTCGTGCTCACAATATCTAAAAATGGTGCGTACAAGACCGACGAACCCGAGGCTTCCACTTTGCAACAGTTCGAGAATGATGAGCCAAGACAGTTTCAAAATTTCAAGAACCAAAAACTCTTCTTTGAGTTAGGTATCTTTACCGATGAAGTCGATGGTGGCTTTGGACCGGACGTGATGAACATTGTTACTCCACTCAAATGAAGAAGTTTGCAAGGCATCCGAGTTTGGTTAATGCTTCGTTGGTTAAGGAGTTTTATGCCAACACTCCATTTGTGCAAGGTAAACAGATTTAGTTTACACCCTCTGCGATTAATAGGTATTTTTAATTGCAGGATGTGGAGGACCAACATGCCACGTTCGAAAATGATGTCGATTACACCACCTACGATGAGAGTTTGGAGGATTTATGCTTCACAAACACCAGTCGATATTCAGTCAACCGTGAGCGTCTTCAACGCGTGCCAAGTTATGTAACTATTTTCTCAAACATAAGCTCATGCCTACATCTCACAATACGACGATCACTTTCTTGTTTAATTCTTTTACACTCGATCATGGTATCCCATCCTATTGATGTTGGTATAATCATTGTTCATCAAGTTCATGAGTGTTTGGGTAAAAAGGTAAGTGCTTAAGTATTCCTTAATTTAATCACTGCTTTGTGTCGTAAGAAAAAGGTTAATGAGAATGTTTTTGATGTGATTTTACCTAAAATTTTGGGCATAACTAGGGCTAGATTACCACTGTTATTGAGGTTGAAAATCCCAAGTCTAAAGACCCTACTCATGAGCAATCTGCAAGTACTGAACAATCAAATACCGATGCAAGGTTAATTGCTCTCGAAGAAGTTATGATGCAGACTCAGACTCACCTGCATGCTTTACATAGTGACATTCGTAATTTCTTTGGATATATGAAGCATAGAGATGCTGTGGTGGAAGTGATATTTCAAGAAATTCTTCCCTACATTCAACAGATTTTCCCTGGCTTTCCGGATGATATTCTACCG
This sequence comes from Hibiscus syriacus, assembly GCF_006381635.1. Taxonomy (NCBI): domain Eukaryota; kingdom Viridiplantae; phylum Streptophyta; class Magnoliopsida; order Malvales; family Malvaceae; genus Hibiscus; species Hibiscus syriacus. The sequence continues at coordinate 3,065,362 of NW_024063495.1, forward strand.
GCATTCAATGCCGAGGCATCTCCCGAGCCCGAGCAAGATGCATCCGACCCTCCAGTTGATGAATCGACTCCTGATATGCACCGTTCTGAGACCCCTAAATATCCACCTATTATACTTGTTGAAGAAATAACCAGTCATGTTCCTACGCCTGATCTATCTCCAGTACCACGTAGTGGCCGACGCACCAAAACCTCGGCTGGACGCATCAATATTGCATGTTATTACTCCAGTTCTTCAGAGCCCAGCACTACTACGCAAGCGCACCAGACGAGGAGTTGCCAGTAGCTCCAAGGCAACACCACCATGCAAATCATGAGGTACCTCACTTGTATTCATTTTCATTTAGTTTGCATTTCATTGTATGGCATATAGTTTTTATCTAGTTTAGTTCTCTTTAAGCATTGAGGATAATGTTTCCCTTAAGTTTGAGGGAGGTAGTGTTCTCGGTAGATATGCATTATAGCATTAGCGTAGTATTATGTCATGGCATCAATAAATAGTAGCATAGTTAAATAGAATGTTTTAAGGATACCCGATGATGATGAATTTTTTAGGTTAGAATTTGAATGTAAATGACTGTTGAGAATGATAGAACTCACTCTAGGGCTTGATGCTTTGTGAAATTTTGTTTCACGATTGTAGTTCTCTATACTTAGAAAATTTAGAAAAATTTTATGAAGGAACTCTAGTTAGTTTTGGCATTGAAATATAGTATTATGCTTAAATGAAAAATGAAAAAATAACTCCCTTATATATGAAATTGTGAATAAATATTTAGGGATAGCTGTAGAGGGACACTCCTCTTTGCCGTGGCATTGCCTGGAACTCTCTTTAATAAATGGCAGCCTCGCACATATGAGTGAATGAAAGTAGTCACGGGATGACTCTACTTAACTAGCTCGGGGGTGGAAGGTATGCTCCCTTTTACCTAGAGTGTGGAAGAGTAGGTGTGATGAGCTTACTCTCTTCGTAACAACATCTAAAAAAAGGTTCAGGAAAAAGGGAGTAAAAATGTGCTTAAAGAATAAGTAAATGCCTTGGCAAAAACTAGGGGACTTGAGTAGAAATTGTCTAAATTTGCTAAGTATAGATTGGATGCAATCACACATACACACTACCACAAAGAATATTGACCTAGGGAAAAGTACTTGACTCTTGATTTGTCTAGAATATTGAAGCCTATTGTTCTGAGGGTTGAAATTCAATTTTGTCCTACTGTCTTATTGTTGAAAGTTGCCATGACATTCTACTTATGTAACTGCTGTCCATTGCTTGAGGACAAGTAATAGCTTAAGTTTGGGGGTGTGGTAACTTCCTAAAAAGGCTACTTTTAAGGCCTTTTTCACTTAAGTTATTGTTTGTTTAAGAGCATATTTTAGTCATTTTAGGTTCATGTAGTTGCATATAGTTGCATTTGTGGTGGTAGTGTTATTTTAACTCTTAAAGGTGTTGTATGAGAGAAAGGTATGGTTGTTTGTGGTGTACAGGGAATAGCAGACAAAAGGATTCTTTGGCAAGTAATGCCGTTGCGTCACACGTTGCTGAAGCAGATTGAAATGCCTTGGCATTTCTGGTGTAGAAAATGACAAAAAGATATAGATGTATGAGAACAACTGGCTCTGCACGTGAAATGATGGTTGTAACTGCCTGCTAAAGGACCACTACCACTTGGAGGATAAGGTTCACGCATATGGTGTGATTCCAGGGGTATGAGGGGTATTTTGCACCCAATATCACCCAACAACCTCATCATTACCCCTATATATTTTTATTATAAATGACACCTATCAAGGGAGAGAATGACACACAATAGAGAGAGGAAATACGAGTAGAGCAGAAAAATCCCATTTTATTTTCCTTTTCCATTCTTCTTCCTTGGGTTTTCCTCCATTGATAAAGCTCCAAGGAGTGGCGAGCTAGGCGTCCGAGAGGAGCTAGCGAGCTAAGGCGGTTCGTAATGGCTGAGGAGATCTCAGGTGGTGCGCGTCGAAGGCTTCTTCTAAATTCCCTTTACTGCTATTTTTCTATTTATTTCTGGGTTGTTGGAACAAATATTTTATGGCTTGTTATATGGATATTTCGAACCCCACCATGAACTAACTTATTTGGTGGTTGTTGGTTTAATGGTTTTTTAAACTTTATTTTAATGGTAGATTTATGTTTATCTTGGTTTGCTTGCTTTGCTTATGAATACTTTACCATCTAGGCTTGTAAGAGGCATGAGAGTGTCCATTTCTTAGATGAAGGTTAGGTGTTCGAAAGAAACCTAAGCTAAAAATACTTGTAGTATTCGAGAGAAACATAAGACAAGATCCTCATAAGCAATGGGATATAGTGTTTTCAAGGGGCTTTGAACCAGCCTAGGAATACTATATTATAATCCCTTAGTACTCGAGAGAGACTAGGAAAGGATTTCAACGACTAAAAAGGGTGTTTTTATTAATAGTGTGGGATGTCAACATCGTTGAGTGAGAGCAGATGCCTTGGCATCCTATTCTGTTAGGTTTCTTTGACTAGAGATAGTGGAAACACTTTTAGAAAACCCTGTCAAGTAAGTAAATATTAGATAGCTTAAATCTACCTGAGAGATAAGTTTAGCATCCTTAAATCAATCCTTACCATTCATTCCAGTGGAAGCTTGTCGTGTGAGGATTATCTACTTATCATTCTATTTGTTATTTATTTACTGTTTTTACCATTTTTCATTTCCTTGACATTTCATCATCTTCAACATTAAACATCTGCTCTTTTCCACTGTATTTCCATTTGCTACACCATCAGACCATCAATCCATATCCACCAACATACACATTTCCATTGTCGTGACATTATATATATCAATACTAACTATACATAGATAGAGTAGTGATTTGCTTTGGTTAGACTTTTATAATTTCACCCAATCCTTGTGGAGACGATACTCACTTATCACTTTATTACTTGACCGGTTGTGTATACTTGCACATTATTTGCGTATAATTTTATAGTACTCAAAACACGCGAACATTGTAGATGTTAGGTCTAATCAACAAGGGTATCTCTATTTTTTCATCACGTCTTTTTGTGTTCCATCGAATGCCCTGACAACATTGTGATAATATCTCATGTGTGAGCTTTTTACAAAAATCATTGTAGTGTAGCCAAAGACATCATGTTTAATGCAGACCCATTATCTATTAGTACCCCTAGCAGGACATGACCATGGCAGTGAGTAGTGATATTCAAAGTTTTGATGGATCCCATTCCCCTTCCATGATCTCATCATTAGTGAATGTGATATAGTTATCTGCAGCTATATGTCCCATAATTCGGTCTAATTTATATGTTGATATATCTTCATGGACGAATGTATGGTTTAGCACTTTCACCAAGGCGCTCTGATGTACCTTTGAGTTGATTAACATATCTAATATTGAAATTTTGGCACGATGCTTATGAAGTTGCTTTACTATGTTATATTCACTATGCTTTAAGAACCTCAGAATTCACAAGCCTGAGCTTCAGTCACTGGTCATTAATGATTGGTGAAGGTTTTCGTTGAAGATTTTCGACTACTGCTACCTTGGCTTTGGTTTTTTCCTTATCTACCTTTATGGATGCTTCAGGAAAGTAACATCTTCCACCTCGTGAAGTGGCCTACCTCACTCACTTCTGTGAGTGACTTCTCTTCCTCCCCTATTTTCTTAGAGGACCTTTTACCTTCTGGTATATATATTTGCTGCATAACTCCAAGGAACCTGTCGTGTGTCCTTGAATGGGAAAGGAGACGATGCTGTAATCACAACTTTAGGAGTCAATGATTACGAGCTCTCGTTCCTAGGCTTAACTATGATGACCACATGTTTCCTCATTCCCTGCATCGTGTTAGAGCTATCTACCATGCAAACATTCATCTCTTGTTTGCTCTCCTCCTGATCAAAACATTATTTCATGATAGTTCATCATCTCTTGTAGTACTTCTCGAAATTCTTGGAAACCCTAAATATCATGACTCATCTTGGTGATAATTAGGGATGGGCATGTTTCGGGTTGGGTCATATTTTGGTCCACCCGACCCGACTTGAGAATAATGACTCCTCCACCCGAGATCTGACCGACCCGCATGAAACAAGATTTCACTCGACCATAACCCGACCCGATATATAACTTAAAACCCGACCCGATTTAATTTTTCATTTAATAAAATATACTTAAAAATGAAATACAAGAAATCAAATAAATATAATACAAAATCGAACTATTTTAAATAAACTGGAAAATGTAATGTAAAAAAAAAATTAATAAAAACATAAAAAAATATAATAAAAGCAACATGCAGCACAAACAAAATATGCAAAAAAAATTAAGCTTAAATAAGTTCAATCCAGAGGCTAATGATGCAAAAGGATGAACTATAATTCAATTCAGGAAAAATAAACAACATGCAACATATATCTCCAGACTCCAATCCATAATTAAAATACATGTTCACAATTATATTATAAATCCATACTATACTTAAATAAGTTCAAAGTTCAAACATAATTACAATAAAACAAGACATAAATACGAATTTCCAATAGAAAAAATCATCCACTATCATCGGCTTCACAAGTTCTCATTCTTCAATCTTAGCTAACCACTCAAATCCTATAAAATAAAATTAAATTAATATTTAAAAATAAGATTATAATAGAAGTAACAAATATGAAATTATTATTTACAGTTATCTCATGTTCGATTTCATCTTCATAAAAGTTTCCTTCATTTGAGTTTGATTCTAAAACACCGTAAATGAAAATAAAAATCTAATAAGAATAATGACAAAACATATAAGTAAAATAATTTAAATTACACGATAAATATGTTTGTACCTTATTCGGCCCATAACCAATTGTGACAACATGCCAAAGCTTCTACAGTTGATGGATGAAGTCTATTACATTGTGCATTCACCATCTCCCTATGATACTAAAAGTAGACTCTGAAGAATAGTAGAAACAGGGATGGCATAAATATCTCTTGCAATAACTTGTAATATAGGAAATTGTGGCTCAATTGTCTTCCACTAAGTCAATATTTCAAAGTCTAACGTCCTAGAAATAACATCCACTTCTAAGTAGCGGTCTAACTCAGATCTGACTTTTGTTTTCTTTTTCTCTTCCTTGAAACATAAGCATAAAAATCACATGGGTTACCCAAATCAACTGGAACACTATCAAAGATGCATCGTTGAAGGGTTGAGGTTCATTCTTTGAGGACATCATTATTTCTTCATACTCTGTGACCAAATCCCGATATAATCGCATAATTATTTCAACTTCATGTTTAGTGGTAACCCAAAAATATTTTCAAAGTAATACTCCAACAATGTTGTTTTGTACATTGGGTCTAAAAGTGTGGCAACACCCATGATACCATTCATATCGTTCCAATATTTCTCAAAATTCTCCAATATGCATTTTTCCATTCTCGAAATAATGATATTACTATGTGTAATACACTCATCCAATGCCACCCTAATCCTACAAATACTCAGAAAATAAAGATTCGTTGTCATATATTTTGTACCTGAAAAACCTTCAGTGATCTCGTAGAATAACTTCAGCTTATCACAAATCACTGATGCAAAAGCCCAATCATCATCAGTTATCAAGTACTTGAACAAAGGATCACGATGTAACTGCACACAATTAGAAAAAACATGATTATAAGCTAAAGTTGTTTGGAGCATAAAAAAGGTATAATTCCATCGTGTTCTAACATAAGAACATAACTTTATTTGTAGTTGAAATACGTAATTGTCGTGTTGTCTCTTCAAATCTTTCCCACCTTTTTGGAGTACCACTCCAAAAAAGAACACTATGATGGATTCTTTCTATACCATCTCCAATCACATTTAATCCATCTTTAACAATCAAATGCAATATATGTACACACCAATGCATGTGGAAAAAAGTTCTGTTAAGCAACAACGTATTACCTCTCATCCTATTAACCAACAACTTAATGATGTTATCATTCACACTACAATTATCAACTATTATAGATGTGAGTTTCCTATCAATAATCCAATCTAGGAAACATTTCATCAAAATAGAAGCAATGACATCAATGTTATGTGGACTGGTACATATTCGAACCTAATTAAACAACAAAATGAAATAGCTTTAAACATATCAAAACACAACTAAATATATTTAAACAAATACCTTATAATGCGCTTTTGTAAACTTTAAGAGTTATCAATGTAATAAGCAGTAACAACCATATATCCTTTGTTTTGGTGATCTGAAGTCCACATGTCAGTTGTTATAGCAATTCTTCCTTCATTAGCCTCCAACTTTGACAATATCTTTATCTTCTCTTCTTCGTACAAGTCCAAAATATAACGTTTTATAGTCTTGCAAGAAGGCATTTAAAGCATAGGTTGTAGACTAAAACATTCATTTCTAAACTATGAATTATCCACTATCGATAAAAGATATTCATGCATGATTATCATCTTTGAAAGCTCTTTCCTTGCCACATCTTGAATATATACATATGAATAAAACATAAACACATGACATGAATATTAATATATAAGTAAGAGTACATGGTAGATCCAAATGTAAGTTACAGAAACTATATGTGCATAAATACAAACATGGTAAAGAAACTAGGATCGAAACATGAATATGCTAAAATGAAGTAATAAATATAAATAAAAAAATAGAAAAAATGAGCAGAAAGGTATAATAGTAAACATGTCACAAAACATGACAAAAATGCAAATATCTTACAACATGCATACTAGAAGTGAAATAAACCCAAAAATGTTATGCATGACTAAAATGATCAATATAAGAATAAGGTTCTAAATTTAAGATAAACCCAAAATAGTGGCTAACAAACAAACAAGGAATGAAGTGAAAGCATATAAAATAAAGAATCAAATGTTAAAATAGGAAAACATAAGTTAATAGGCATAAATGACTAAACTAAAAAGGAGGGAAAATTAAGGGACTAAAATTATAACATCTAAAAATCAGAGCTAGTCACCAAATTGTAAGAATTCAAAATTTAGTGGTTTAATTAAAATAACTTGAAAATTTTAAGGATCTATTTGGAAAATTAGTTTGGGACTTGATATCAAAGTTAGATTATTATAAGGATATTATGGTCTTTGCAAATGAAAGATTTTTTTATCTTCTCTCTTTTGAAGATATAAAATACGTGGGAAATGATAGAAAGAGAAGTCCAGAGTCTTCTTCAGCTTTGTTGTTGGGACCGTCGGCGCACCCCATGGCGCAGCAGAAACAAAACTCGACGGTCTCACCAGCGGTCCAAGTACGAAAAACTGAAATTGGGAAGAAGAGATGCGAATACTTACAGTGGGTTCCTTGAAAAATAGTAAGGAAAACAGTGAATACTGGTTATGTAGATTGGTTTGAATCTTAAGCCTCCACGAACTCACGTCTCAGCCTCTACTCAGTTCACCCGATTGAGAGCAATCTTTGTTTTCCCCAAAACTATTTTGAGAGAAAACGACTGAAGGGTTTGTGTGTGTGTTGCACAATGGCTGCTAGACCTAACACACCCTTTTATAACCAAGTTACCCTAATCATATTAGGGTTTTATTATTTCAAATTAATTAAATCTATATTTAATTAATTGAATTTAATAATCCTCTTATATCCAAGTTACCCTTATCATATTAGGGATTTTATTATTTCAAATTATTAAATCTATATTTAATTAATTGAAATTAATATTCAGGATTATTAAAACATATATTTAATTAACTCTAGATATATATTTTAGTAACGTACAATAATTTTACATCTTTGCTCGTTTCAATCCTAGGGTGTGACCTTGTAGGTTCTTGTAACATTAGCAGTAATTATTAGAACAATTCTAATATTACATACAATGAGTGACATCTAGCAATATATCATTATCACCTAAGTTACAAGAAAATATGATTCGACATATCATCTTGGTGATTACTTTTATGTATTACATCCTTATGTCCTTTATATCTAGAATAGGCACAAGTCTTGGAATAGTCACACTTGTATAGCCCATCTATTGTTTTGATATATAGAGTAGACTTTAATTAACGAATAGTTTATGATATCTCATATCAACTTATTCGAGCATGGCCATGCGTTTCTAGTCTTACTCAATCAAGTGACTTGTGATATTTCCTATTATGTAGGAGGGACAAATCCTATGTTAATCATACACACCCACTACATATATTGAGATATATTCAATAACAGTCTTTATAGAGCAACCATTTACAGAGCTTGTTTAGCTGCATCAAAACATACAACAAGATATGTTGGGATAGTATTGATCTCAAGTCTGAAGATCATACATATAGTCATCACCATGAGCAATGTTATGACTGTCACATAATAATCCAAGACATATGCTCATGGTCGGTGAATCCAATACTTGTTCTTAACAATATAATCATGTATCAATTCTGACATCTCTATGTTAATAACAAGTCATTGTCATCAATCAATAACATGTTAGCCTTAAGCGTATTATTATTGTCCATGCCCATAATAATACTTGACTAATGATCTTTTAATAATAACAATTATGTCATTATATGGACTTTATTATCTTTCAGTTTATGTTAAACACATATATATAAATGAAAATAATAGCAGCAATGTCTTTATTCAATAAAATCGGTAAATAAAAGTATTATTACAATCATCATATGATTGGTCTTTGGGCATACTCTAACAATCTCCCACTAGCACTAAGACCAATCACTCACATATCTAATACCGAGTGACTCAAACTTTTCCACATCTTCTCGATCAATAATCTCTCGAATGAGATGAAAACGCCTAAGAATATGTTTGTATCGTTGATGAGATCTTGGTTCATTTGCTGTGCAATGGCTCCATTATTGTCACAACAGAATTCTACAACATCTGATATGCTGGGAACAACCCCTAATTTTGATATGAAATTCTTGATCCAAACAACCTCTTTTGCTACTTCACTGGCTACAATGTATTCAGCCTCTGTTGTAGAATCAGCTACTATGTCTTGCTTCAAACTTTTCCAGCTCACAACACCTCCATTAAGACAAAACACAAAACCCGATTGCGATCGTGAGTCATCCTTGTCAGTTTGGAAGCTGGCATCAGTATAACCTTTTATACTAAGCTCTTCCTCCCCTCTATAGACAATAAATTTATCCTTAGTTCTTCTTAAGTACTTAAGGATATTTTTAACCATAACCCAATGATTTTCACCAGGGTTTGCTTGATACCGACTCGTCATGCTTAGAGCATACGATACATCTGGTCAAGTAGATATCATAGCATACATTATAGAACCAATAGCCGAAGTATATGGAATCTTATTCATCCGTTCACTTTCTAGTGGAGTTGAAGGACACATTTCCTTAGAAAGAGAAATGCCATGTCTCATAGGCAAAAATCCTTTCTTGGATTCTTCCATACTGAACCTTTTCAGCACTTTGTCTATATATGTACTTTGACTCAGACCTAGAAGTCGTCTTAATCTATCTCTATAGATCTTAACTCCTAATATACGTTGCCTCACCCAAATCTTTCATAGGAAAATAACTACTTAACTAAGTCTTAACAGACTGTAAACTAGGTTTATCATTTCCTATGATGAGTAGTTGTCTACATACAAGATTAGGAAAGAAACAATGCCCCTAGCCTTCTTATAAACACAAGGCTCATCTTCATTTCTGATAAAACCAAACTCTTTGATTGCATCATTGAAACGAATATTCCAACTTCGAAAAGCTTGCTTTAGTCCATAAATAGACCTATGTAACTTACAAATCTTTCCAGTATTTCCTGGAAAGACAAAACCTTCTGGTTGTGTCATATACACATCATCTTCAAGTTTTCCATTAAGGAAGCCGGTTTTGACATCCATTTGCCAGATTTCATAATCATGGAATGTAACTATTGCGAGCAGGATCCGGATGGACTTAAACATAGCTACAGGGAGAATGTTTCGTCATATCTACACCATGAACTTGTCGAAAACCTTTAGCGACTAATCGCCCCTTTTATGTTTGTACATTACCATCTATGTCGTTTTTCTTCTTGAAAACCCATTTACACCTATAGGTTTGACCCCTTCAGGTGGTTCAACCAAAGTCCATACTTGGTTTACTGATATGGAATCAATCTCAGATCTCATGTCTTTAAGCCATTTCTCAGAGTTTGGGCTAGACACTGCCTCTTGATAAGTCTTGGGCTCATCTTGATCCATAATAAGAACATCTCCATGTGTAATAATGAGAAATCCAAATCTCTCAGGTGCACGATGTTCTCTTGTGGATCTACGTAGTGATTGTGTTTCTAAATCTGTTGAATGCTCCTCAACAACTTGTGAAACATGCTCAACTTCAGGTTCATTTATTTTTTGTTCTTGAACTTCTCCAAGTTTAATATTTCTACCCTTCCCTTTCTTTGAGAGAAATTCTCTTTCGAGAAAAACTCTTGTTCGAGCAACATACACTTGTTCCGTTAGGTTTGAAGAAATAGTATCCCTTAGTTTCTTTAGGTATCCAACAAAATACACTTATGAGATTTAGGTACGAGCTTTGTAGACATCTAATGTTTTACATAAGCTTCACAACCCCAAATCTTTATAAAGACATACTGGGATGTTCCCAGTCCATATCTCGTATGGTGTCTTTTGAACCGATTTAGATAGAACACGATTTAGTGTGAAAACGACTATTTCAAGTGCATATCCCCAAAAAGAAGTTGAAAGATCACTATGACTCATCATCGATCAAACCATATTTAACAGTGTTTAATTCCTTCTTTCAAAAACTCTATTCCACTGTGGTGTACCAGGTGGTGTAAGCTGTGAAACAATCCTACATTCTTTTAGGAGTTCATCAAACTCTATGCTTAAGTATTCTCCACCTCGATCTGATCGAAGTGCCTTAATACTCTTTCCTAGTTGATTTTGTACTTCATTTTTAAATTCCTTAAACTTTTCAAGGGCTTCAAATTTATGTCGCATAAGATAAATATACCCATATCGACTGAAGTCATCGGTAAAAGTAATGAAGTAATGGAATCCACCTCTGGCTTGTGTATTCATTGGTCCACATACATCACTATGTATTAACCCCCAATAAATCACTTGCTCGCTCACCTTTACTATTAAAAGGAGCTTTAGTCATTTTTCCTAACAAGCAAGATTCATATACATCATATTATTCGAAAACAAATGAATCTAAGAATCCATCTTTATGGAGGCTTGATATGCATTTCTCACTTATATGGCCTAAACGATAATGCCAAAGATAAGTTTGATTCGAGTCATTTGTTTTTTATCTCTTAGTATTTATGTTATAAATGGTGTTATCTTGATCCAAAATATAAATACCATTAACCAATTGTGCCGAACCATAAAAAACACTATCAAGATAAAAAGAACAATAATTATTCTTAATAATAATCTCAAAGCCAATCTTGTCCAAACAAGAAATAAAAATAATGTTCTTAGTCAAACTAGGTACATAATAACAATCCTCTAAATTTAAATCAAGTCAACTAGGAAAAGATAAAACATATGTCCCTATAGATAATACATCAACTCTTGCTCCATTTCCCACTCGTAGGTCCACGTATCCTTTAGCCAGATTCCTTCTCTTTTGCAGTCCCTGTATAGAAGTACAAATATGAGAACCACAACCGATATCTAATACCCAAGAAGTAGATGTTGATAAATTAACATCAATAACATAAATACATGAAACACACGTTCCGTTTGCTTTTACCTTCTTAACCTCTTCAAGGTAAACAGGGCAGTTTCTCTTCCAGTGTCCGGTCTTATCGCAATGGAAACATTTTCCTTCTTTGCTAACTCCCCCTTTGGGTTTCAATGCATTTTTCCCTTTTGGTTTGGTCTTACCATTTCCCTTAGACTTTGCCACTACTTTTTTCTTTCCCTTTCCTTTGTCCTTGTGGACCATCAGAATGGGCTTAGGTCCAACCTTTTTCATGTTACTTTCAGCAGTTCGTAACATGCCAAGTAATTGTGGCAAAGTTTTGTTAATTTCATTCATGTTGAAATTAAGGACAAATTGGCTAAAGCTATCTGGAAACGATTGCAGGATAACATCGGTAGCCAATTCATCTTTGAGAGGAAATCCCAGCTTTTCCAACGTTTGGATGTAGCCCATCATCTTGATGACATGAGCTCCTACAGGAGTTCCCTCTGCCATTTTACATTGAAATAGAGCTTTAGAGGTCTCATATCTCTCTTGACGTGTTTGCCCTTCATATATTTCTTTGATATTTTGAATCATGTCATATGCAACCATGTCCTCATGTTACTTCTAAAGCTCAGGAGTCATGGTGGCAAGCATTAAACATCCAACATCTAACATATCATCCATATGTTTCTTGAATTTGTCTTTGTCAACTTTTGAAGAATTAGTTGCCGGTTCATCAGGAACAAGTTCCTCAATGACATATTCCTTCCTTTCCTGTTTGAGAACAATTATCAAATTACGAAACCAGTCAAGGAAGTTTATGCCATTAAGTTTATACTTCTCAAGGAGTGATCGTAGTGATAAAGTGTTGTTTGACATTAAATCTACAACAATGGAAATATTAAAGTAAGTAAATTTACCGAATTTAAAATTTATAAATAGGACTTTATTTACAAATTACTCCCACTATTTTATTCAAAATTAAGAACTCTCTTTGTTTTAATTTCGGAAAAATTCAACGAAAATTTTTCTAGTGGGTGAGGATCCATAATATATCAATTTCCTAAATCAGCTTTGGCTTTTCTTTTAGGATAGTGATTATTTAGGTAAGTAACACTGACTAGTTACATCTAATGTAACTCCTCATTTTGGTGAACAACTTTTGTTCAAGTCATCTCATGACTTATCCAAATTTTTAACCTCTAGGTTTCTAATCCTATTAGAATAACCTAGCTAAGTTATTACCAATATTTCAACTGGTGAATATCACTTGCTTATTCTTCGCGTTTAACCAAGATAGATTTATGTGCTAATGCTTTGGGAAAGGCCACACAATATCGATCAAAGCCTTAACAAGGGTAAATATTGGACGGTTAAGTTAACTTAGATTATAAAGAGGGATTTGCGTAATTATCTCATCATTGTTCGTTTTAATAGTAGGCCCTTATTGATCTCATCAATATTTATTCTTATTATATCATTTGATGCATTGCATACATAACAAATATAGCAATAAATAAGATGCAATGGTTATAGCCCAAACCAATGACTAAGGTGGCCCATCCCAAGCTAATGGGAGAACCAAGAACCCTAAAGCCTAATACTGTTCTCTAGGCATCTTCTCGTCATTCTTCTGCTCCTTGTGAATCTTCATAGATTTAAAATTTTAAAAGAAACTCGTTTTACATACGAGGGAGTAAGATGAGAAGAGAAATACAACAGAGATATAGAAAGACACTGCTCGCAGACCGTATTTCAAAATAAACCATTGTGAATTGAACAAGGGCTATAATCATGCATATCAAACACCGTGCAAAACAAACATATCATATATATATATACACGTTGTTACGCCTTTGTTAAAAATATTAATATGGACCTTCAATTTGTACTGTTGATAAGGGGTCAAGGGGCGAAGCCCCTTGCAGTATGATTTTTTTGAAAAAAAGTACTTCTGTTTCCATGGAAAAACTTCATGATTTGATAATAATTATCAACAGAATCATTCTTTTGGGATTTTTAATCCCGAAGGTTTTCTGCATCGGAACAACCATTGTTCCACTGCTAAACGTGATCTGCTATCGCACTCCCATAGATAATCCAGCAACAAATCGATTGAAAAACATATTAACAAATTAACATATTAATCGTTGTGGGTATCGATTCGAACAATGATATCAACATATTTACCAAAATCGATAAAACTAGAACATGCATCTCATACATATCGCATCAACAAAAAATTTAACTTAAAATAAGATCGTACAAGTGGCTCTGATACCACTGTTGGGACCATCGGCGCACCCCATGGCGTAGTGGAAACAAAACTCGACGGTCTTACCAGCGATCCAAGTACGAAAAACTGATATTAGGAGGAAGAGATACGAATACTTACAGTGGGTTCCTTGAAAAACAGCAAGGACAATAGTGAATAATGGTTGTGTAGATCGGCTCGAATCTTAAGCCTCCACGAAATCACATCTCGACCTCTACTCAGTTCACCCAATTGAGAGCAATCTTTGTTTTCCCCAAAACTATTTTGAGAGAAAACGGTTGAAGGGTTTGTGTGTGTGTTGTACAATGGCTGCTAGACCTAACATACCCTTTTATAACCAAGTTACCCTAATCATATTAGGGTTTTATTATTTCAAATTAATCAAATCTATATTTAATTAATTGTAATTTAATAATCCTCTTATATCCAAGTTACCCTAATCATATTAGGGATTTTATTATTTCAAATTAATTAAATCTATATTTAATTAATTGAAATTAAATATTCAGGATTATTAAAACATATATTTAATTAACTCTAGATATATATTTTAGTAACGTACAACAATTGTACATCTTTGCTCGTTTCAATCCTAGGGTGTGACCTTGTAGGTTCTTGTAACGTTAGCAGTAATTATTAGAACAATTCTAATATTACATACAATGAGTGACATCTAGCAATATATCATTGTCACCTAAGTTACAAGAAAATATGATTCGACATATCATCTTGGTGATTACTCTTTTATGTATTACATCTTTATGTCCTTTATATCTAGAATAGGCACAAGTCTTGGAATAGTCACACTTGTATAGCCCATCTATTGTTTCTTGATATCTAGAGTAGACTTTAATTAACGAATAGTTTATGATATCTCATATCAACTTATTCGAGCATAGGCATTCGTTTCTAGTCTTACTCAATCAAGTGGCCTGTGATATATTTCCTATTATGTAGGAAGGACAAATCATATCTTAATCATACATACCCACTACATATATTGAGATATATTCAATAACAGTCTTTATAGAGCAACCAGTTATGGAGCTTGTTTAGCTGCATCAAAACATACAACAAGATATGTTGGGATAGTATTGATCTCAAGTCTGAAGATCATACATATAGTCATCACCATGAGTAATGTTATGACTGTCACATAATAATCCAAGACATATGCTCATGGTCGGTCAATCCAATACATTGTTCTCTAACAATATAATCATGTATCAATTCTGACATCTCTGTGTCAATAACAAGTCATTGTCATCAATCAATAACATGTTAGTCTTAAGCATATTATTATTGTACATGCCCATAATAATACTTGACTAGGGATCTTTTAATATTAACAATTATGTCATTATATGGACTTTATAATCTTTCAGTTTATGTTAAACACATATATATAAATGAAAATAATAGCGACAATGCCTTTATTCATTAAAATCGGTAAATAAAAGTATTATTATAATCATCATATGATTGGTCTTTGGGCATACTCTAACATTTGTTCTTCCTCTCCACCGTGGGTTTTGGTATAATGTGAGTTTGATTTTCAGTTGGTTTTCTTGCATTTAAAAGAATGATTTGATTGATTGAGCATTAGAAAAGACTATTGGAACTTAAAAGGAGATAGAAAATAAAAGATAAGGAAGTTATGAAAGATTTAAGATAAGATGTGTTAAATGAAATTATGGAAAGAAGTTTGTAATTGAGTTTTAAGGTTAACTTTGACTTCTCATGAATAAAAATAAGAAATTCAAAGTGTTAGAACTGAATTTGGAACATATTGAAAATTTAGTATGATTATTAATTTCCATATGGAGAATGGGATTTTCAGGTTAAAGATGTATTGAATGAGTATAAATGGATTTAAGTATGTATATTTAAGTTAAGAATATGAATCGGGTTAAAGTATGAAAGGTTTGGGTGAATAAGAGTAAATTTTCAGGCTAAGAAGCATTTTCTGGGTAAGGGGGTATCGGTACCTGTATGAACAGTATCGATACCATATGGTAGGGGTATCAATACCTGGGTAACTTCAAAGCTAATTATGGTATTAGTACCTGGATAGGGTATCAATACCCTAGCGTAGAGGTATCGATATCGTGAGGGTGGTACCGATACCCCTTAAGTTGGAAAGTTGAATTAGAGTTTTATTTACTTGTATTGATATGAATCATATCAAGTAATTCGAATCTCGACATTTACTAGATTATGTATTTGTGTAGATATCGATCAAGAGTGAAGTCTATACAAGTTGACAAGTAATAATCGTCAAGAAGAGATAAGGGATCGGTATTGACTAGTGAGGCCAGGTGAGTGCATAATAGTGATATGTAATGTTTAATGGAAATTAGACTTGCGATGAGTTTATTTCCTAGAGTAATATGCATGAAATCATGAACATAAGCATGGTTTGATATGATTATACGTGTTATATGTTGATATGCTTTGTATATGATACATGATTTATGTAAAATACTATTATGTGATAATGGGAGAACATAAAATAAGTTATGTAATGATATGCTTATTAGAGACAAGCCATGTAAGTATATGCTACTGATAGAATAATCAAGCCAAGGTTTATTGTGATACATAAGAATGAAATGTAAGCTACATATAAGTGATAAGTTATGAAAATATGTGACTATGAGAAGACTTAAGAGAACAAAATATAAATCAGAACATAATAAATTAAGAGACTCTATGAAAATAGTATATAATTTAGGGGACATGAACATAACGATGATACTAACCTATTGGATAAGAACTATAGGAAAGTGTGATATACTTAAAGGAAACTATGATATAGGAGTTATAAAATGAAGAACTATAAAATCCTATGAGAAGGCTATAGGAGTTATGTGGAACTAAATTAAATAGATATAATAAACTCGTATTTAAATAATATGGGATAAGTGATAAGGGTTATATGTTATTGTACAAGTTATTATAATAAACCATGTAAACTGGTACAGAGGGAAAAAGAGATAAAGATAAATAGTTTTTACCTATAAGATTCATATAAGATTATATGTCAGTATGATAACATGAAAAAGTGAACTAAGTTCTATGATATTGATCCCTATAAGTATAAGTATATGTGATATGTGACACATCATAATGAGATATATGAAGAAAAGTAATATGATTACATGAGCTATATATGTTTATATGATTTGGTACATGTCATTTGATTCATGTGTATACATGTAGATAATATATGTGAATATGAGCTATGCACTTATAAGTGATATGATCACATTATGTGATAAGAAGCTATGAGGATATGTGTTTACATGATATGATTATGTAAATAAGATAAATGATAATACCAATGTTATGTGTCATGAGAGCTAGAGGTATAGTTGGCATGCCAAGAGTCGAGGGTTATACGTGGTTCTTCGGGACATATATGTAATTCCGTGGAACATATATATGGTACTTTGGTACACTTATTTGGTCTATTGTATTATGTATATGGTTCTTAAGGAGCGGTCCTTCAGGACATATGTGGTCTTTCGAGACATATGTGATATGTGGTCCTTCGGGACATAGTGGTCCGTCAGGACATAGTGGTCCTTCAGGACATAATGGTCCTTCGGGACAAATTCTAAGTGCCCCTAGTGGGATTTATACAAGCTGTAGTGACATCATATGTGCACAACCTCAATGTACTCGCATATCTTTAGTTCTCCAAAATGTACATGGGCTAATAAAAGAAATAACATAAAGAAACCTCTTGTAATGTTATATACTCAATTTATGAAAGGTATGGTTTGAATAGCTACAAAGGTTAACTATCATATTTTATGTTCTAAATGGATTAATGATAATGATAATGAAAATAATGTGATTAGGATAATGATGATATATGTGCCTATATATAAATGGTTAAATGAATCATATGATAGTTAACGAAGTTAAGTGTAAGAATAGATAATTACAAGATATGAATGAATATAATATTTCTACTAATGAAATGATTTGTGTATGTGTACATTCATTTATATGTAATGTTATATTGTTTGGGTGAAAGCATTGTATGATAGGTTTATGCATGGTTAAGTAGTTAGAGTTCCCTTTATAAGTTACTGCCTCACTAAGTCATTGACTTAGTGTGTGAGTGTTTCACACGTAGGTTATGGAAGCAAGAAGAGAAGCTAAGAGGAGCAAGACAGGTCAGCATCTCTCTTACAAAGTTCATATAAAAAAAGAGAAGATTTTGATGTATTTTGTTATTTTTAATATAGTTGGCATGTACTAATAGAATTGAGTTAAATATGCTCTGATATGTTTTGTAAACCAATTGGTTTAATTAATGTAAAACATTCATTTTCTGGATATGTGAATTTAAATTTTAATCAATTTGTAAAGGAAAATGATTTGAAAAGTCAATGTGACACCTCAGACTCGGATCTGGGTCGGATACGGGTTGAGGGTATTACAAAAATATAAGCTAACAAACCAAACATCCAAAATTAGAATAATCACAAAATTATATTAATAGTATGAAGAAGTGACCGAAATGTAATGAGGGTAAAATAAAGTTCTCGAAATAGAAGAAAAACAAACTTTATTTAGTGACTAAAATGAACTATTACAAACTAAGAGTGACTGGAAAAGGAATTAATCCAGACGATACTCTACAGGCCCAAAATGACGTTGTATGGAGCTTGCTATATAAGGCCAAAATTAGGACTAAATGGCCTTGTTTTTCATCTCATCTTATTTTCACTATTTTCCCAAAATGGGAAAAGTTTTTTCTCACTGCCCTCTCTCCACTCCTCGTCGAGGGAGACCGAAAGCCTCCGGCATCACTCATCGGAGCGCTCTGTCACCACACATGATGGTCAGAATCCTAGAAACTCAATCCAAAACAATGCTTACTCTCCCCTAAACCCAAAAGCAAATTCCAATCAACCTAGAAATACTCTTACCATCCAAGATCTAAAAAAATGAAGGGATTACCTTCGAAAAACGATGATCATTTTTTCTCTGGTGAGAGAGATCCGATGCTTCGATGGTGAGTCTCTCTCTTTTCTTTCTATTTTCTTTTCGTTCTTTGAAAAGTCCCCCCATTTTTGGCTCTCTCCTTTCATTTTTATCTTTGCTTGGTACAAAGAGATAAGCTTTTCCCTTTTTATTTTTTTTATTTCTATCTGAAAATGAATGGCAAACCAACGGGGACATCGCCTAATTTTGATGGCCTTAATGTGTGAAAAGGGCATAGAAACATCCTTTTTTACCCCCGAGGAATCACAGGTCTTCTTTGATGGTCGGAGAAGAATCCGGTTGTGGTGACAACCGCAAATACGCTTTGGGGAATCGAGAGCGCATGACAGTTTCATTCACATAAGCATATGGACCATTGGATCACATTCCATCCAATGCATGTGATGACAACGACGATGGATGATATATTAGGGTTTAGTAAACCCTAAGTGCTACTTTGATCTAAACCATTGTAAGGGGTCTAGATCCGACAATCGATCTCCACGAGCGGTGGCGGCGACTAGGGTTTTTATAACACCATTTGAGGGGTTCATATCTTATGGTTCTTATAACACCCCCAACTCGTACCCGACCTGGATATGAATTTGAGGTGTCACATTTCCTTTTTAAAACTTAGAACTCTTTGAAAAATCACTGAAAATTTAAACTTTTACTTGTATTTAAGTGGTGAAACCCTTATAACAAAGTTGTTATAAACAAAATTTATAATTCACAATGAAAATAAATACTTGATAATTTATATAAATATAAATTAGTATGATTACAAAATTGATCAGAGTATTATAATTTAAAACTTAATGATACATGCCAACAAAATTACAAAATAATAAGAAACCTACTGTTCAAATTGTTATGATATGATCTTCTTCAGGTGTATGTTTCTGATCTCTTTGAATTTACGTGTGAAAACACTCACACGCTAAGACTTAGTGAGGCAATAATGAGTATAACAAAACGTCAAAAACACTTGCTTATTCAATATATATATAACATTTCATACTTAATTAAAGTTACCTTTCATGAAAATAAAGTATATTTTTACTCATTATTCAATTTATATCACTTTGTTATATTAGCCTAATGCATATTATTAAGAATTCAAGGTATTTGAGTACATTGAGGTTGTGCACTAATTGCTGTCACCACTGCTCATATAATTTGCACCGAAGTGCAACGTAGAATTTGCACCGAAGTGCGCCACATAGATTTATGCCGAAGGACTGCGTAGAATTGCCCCGAAGGACCGCGTAAAATTTGTTCCGAAGGACTACGTAGAACCCTTGAATCTTGTCATGCCAATTATACTTCTAATTCTCATACATATACCTTGGGCTTTAACCTTATAATTATTTCATTTACATTGTTCAAAGTATCACTTATCACATACAACATATTATGTTGAATTATGTTTCGATATAACAAATTTAAGGAAAAAATGTTTTTGGGTTTGAATTGAATTTACAAAATGTTTTTGGACTTAATTGAATTTATTCAAAGTTTTAAAAGGTTTCAAAAATAATTCAAAGTCCATTAAATTCAGATTTGAGCTAAAATGCTAAAGGGGGTCAAAGTGCATCCATGCACCCCTACAGTGCATCCATGCACCTGTACTAGTGCATCGATGCATCATGCAGTGCATCCATGCACTCAAACACCGAATGCAATCAGTGCATCGATGCATCCTTCTGTGCATCGATGCATCAAGGCTGTGCATCGATGCATCTTGTTGTGCATCCATGCACGAAGGCTGCAACGGCTAGTAACTGCAAGATTATTTGAATTTAATGAAGGGGTATCGATGCCCCATGATAGTGCACCGATGCACCATATTATGGGAAACCTTTTTGAGTAGAAAAATTATCCCCAAACGGCTTCAAAACATCCCCAACGACTATATGCAAAATCAAACACATTCCAAGCTATAAATACAAGCTAAGGACACTTGAAGAAGTAAGAGAACAACTATCCAAGCAATCAAACACAAGAGAAGAGTTTTTCAATCTTATTTCGTCATTCTCTTGTAAATATTTTGTTCTTGTGAGCTCAATCTTGTAAACACCTACCTTAGAGAGGTTTTCTTGTTTACTTATTTTATCATTTTGTAAAGGGGAAATGTTCTAGCTTATCCCATGTAAAAGCTAGGGAAATGTTCTAGTTTAGCCCGGAAAAACTAGGGAGTTGCAAGGTTATCTCTTTGTCCTCAAAAGAAAGAACAAATTAGTGAATTTGTTGGAAAATCCTTGGTGAGGAGCTAAGGTAGTGGACGTAGACTTTGGTTTAGAAAGTCGAACCACTCTAAATCACTGTGCAATTTTCTATCTTTCAATCTCCTTACTCCCTAAACTCAAAAACCGTTTCGACCCCTCTTTACAAACCATTTTGGTTGTTGAATCGAGCTTCCTAAAATCCTAACAATTGGCATCAAAGCCTAACCCGTTAAGAAGGTTTAACCACCTTGATACAATCCTCGAAGAAGCTCTACCAATTCCTGACGCAACCGACAAAGAAATGACTTTTTCCTCCGGTGCTTATTATCTTGAAGAATATCCTATTATGGATTCACAACCAGTCAACAATCCACCCTTCTTCAATAGAGCAAATTATGCACATTGAAAGAACAAGATGATGTACTTTATTCAATCCTACAATCTAGGATCTTGGTACTCAATCATGGATGATTACTCCTCTCCAACCGGTAAGTACAACGATTGGAGTAGAGAAGAGCAGGAAAATTTTCAGCTTAATTCTAAGGCTATACATATTTTATTTTGTGCTTTAGGTCCAAATGAATATGGAAGAGTCTCATCTTGTTATAGTGCCAAATAGATTTGGGATAAACTCCAAGTCACTCATGAAGGAACCGACAAAGTGAGAGAATCAAAGAAAAGTCTTCTCAACCATATTTACGAGAACTTCAAGATGAAACTCGATGAAGACATCAAAGCTATGAAGGATAGATTTTCTGTGATTATCAACGGTCTCAATGGATATAGAGAAGTAATCCCTAATGAGAAGCTTGTGAGGAAGATGATCTACTCTCTTCCAAAGGAGTGGCAATCGAAGAAGACGACCATTATCGAAGCAAGAAACTTAAAGTCTCTCACTCTCGACGAGCTAATTGGTTCCCTCCTCACTCATGAGATGATGGTGAAGGAAGATGAAGAAAGGGAAGAGAAGAAAAACAAGAAGAAGAAGGAGGTAGACTTTGCCTTCAAATCTACCAATGAAAACTATCAAGATTCAAGTGATGAGGTGGATGAAGACGATGATGAACAAAAAGAAGAGATGGTCAAGCTCTTGAAGGAACTCAAGAGATTCATGATTTCCAAGAAAGTGAAACATGAATCAACCAATAAGAAGAGTCCCCCGATATGCTTCAATTGTCAAAGAAAGGGGCATGTCAAGTATGAATGTCCTCTTCTAAAGAAAAAGGGGAAGAAGGCATTTGTTGCATCATGGAGCAATGAAGATAATTCCAATGATGAAGATGAAGTAGTCAACCTATGCATCATGGCCACTCAAGAAGAATTCGAGGTATCTTCTAACTCAAATGAATTTAATTCATTTACTTTTGATAAGTTACAAGATGCTTATAATAGGTTGTATTTGGGATTTGAGACCATGAATTCCAAATATATGAAATTATTTTCAAAACTCAAAATTGAAAATAAATCGATTTTGAAAGCTAGAGTTGATTTTGAAAATCAAAATGAAATTTTGAAAAATGATTTAGAGCTTTCAAAAATCAAAATAAATGATTTAGAAAATACAAATTTTGAGTTAGGAGTTAAGCTTAAAAGCTTAACAAAAGAAAAAGAATTAATTTCTAAAAACAACCTATTATGTTTAGAAATGACAAAATGCTCACATTGTCATTTTCATGGTCATAAGGAACATACTTGTCCTTTGAATAAAGGAAAACGTTTTAAAATTAGGCAAGTATGGGTTTCGAAAGGAACAAGGGGCATTGAAACTAACGTTCAAGGATCCAAAGCAATTTGGATACCAAAATCGAAATAAATGTCTCTTGTAGGTATGTGAGAGCAATGGTGATGAAAGTGATGATACTCAAGATGCTCTAGCCACACATGAAAACGAAATGGGTAACCTCTAAGCTTAATGTTTTTAATTTTGGTTATTTGGTTGCTCATTTGATTTTAAGCATGAATGAGTTTTGGTTTTAAATGATTATGCATCATCGTTATAATCTCATGTATGTTGAAAAGATGATTATGATGAACATTTTAAAGTTATATTAATTTTTAAGAATTTTTAGTTCATCATAATAAAAGTTTGGTCAAAATTGGTTTTAATGCAAATGATATCTCTCTAACAATTGATATCAAATTTTCAAATACTTTGATTTTACAAATTTTAAATTTTTGACCTAAATTTGAATTTTATGCATGTGGTTTAAATGAAAATGATATCTCTCTAACTATTGATATCAAAATATTCAAAATGCATAACATTTTTGGAAAACTTTATGCATATGCACTTAATTTTAACAAATGGTATTGATATCAAATTTCAACAATTGGTATTGCATAAAGTATTTTAGTCTTGGATATATTGAATTTCATGTGCTACTAACACATTTGTTATTCTTTGTAGAAATTCAATTTTTTTTTAAGTGTTAAGTTATTAAAGCTAAATTTTGATTGGAATGCCTTTATTGAGGGGGGCTTTGATTTTTCAAATGATTTTTAAATGTCAAATTTACCACTTACTCTCCAAATTTATTTTGAACTTCAAAGATCGAATTATTTTTGATATAACAAAAAGGGGGGAGAAGTTTGGTTTGAAAAATTCAATTTCTAAATGAAAAAGGGGGAGGTTAACATTTTCATATATTTTCCAACAATTGTTAACAATTGGTATTTTTTTTCATTAAACATTTTATTAAGGGGGAATTTTGCCAAAAACAAATTTTCAAATGTTTTCTTATATCAAAAAAGGGGAGATTGTTGAATTATGTTTCGATATAAAAATTTAAGGCAAAATGGTTTTTGGACTTGAATTGAATTTACAAAATGTTTTTGGACTTAATTGAATTTATTCAAATTTTTTAAAGGTTTTAAAAATAATTCAAAGTCCATTAAATTCATATTTGAGCCAAAATGCTAAAGGGTGTCAAAGTGCATCCATGTACCCCTACAGTGCATCCATGCATCCCTGCAGTGCATTCATGCACCTGCACTAGTGCATCAATGCATCATGTTGTGCATCCATGCACTCAAACACCGAATGCAATTAGTGCAATGATGCATCCTTCTGTGCATCGATGCATCAAGGCTGTGCATCGATGCATCCTGCTGTGCATCCATGCACGAAGGCTGCAACGGCTAGTAACGGCTAGTTTATTTGAATTTAATGAAGGGGTATCGATGCACCATGATAGTGCACCGATGCACCATATTATGGGCAGCCTTTTTTAGTAGAAAAATCATCCCCAAACGGCTCCAAAACATCCATAACGGCTATATAGAACATCAAACACATTCCAAGCTATAAATACAAGCTAAGGACACTTGAAGAAGCAAGAGAACAACTATCCAAGCAATCAAACACAAGAGAAGAGTTTTTCAATCTTATTTCATCATTCTCTTGTAAATATTTTGTTCTTGTGAGCTCAATCTTGTAAACACCTACCTTAGAGAGGTTTTCTTGTTTACTTATTTTATCCTTTTTGTAAAGGGGAAAGGTTCTAGCTTATCCCATGTAAAAGCTAGGGAAAGGTTATAGTTTAGCCCAGAAAAACTAGGGAGTTGTAAGGTTATCTCTTTGTCCTCAAAAGAAAGAACAAATTAGTGAATTTGTTGGAAAATCCTTGGTGAGGAGCTAAGGTAGTGGACGTAGACTTTGGTTTAGAAAGTCGAACCACTCTAAATCACTGTGCAATTTTCTATCTTTCAATCTCCTTACTCCCTAAACTCAAAAACCATTTTGCCTCTTTGCAAACCGTTTTGGTTGTCGAATCGAGCTTCCTAAAATCCTAACATATTCACATAGCATATATTCGCGTAGAACCTTTTCACAAAAAATATTCATATATATCATATTCACATACTAATAAAAATCCTAACAATGATTCATAAATACAATTTATGTAAAACATTATAAAAAATATTGCATAAAAAAAATTGTTTTCGATCTTAAACTTTGAGCTTGGCTTATCACAAGTCATCCTCATATCTACTATAAAATAATAAATTGCACTCACCTTTGCCTCACGTAAGTTCTAAACGAATTTTTTTTTCCTTTTGTTCAATCTCTTACTATGTCGATTTGTTTGATATGCTTTTGATCCAAATCTACACATAAACATGTACAATATCAATAACGAATTTCCATTAACGGTTAACCAATTATCACTTTCATAAATAGAACAAAAACCCCTAATTTAAATTTCAAACTAAATAGTATTAGTACCCTTCCTACAGTACCAATACTTATCTTTTATGGTACTGATACCCACTTCAATATCGATACCATTTTGGCATTCTAGAATTTCGTTTTCAATTACAGTATCGATACCTCAACAACAATATCAATACTACTTGAATCAGTATCGATACTATTCATCTGATTCATAACATTTCTTTCAATTCAACCTTATAGTATCGATATTGTTATTTCAGTACCGATACCCTGACCCATATTTCAATTATTTCATTTCGAATTTTTCCCACAATTCACCGAAATCTCATACTTTAAGCTCTAATAAAACCCTTAAACTTACTAATATTAATCACCACTAACTTATATCCATTAATTACCTTTTAACAACCAAATTTCTCTATAGAACATTTAAGACTAAGAATCATATCAAATCTTCAAACATGTTCTCAATCATTTCTAAGACTTCAAATGCCTTAATTTGACCTTTGACAAGTCAAATATGCCTTTAGAATCTAATTACTAACCAAATTTCATCCATTCACTTAAAAACCCATTTGACTAATTCACTAATCTCTTACTTTTATTCATCCTTAAGCTTCTATATCACTCAAGGCTTCAAAACCAACCCAAAAATGAAAGGATTAACCAACTTGAAATTAACTTACCTTAACAATGGAGTTACGGGGAAGAGAAGAAACCCAAAGCTTTCAGATATTTCTTCCCTTTTATTATCCTCACATTTTTAAATATACTTTAAAAATGAATTTTAAATTTATTTCCTGCTAAAAGACCATAATTCCCTTCCACTCCTCTATCTTTACTAATAAGTCATAGACACAAATTTTTAAAATTAATCCTTGAAATTTTCAATTTATTCAAATAAAACCATCAAATTTTAAATCCTTATATTTTAGTCACTGACTCGATGTTTGGGGTATTACAATTCTCCCCCTTAAGAAAATTTGTCCTCAAATTTTCACTGTACAAAGAGATGAGAAATTGTCTTCTCATATCCTCTTCACGCTCTCAAGTCGCCTCTTCCACTTTGTGATTTCTCTAGATAACTTTAACTAATGGAATCTTCTTGTTCCTTAGCTGTTTGACTTCATATGCTAAAATCTTCACTGGTTCTTCCTCATAGGTCAGGTCAGATTGAACTTATATTTCTTTCGGTGCTATGATGTACGAAGGATCTGATCGATATTTTATGAGCATTGATACATGAAAAACATTGTGGATCTTTTCCATTTCTAGTGGTAATTCTAACTGATATGCCACTGGTCCAACTCTTTTTAAGATCTGATAGGGTCTAATGAATCTAGGACTGAGTTTTCCTTTGCATTCAAAATGGAGAATCTTCTTCCAAGTTGATACTTTGAGAAACACTTTGTCACCTACTTGGAATTCAATTTTCATTCTCTTTAAATTCGCGTAGAACTTTTGTCGATCAGCAACTATCTTAAGATTATCTTGAATAATCTTAACTTTTTCTTCAACTTCTTTGATCTGCTCTGGCCCCATTAAGTCTCGATCTTTTAATTCAAACCAATTTAATAGTGTTCGACATTTTATTCCATAAAAAGCTTCGTAGGGCGCCATCTTAATACTCAACTGATAACTATTGTTATAAGAAAACTCTGCGAGCGACATATACTTCTCCCACAATCCATAGAAATCAATAACACATGCTCTTAACATATCTTCCAGAACCTGAATCATCTATTACGATTGACCATCGGTATATGGGTGAAAAGTCATGCTAAAGTTCAATCGGGTACCCAAATCTCCATATAAAGACTTCCAAAACCTCGAAGTGAACCTTGGGTCTCTGTTAGGTACTATTGACATTAGCACTCCATGTAGTCAAACTATCTCCTTGATGTATAGTTCCACATACTTATCCATTGAAAAATCAGTTTGAACAGGAATAAAATGTGTGGTCTTTGTTAAATGATCCACAGTTGCCCAAATTGAGTCATTTTGTTATGTGTCAAAGGTAACCCATTTAAAAAATTCATCGGAACTCTTTTTCATTTCCATTGAGGAATAGAGATCGGTTGTAATAGTCCTGAAGGCACTTGATGTTTAGCTTTCACTTTTTGGTAGGTTAGACACTTTGCAACAAACTCTGTAATAACTCTTTTCATGTCTTGCCACCAATATATGCCTTTTAAGTCTTGATACATCTTGTTTCCTCCTGGATACATAGTCAACACTATATAATGTGCTTTAGAAAGTATATCTCTATTCAACTTTTCATCATTTGGAATACAAACTCGGCTTCAGTAGTATAAGAATCCATTTGACTTTACTTCAAAGTCCTTTATTTCACCTTTTTCTACTTGTTCTATTCTTGCTAAACACTTATCATCCCTTCTTTTTGGCTTTTTATTCGCTCCAACAATAGTGGTCATAACTTTAGTTCATCCATAAGAGCACCATTGTCATTTAATACAAGTCGAACATCTAACACATGAAAAGCTATAAAAGTCTTTCGGCTAAGTGCATCAGCTACTACGTTAGCTTTCCCGAGGTAATAATCTATTATTGCATCATAGTCTTTAAGTAGATCGATCCATCTCCTTTGCCTCAAGTTTAGCTTCTTTTGAGTAAGCAAATATTTTAAACTTTTGTGATCCATGCAAATGTAACAATGCTTACCAAATAAATAGTGGTGCCAAATCTTCAGTGCAAACATCGCCGTTGCTAACTCAAGATCGTTCGTTGGATAATTCTTCTCATATGACTTAAGTTGTCTCGAAGCATAAGCTATTAGTTTTCCATCTTGCATTAGAACACATCATATAGCATTATGAGAAACATCAATATAAATTTTATAGTCCTTGCTCAATTATGGTGGCACTAGCACTAGAGCTTCCGTTAGCATTTTCTTTAAGGATTCAAAACTCTCTTGACATTTATTTATCCAATTCAATGGAACATTTTTCCTTAATAGCTTTGTCAAAGGGGAGGAAATCATCAAAAAGTTCTTAACATACCTTCGATAATAACCAGCTAATCCCAAGAAACTTTGTACTTCAGAAATATTTCTTGGAACTTCTCAATCCATAATAGCTTTAATCTTCTGAGGATCCACCCGAATCCCCTATGTTGATACCACATGTCCAAGAAATCCCACTTCAGGTAACTAAAATTCACATTTAGACATCTTAGTATAAAGCTTATTGTCTCGTAGTGTTTGAAGAATCACTCAAAGATATATGTCATGCTCCTCATTTCTCTTTGAATACATTAAGATGTCATAAATGAAGACAACAATAAATTGATCGAGGTATGGTTGAAATGCCCTATTCATGAGATCCATAAATGTTGTAGGTGTATTGGTTAATCCAAACGGTATTACTACAAATTCATAATGGCCATAACAAGTCCTAAAAGCCTTTTTGGAATATCTTTTTCTTGTATCTTCAGCTGGTGATAGCCAAAGCGCAAATCAATATTGGAAAACACTGAAGCTTCATTAAATTGATCAAATAAATCATCAATTATTGGGAAATGATACTTGTTCTTTATTGTCACCTTATTGAGTTGTCAATAATCAATACAGAGACACATTGAACCATCTTTCTTTTTTACAAATAGTACTGGAGTACCCCCAAGGTGACACACTAGGTCTAATGAATCCTTTATCCAATAGCTCTTGCAATAAGCCTTTAACTCAGTTCTTTTGGGGCCATTCTATAAGGAGCATTCAAAATTGGTGTCATTCCCAGTATAACCTCAATCTAAAACTCAACCTCCCCATCTAAAGGTAATCCCGGTAACTCAGCTGGAAATACATCTGGAAATTCTCGGACCGTCGGAATGTCCTACAGTTTTCTCTCCTTAGATCGAGTATCGATCACATTAGCGATGAAAGCTTGACATCCTTGTAACATTAGCTTCTTGGTCGAATTTATCGATATCACATTAGTTAATGGATTAAATCTTTCACTGACCACAATTACTTCTGATCCATCAGAACTTCTCAAAACTACTCACTTCAATCGATAATCGACATTGGCATGGTAACAATACAACTAATCCATTTCAGAATAACTTCGAACTCGTCAAAGGGTAATTTCATCATATTAGCAGGGAATTCAATTCCCTGAATCCTTATGGGTTACCCTCGACACAATTGATTTACCCGAGCACTATGCACTAACGAGTTAGTCACTATCACATCATTACTTATAGCTTCTAACTGGATTTTCAATTCTCTCACAAATTTACTACTAATATAAGAATAAGTTGATCTCAGGTCAATCAAAATCAAAACATGTTTATATACTAACTGGAAAGTACCTGCAATGATCTCCAGATCATCGCGATCTTCATTAGTCTTAAGGTCGTAGACCCGAGAAGTCGAGTGAATTTTAGGTTAAGTGGTCGACTCAGAGATACAGTAGAAGATCTCTCAGACTGTGTAGGCTCTCCGATCATCAATAGGTAATCCCGGATAAAATTTCCCATGTTCCCACATTTGAAACATACTCCGGAGACCATTCGACATATGCCACTATTATGTTTGCCACAATGTTGACAATGACTTGGTCTTCTAGCTCCTGATTTAGTAGATATAGTATGCTTAACTCTCACCGAGTTTGATCCTCTATTTTTGATCCTCTACCTGAGGATGCAGCTGATTCATATCTAGACTAAGGTCGAAAACCCGAACCTCGGTGTTTCTTCGATTGCGATGCACTAGATGAGGCATCCACTCTCTTGTTCCACTGAGTCTTCTGCTCCCCATATCTTTTATTCTGAGCTCTCTCTAAGACTTTAGCTCGATTCACCAACACTTGAAATATAGAAAGGTTCAACGCTACCAACAGCTCCTTCAATCTGGGGCATAAACCCTCTACAAACCAATCACATGAGTCTTTTTCCGTAGGGACCAATTCAGCTGTAAATCTACCTAACTTACTAAACTCACACTCCTACTCATACATATGTGATTCACTTGCTTCAAATTCATGAATTCTTGTTTCATTTGGTGGATGAACTGATCACCAACATACTTGTTCTTGAACTCTTCCACAAAGAATGACCATGTCATCTGGTCTCTAGTAGCTCTCGTCGTCACATTAGTCCACCATATTCGTGCTTGTCCTCGTAGTAATGAGACTACTCCATCTAGCTTCTCCATTTTAGAACAATGGAGACCCTCCAGCATAATCTTAACGTCGTTTAACTAAAGATCCGTAGAAACGAGACCTTCCTCAACTTCCCCTCTAAATTATAGTTCTCCTAGGCTCTTAAGCTCATTTTCCATATTCATCCTATGAGTTGAGGGAGCATACGGTTGGAAACACGTTAAAATCACGTCCAACGTCCGAAAAAGATTCCCTGATCTTATATAGGCACTCTCTGATATACCTGATTTTCACCTTGCCTAATTGGGGTAGGTAAATTACTACTTCCCTCAAGACCATCTCCCGTTTCACTTCAGGAGCCCTTGTAGTCCAACATCTATTAAGATACAATTATTAACTCTATTAGCAAGGACAGTATATAATTTACCCTATTAGATCAGAAATTTTTAACCTTTCGTTGGCATGTACACTTTTAAAATCACAATTTGCTTCGTTTTGAACTTAAAATCAGTTAAATTATAGATCTGATACCAATAAATGTAATACCCCCAACCTGTACCCGACCTGAATACGAATTCGAGGTGTCACATTGCCTTTTTAAAACTTTAACTCTTTGAAAAGTCATTGAAAATTTAAACTTTTACTTGTATTTAAGTGGTGAAATTGTTATAACAAAGTTTGTTGACGAAAACGGGTAAAGAAAACAAAAGAACACGAGAATTTTACGAGGTTCGGCAATGTGCTTACGTCCTCGGTGCCTAGGCGGCGCTAGAAGTTTTTATTCAATGATATTTTAGGTCTAGGTTACATCTCTATTTATAATAGAAAACCCTGGTACATAATTACAAAATTAACCCTGTACCATACCGCGGGGACTGCGCCCCCGCACCCCTAACCCACATAATTTGTAACCCCATAACGAGACTTTCTTTGTAAGGATAGTTGATGTTCGCTGCGTTCGCTTCGCTCACTCCGCTCCATCTCCTGTCCTCTTTACTGGTATATTTATGAGCCATACCTAACAAATCTCCACCTTGGCGAATATCCTGCCCCTTGGAAACTTCAATGTGGGTTGGGTTACCTTGCTTCTTTAACAACTCGAAACATTCAACAAGTCCAAGCAATGCTTGAACTTGTCTGTCGTAACTGGCTTGGTGAACATATCAGCGGCATTCTCATCAGTATGTACCTTCTGAAACAAAACCTCTCCAGATGCAACCAACTCTCTGATCTTGTGGAACCTTACATCAATATGTTTAGTTCTAGCACGATACACCTGATTCTTAGCCAAGTGAATAGTACTTTGATTATCACAAAGCAACTGAACTCCACCTTGTTGAACACCCAACTCCTTCACTAAACCAGTAAGCCATAAAGCTTCTT
This sequence comes from Hibiscus syriacus, assembly GCF_006381635.1. NCBI lineage: Eukaryota > Viridiplantae > Streptophyta > Magnoliopsida > Malvales > Malvaceae > Hibiscus > Hibiscus syriacus. The sequence continues at coordinate 3,097,259 of NW_024063495.1, forward strand.
TTGCAGCTTCAGCCACTGCCATGTACTCAGCTTCAGTTGTAGATAGAGCCACAATAGATTGAACAATAGACTTCCAACAAATAGGCCCTCCACCAAGAGTAAAGACATACCCTGTCGTAGATCTTCTATTATCCAAGTCACCTGCATAGTCTGAATCCACATATCCTACAACCAAAGGATTATCCCGCTGACTCTCAAAAACAATTCCATGTCCCACAGTACCCTTTAAGTACCGAAAGATCCACTTGACTGCTTCCCAATGTTGCTTACCAGGTTTAGACATGTACTTACAAACTTGACTAACAGCATGAGCTAAATCAGGACGAGTACATACCATCGCATACATCAAGCAGCCAACAGCATTAGAATACGGAACCTTTGCCATATCTTCAGCTTCCTTATCTGTCTTGGGGCACTGTTCTGATGAGAGCTTAAAGTGATTCGCCAATGGAGTGCTAACTGGTTTTGCGCTGCTCATCGCAAACCTTTCTAGCATTTTCTCAACATAACCCCGTTGAGATAGCCGCAGTTTCCTTGAGTCTCTGTCCCTGCAAATTTCCATTCCAAGAATTTTCTTTGCAGCACCTAAATCTTTCATATCAAATTCCTGACTCAATAAAGTTTTCAAACCGATAACATCATCCATGTTCTTCGCAGCAATCAACATATCATCAACATACAGTAATAGAAAAATAAAAGAACCATCATCAAGGCTCTTAACATAGACACAACAATCATACTCACATCGGTTGTAGCCAATCTTGATCATATAGGAGTCAAACCGTTTATACCACTATCTCGGAGACTGTTTCAACCGTACAAAGATTTCTTCAATCTGCAAACTAAATGCTCGTTTCCAGGTTGAGTGAAACCTTCAGGTTGTCGCATGTAGATCTGCTCCTCTAAATCACCATGCAAAAAAGCAGTTTTAACATCCATCTGCTCTAAATGCAAATCCCAACTAGCCACCAATGCAAGTACTGCTCGGATTGAAGTGTGCCTGACCACAGGAGAAAAGATTTCATCATAATCAACTCCTTTCTGCTGTGAAAAACCCTTCGCTACCAAACGAGCCTTGAACTTCTCCCCCTTTTTCTGTTACTACTGGTTTCTTCTTATACACCCATTTGCAACCAATCGGCTTCTTACCCTCAGGAAGGGGAACTAACTCCCATGTGCGATTGTGATTCAAAGACTCCATCTCCTCAACCATGGCTGCCATCCACTTGTCGTTTTCCTGACTAGTAACGGCATCATGAAAAGTAACCGGATCATCACTGTTAACAATAAGTGCAAAAGATACCAAGTCTTCAAAACCCAATCTGTTCGGAGGCTTTATATTCGTCCGTCTCACCCTGTCTCTGGCAAGACTATAATCCTGCAAATCATCCGTAGTGGAACCACCAGAAGTCGGTTGAGAAGTTTCTGGTTTCTCAACTGGAAACTGCTCGAAATCCACCACTGTCGTGTCTTGCTTCTGCTGCAACATGGATTGTTCATCAAAAACGACATCTCTACTAATCACAACTTTCTTCGCAACTGGATCCCAGAACTTGAATCCTTTGACACCTTTCTTGTAACCCAGAAAAATGCACTCCTTCGATTTTGCATCAAGTTTGGATCTCTCATCAGCAGGTACATGCACATAAGCAGGACAACCAAAAATCTGTAAGTTATCAAAACTAACATCATGGCCAGTCCATACCTCTTCTGCAACTTTCCCAGCCAGTGATGCCCTTGGCGATCTGTTGATAAGGTAACATGCCATGTTAACAGCCTCAGCCCAGAAGTGTTTGGGAAGCCCCGCATTCAACCGCAAACATCTGGCTCTTTCATTCAACGACCTGTTCATTCGTTCTGCAACACCATTCTGTTGTGGTGTCTTGCGCACTGTAAAATGCCTCTGAATCCCATGCTCCTTACAGAATTGTAGGAACTGTGAATCTGTGTACTCTGTACCATTGTCAGACCGCAAACACTTGATTTTTCGTCCTGTTTGGTTTTCTACCTCAGCTTTCCACAGCTTGAACTTCTCAAAAACATCAGATTTCTGTTTCAAAAAATACACCCAAACTTTCCGTGAAAAATCATCAATAAAAGTAACATAGTACCTAGATCCACCCAAAGACGATGTCGTGGAAGGCCCCCATACATCAGAATGCACATAATCAAGAATCCCTTGAGTTGTGTGCTTCGCAGTCTTGAAACGGACTTTAGTCTGTTTACCAAGAACACAATACTTGCAAAAGTCGAGCTTACATCTTTTGACACCATGCAACAAGTTTCTCTTGTGTAATTCTGCCATACCACGTTCACTAAGATGAGCAAGGCGCATATGCCATAATTTTGTTGTATCATCACAGGACTCAACAGAGTGAACTCCACCTGCAACGGTACTCCCTAACAATCTGTAGATATTCCCTGTAGTCATCTTGCCTTTCATCACAGTCAATGCTCCTTTAACAATCCGAATGGTTTCCTATCCTCGTCAGCCTTAGGGATAAAACCATTCTTGTGCAAAGTGCCCAAGGAAATCAAATTCTCTTCAAGTCTGGGATATGTCGAACACCACTCAACGTCCGAACGGAGCCATCGTGCATCTTAATTCTGACATCACCAATACCAACAATATTGCAACATCGATCATCACCCAAATAAACCGAACCAGAATTAACCGGCCTGTATGTCGAAAACCATTCCCTATTTGGCGTGATGTGATAAGAACATCCAGAATCAAGAATCCAAGCATCTGTCAATTGTATCGTTGAAATAGAAAGCATATCACCCTCACTGCAATCAGAATTATCATCCTCGACCACGTTCACAGACTTGGATGAGCCATCACGCTTCTCATCTGTCTGCTTTTTCAACTTCGGACAGTCTCGCTTCATATGTCCCGCCTCCTTGCACTTGTAACAGTGAATCATCTTCTTATCCCTGGATTTGGATCTGGAATTCCGCTTCCCGGACCCTGTCTTCTCTGGCTTCCGTCCACGATCTCGATTACCCTTGACATATAAGCTATCGGCTTGAGAGCTTTCCCCTGCATTCTGCTTCCGCTGGTTGTGAGCCAACAAGGCTGCAGTAATCTCCTCAACATTGATAGTCTCTTTCCCATATGTAAGAGTAGTCACCATGTGTTCGTAAGAGGGAGGCAACGAACACAACAGAATTATCGCTCTGTCTTCATCCTCAATTTTCACATCAAGCCGAGCCAGATCAGAAATGATTTGATTGAAGACATTCACGTGTTGCGCCAAATCGTGATCGTCCTGCATCTTCAGCCCATACAACCGCTGCTTCAGATATAGTTTTGTCGTTAAGGATTTGGACATAAACTGACTTTCCAACTTCCTCCAAATTTCGTCTGGAGACGATAGATGCATGACGTGATACATGACCTCGTCCGCCAAGCATAATCGTATGGTTCCTGCCGCTCGCTGCTGCAATTCTTCCCAATCTTCATCATCCATCGACGCCGGCTTTGTAGGTCGCAAAGCTTTCAAGATCCCTTGCTGCGCCAATAGATCCTTCACCCTCGTTTGCCATAATCCGAAGTTACCTGACCATCGAATTTCGCGACTTCGAATTTTGCTCCTGACATCTGATACCAATTGTTGACGAAAACGGGTAAAGAAAACAAAAGAACACGAGAATTTTACGAGGTTCGGCAATGTGCTTACGTCCTCGGTGCCTAGGCGGCGCTAGAAGTTTTTATTCAATGATATTTTAGGTCTAGGTTACATCTCTATTTATAATAGAAAACCCTGGTACATAATTACAAAATTAACCCTGTACCGTACCGCGGGGCCTGCGCCCCCGCACCCCCAACCCACATAATTTGTAACCCCACAACGAGACTTTCTTTATAAGGACAGTTGATGTTCGCTGCGCTCACTCCGCTCCATCTCCTGTCCTCTTTACTGGTATATTTATGAGCCATACCTAACAAAGTTGATATAAACAAAATTTATATAATTCACAATAAAAATAAATACTTGATAATTTATATAAATATAAATTAGTATGATTACAAAACTAATCAGAGTATTATAATTTAAAACTTAATGATACATGCCAACAAAATTATAAAATGATAAGAAACCTATAGTTCAAACTGTTCTGATATGATCTTATTCAGGTGTATGTTGTCCTATCCTAGCTTTGTTTCTCTGATCTCTTTGAACCTACGTGTGAAAACACTTACACGCTAAGTTGTTTACTTAGTGAGGCAATAAGGAGTATAACAAAACATCTAAAAACACTTGCTTATTCAATCTATATAAAACATTTCATACTTCTTCAAGGTACATTTCATGAAAATAACGTATATTGTTACTCATTATTCCATTTATATCACTTTGTTATATTAGCCCAACGCATATTACTGAGAATTTAAGGTATCTGAGTACATTGAGGTTGTGCACTAATTGCAGTCACCACTGCTCATATAATTTGCACTGAAGTGCCACGTAGAATATGCATCGAAGTGTCACATAGATTTGTCTCGAAGGATCGCGCAGAATTTGTCTCGAATGACCACACAGAATTTGTTCCGAATGACCGCTTAGAACCCTCAACTCTTGGCATGCCAATTATACATCTAATTCTCATACATATACCTTTGGCTTTAACCATATAATTATTTCATTTTACATTGTTCAAAGTATCACTTATCACATACAACATATTCACATAGCATATATTCGTGTAGAATCTTTTACATAAAACACATTCACATATCTCATATTCACATACTAATAAAAATCATAACAATGATTCATAAATATATTTTTTTAAAACATTATAAAAAATATTGCATAAAATAAATAAATTGTTTTTGATCTTAAACTTCGAGGTTGGCTTATCGCAAGCCATCGTCATATCTTCTAAAAAATAATAAATTGCACTCATCTTTGCCTCACGTAAGCTCTAAACGAAATATTTTTTTCCTTTTGTTCAATCTCTTACTATGTCGATTTGTTCGATATGCTTTTGATCCAAATCTACACATAGACATGTACAATATCAATACCAAATTTTCGCTAACGGTTAACCAATTATCACTTACATAAATGGAACAAAATCCCCTAATTTAAATTTCAGACTGAATAGTATCGATACCCTTCCTACGGTATAGATACTTCTCTTCTATGGTACTGATACTTACTTCAATATCGATACCATTTTGGCATTCTAGAATTCCTTTTTCAATTATAGTATCGATACCTCCACATCAGTATCTATACTACTTAAATCAGGATCGATACTATTCATCTGATTCATACCATTTCTTTCAATTCAACCTTTTAGTATCGGTATTGTTCTTCCAGTACCGATACCCTGACATATTTCACTTATTTCATTTCAAATTTTTCCCACAATTCACCTATATCTCATACTTTAAGCTCCAATCAAACCCTTAAACTTACTAACATTGATCATCACTAATTTATATCCATTAATTACCTTTTAACAACCAAATTTCTCTATAAAACACTTAAGACTAAGAATCATACTGATCGCTTATAAATGTATATGCTAAGGCAAGTAATTATATGCAAGTATACACAATTGAATCAAGTAATATAGGGTAAGTGAGTTATCGTCTCTTCAGGGATTGGTATAGAAATTTATCTTTACCACAACTAGAACTAGTTGTCACAAACTAATTCCTACTATCTTGTCAAACTAAAAAGCTAATATTAATAAAACAAAAAAATATTATAATGATTGCATAAAAGTTTCGTCGAGGCAAAATAAAAATGCAGACTACTAAAACAAAACAAAGACAATTGTTGATTTAAATATAATTCAAACAACCTCCCATATTCAGACTTATCACAGAGCACTTATGCTAATCTTTTGTATTGACAACAATTACTCTAAGTTTAGAATGAATTATTATGACTTGCTTAAGCTGCCCATCAGGATTACTAAGTATTCGTAGACGGTTGCTATGGCAATACTACTCAGCGTTAACTACAACCCTTGGTTTGTCAGACTGTTGATGTAGCAATACTTCTCAGCGTGAACTATAGGCGTTATTTATCCTACTCTAGAGTCTATCCCTTTTAGTCAATTGAAACCCGCACCTTATCTCTAAGGTAGACAAGTTAAAACATCACCATCCTGGATCCATTCCATTGTTCATGTAGATCTATCTTAATTCTCTCGAATCTAAGAATCACTATCTAGAAAAAAGGCGATCTCTCGATGCTCTTACATTGTCACGACATGTTTTACCAAAACTCCAGGCGATCTCTCGATGCTCTCACAGTGTCAAGGTAAAATATTCAAACAATAAACAAAACAATCATGAGCAAAAACATAATTCATCATTCATAAAGTAGAAAATAATTGTCTAGGCAAAACAAAGATTAACACCAAGTAAGACAATCATGGTGTTATAAAAAAGTCAACCAAGTATCATCGTTTAATACAATCCAAAATATGTAAAGAAATTAAGAACAAAGGAAGAATGACTCCTAAAACCGGGAGCTCTGTCGTGATAATTCTGATCAGCACTGGTGATCAGCCTCTCTCGAGACCTGATCACGCTCTGCTACAGTCTGGCTATAGAGGACACCAAGGAAGGTTGGTTGGTAAACGGTGCGAAAGCATTTCAATTTCTCACTCACGCCTTAAGTAAAGCTCTTCTCTCTTCTTCTTTGCCCCCTCTTTTGGCGGCTATTACTGGTTATTTATAGGGAATAATCTCCTAGGGTTTCGCATGATTGGAGATTCCTTAAATAATCGTTGTTATCTTGTCCAAACTTAAAAAAGGAAATGCGGCTAGCGGCTATCAGAATATTTAAGGCTTGGTTGCACGTGAAGTAGGTCATCCAGATGACGTGTGACATAGGCGATTTCGTCATACCCGCTTCAAACTCTTCAGATAAACCTTGCATCGGTGAGATAAATCTATTCCTTATGTTTTTCTATGTTTCATTGGACCTTACAAATTACATTGTCACGACTGAAATGTTATTCCTTTGTAAGTTTCCTGCACATACACAATCCACACAAACCCTTTCTCCTCAGCAACATCAGTTAAACCAAATAAATCTTATCGAAGCAAAACTTATCCACCACAAGCTAATATAACCTAAATGCAACTAAAATGCTTTATAATTTGTTTAGATGATCAATAACTTAAATGAAAAGACTAGAAATTGAATCTTTTTATGCAGTTATCACACCCCTAAACTTAAGTTATTGCTTGTCCTCAAGCAATGTACAATAGCTAGAAGAAAATTAAAATTGTCATGGCAAAGCAGTGTTAAGAAAATCATATGGTTTTAGATTTCATCCCTCAGTAAAAATAGTTGGCCTCAATATGTTCGATAGTCATATCAGTCAAGTCCCTTTCCTAGTCAGGATTCCTTGCTATTGTGTGTGCGTGATTGTAACCAATCTATGCATAAAGGTAAGTAGAAAAACTTAAAGTAAGCGCTTCTAGTTTGTCAAGGCATCAAATTATTTTCCAGTCTTAGTTTATACTCCTAGTTATTTATCAACTTTTTTTTCAGGGAGTCAGCTCATCACACCTACCGTCCCACACTCTAGGTGAAATGGAGCACACTTTCCACCCCCAAGCTAGTCGAGCAGAGTCATTCTGTGACTAATTTCATTCACTCATATACCTCGGTAACTCTTAATATCTTATGGAGTTTTTCTGTTTATGTCTTTGCATAGAGGTATGTCCCTTTTATTTTTCAAGTTTTAAACACTAGGGAGTTCCACCTTAACCTTACAATATTTTTGAAGTCTCGACAAGCAGAAAGTTCTTTCCTAAAAATTTTACAGATTACCTTAAGCAGGGACAACCTACAATCGTGATTGTAAATTTCAAAGAATCATGCCTAGGGTTGGTTCTCTTCCTTAGACAGTCTTAACAATAATTCTGGCCTAGGCAATCAAATTATGCATTCATCATCGGGCATCCCTAATTCATTCCAAAAAATAATCTTAACATGCTTATGTCATGACAACTAAAATTTTCAACCAATTATCATCAATTGCTTTTTAGCAAAATATGGCACAATACCTCCCCCAAACTTGAGGGATGCATTGTCCTCAATGCATGAAAACTAAAACTACATGATGCTATATGCATATGTGAAAATAAAGAGAAACTAAAATGTAAACTTATTGTGGTGGGGTGGCTTGACTGAACACCCTCGTTCGACGTCGTTTGGGAGGAGATGGACTCTCTGATCCCGAGTCTACTGCTGTTATCGTCGAGAGTAATGGTTGAAGGATACAACATGTCATTTGCTTGATGCACTTCTTGCTGGTCAAGGCTCGTGCTGGAGTTGGTTACTCAAAAATTAGGAGTCGGTTGTGCAGGAACTGGTGCTGGACTTTGAGCTGATCCAGGACTGGTGTTGCTTGACGGAAAGGGGACTGAATGGGACCTCGATAGGGTTGCTTCAGGGCTGGGGTGAAATCTTCATCAGAGAAGAAGTTGGGTGGGGTCTATTGACTACTCTCAGAGATTGAGAAAGATGAGCAGCTGAGGAACTCGTCTGTGTCACCATGGCCTTCCTCTGGTACAGGCGAGATATGGGTTGCCAGTGGTGGCACGTCTGTGGGTACTTCTGGGGGGACCTCTGGGGGGAATTTGATATCGAGACGTAGAATGTGATGTCGCCTATATTGTATTTGAGAATGAAGCTGAGGAAAGGTGACATATTAGATGATCTGATCATGAGTAACTCCTTGAAAAATGCGTTGAGTTACGTGTCCCTTACCTTGACATACTTGAAAAAGATCTCCATGTGATCCTCTAGGTGCCCTATCTTCTCACGCGTCTCTCACATGTACGTAATCACTGCAGCCATTCTGGCCGCGACAATAGATTTTGCTCCCCTCTTCAAACCTTCATACGGGGCATTGTCATCGAAACTCATCAGCTCGGGTACTTTCTTCTTGGGGATATCCTCCTTGGATTTAATAAAATCCTCAAAGGGCTCCTCAGGGACCTTCTTTTTTTCGCACAGAGTGGTAATCAGGTTAGGAAACAATAAATTACCCCGGTTTCTTTTGGTGCACTTGTGGATTTGCTCGAAGATAAGTTCTCCAACATCGATCTTCCTCTCGTATATTATCGAGTGTAAGAGTATCAATGTTTTCATGAACACAATTGTGTTGTGAGAAGTTGGCATAAGTTTAGCCTTGAGAAAATGGTTCCATAACTTAACGGTTGGTTTAAGGGCTCAGGGATCGACCCACTTCCTCGTTGGAGCATTCCCTTCGAACTTGACCCACCCAAAGCATAGATCTTCAAGAAATCTATTGTATGTTTCCTGGTCTGCCTCAACCACAAATTTCTTGTGTTGCTCCTCCATTTTCCCCAACTTGAAATATATGTTGAGTGATGAAGGGGAAAATCGAATGAGCTTCCCTTGGACATACACCGTGTGGTTGGACGGGTCTTAAAGGTGGGCGTAGAAGTCCCTGACCATCGCTGGTGCTATAGCATTGGGGTGGCAACCAAACTTCTCCCAGTTGTGCTTTTTAATCACGTTCATTACCTTCGGTCCAAATGGCTCTTCATCCTCTACTGGAAAGACAAATCCATCTTCCAAATACACTTATCGTTTTTGGAGGATTTTGAAGCGTGCTTTTGCTGTTTGGAAACACTTAAAGCACGGTGTTGGGGCTGGGGTTTTCCTTGATATAGCTATGATACTTGGTTGGTGCACTGAAGTTAGCGGTGGTGATAGGGAAGATTTTATTGAAAGAAAGAAAAATATTTTTTCTTGGTAGAGAGAGAGTGAAGCATGATGAAGATGAAGAAGGAGTTGGACAGTTTTTTTCTGGAAAGTAATGGGTGGTTTCGGGGTAATTTGGTCTTTACATGAGGGGAAAAGATTTGGCATTGAATGTGTGATATTTGATTGGACGTAAAGTTGGGGAAAATATTACTTTCCCTCTTTAATTCTCTCGCCTAAACCTCTTACCCTAGGGTTTCATTTCTTTTCATGCATGCACTATCTCCCCATACAGTCACGTGTACGTTGCATGCCTACAATAAACAAAGAAAATAAAATAAAATAAACAGATAATGAAAGCACAAAATAACTTAATTTATTTATGTACAGGGTTCAAATTTTCGTTGCTTAGGCAATGAATTTTGTTCAAGTAAGTAGGACAAACTCTTGGGCATCATATGCCATTGATGTTGATTTGTCGCGTATGACTATGGCTCATTTGTACTCCTGTAGCCTCTGTCCGTTCACCTTGAAGATGGAACCATCGTCTTGGTTCTGGATTTCTATTGCTCTATTTTTGTGGACTTGATGCACGATGAACGATCCTGACCATCGTGATTTTAGTTTGCCTGGGAATAACTTAAGACATGAATTGTAGAGCATTACTTATTGTCCAGAATCTAGGCAATATTTTTCTGTCATGCCATCATTTTGTTTTCTCTTTGTATAGGCGGGCATTTTCGTATGCGTGTGCTATGAATTCATCCATCTCATTCAGTTCCAAGAGTCTTCTTTTTCCAGCAAGCTGAGCATCCATGTTTAACTTTTTGATGGCCCAGTAGGCTTTATGTTCAAGTTCCATAGGCATATGACATTCTTTTCTATAGACCAATTTAAATGGGGATATTCTCAACGGTGTCTTGAATGATGTGCGATAAGCCCATAGTGCTTCACCTAGCTTCAGCGACCAGTCCTTTCGACTTGGGTTGACCACTTTATCAAGGATATGTTTGATTTCCCAGCTAGACATTTTGGCTTGTCCATTAGTCTGAGGGTGATACGCCATAGCAATCATATGTCGCACTCTATATTATTTTACAGCCTTGGCAATCAATTTGTTGTCAAAATGTGTGCCCTCTTCGCTAATGATGGCTCGTGGTGTTCCAAAACGTGTGAATATATTTTTGTAAAAAAAATTTAACACCATCTTGGAATCATTTTTAGGTATTGCAATGGCTTCCACCCATTTGGATACATAATCCACTACCAAAAGAATGTACAAATCTCCAAAATAATGTGGGAAAGGGTCCCATGAAGTCTATTCCCATACGTCGAAGAGTTCAATCTCAAGAATATTTTTCCATGGCATCTCATGTTGTTTTGATATGTTCCCTGTTCGGTGGTATCTATCACATGACTTATAGAATTCATGTGGATATTTGAACAAGGTTGGCCAATAGAATCCGAACTAAAGTACTTTCGCCGATGTTCTCATTCCACCAAAGTGCCCTCCATACGGTGACGAGTGACATTGGTGTAGAATATATTTCTACTCTTCTTATAGAATGCATCTTTGGATTATTTGGCCTCCACATTGCTTGAATAAAAATGGTTCATCCCAGTAGTAATGTCGCACATCATGTCGAAACTTCTTTCGGCCCTGGCTAGATAAATCAGGAGGAACAATACCTCTAACAAGAAAGTTATTTATGTCAACATACCATGGCGCAACCGTGACAAATAATATTTTCTCATCAGGGAAATCCTCTTGAATTTCTGTTATGTCTTGACAATCAGATTTGTTATCTAGCCTAGACAAATGGTCTGTCACTTGATTTTCTGTACCCTTTCTATCCTTGATCTCTAAATCAAACTCTTGTAGTAATAATACCCATCAAATTAGCCTAGACTTTGCATCTTTTTTATTAATCAAATATTTATTGGCAGAATGATCTGTATGCATAATTACCTTAGTGCCTATTAGATATGGCCTAAACTTATCGAATGCAAATACTATTGCTAAGAGTTCTTTTTCAGTGGTGGTATAGTTTACTTGTGCATCATTAAGAGTACGACTCATATAGTAGATAACATGAAAGATTTTACTTTTTTGTTGCCCTGGCATTGCTTCGACTGCATAGTCACTAGCATCGCACATGAGCTCAAAAGGTTCATTCCAGTTCGGTGGGATAACTATTGGTGTTGCCGAGAGTTTCTTCTTCAAATCTGTAAAGACATTCAATCAATCATTAGTAAATTCAAATGGATGATTTTGTTGAAGTAAAAGACACAAGGGTTTGTTTAGAGATTTGAGAAAAATCTTCTATGAACCGCCTGTAGAAGCCTGCATGTACAAGGAAAGTGCATACACCTCTCACGTTGGTGGGTGGGGGAAGGTTTGCAATTACTTTCACCTTGGCTTCATCGACTTCAATGCCTCATCATGAAATTTCGTGACCTAACACTATTCCCTCGGTTACCATAAAATGGTATTTCTCCCAATTTAGTACTAGGTTGGCTTCTTCACATCATTTAGTACATTGGATTAATTGCCGAGACATCGGTCAAAATCATCACTTGAGACAGAGAAGTTATCCATAAATATTTCCATACATTCTTCTACCATATCTGAAAAGATTGCCATCATGCATCTTTGGAAGGTAGATGGAGCGTTACACAGCCCAAACGACATTCATCTAAATACATAGGTACCATATGGGCATGTGAAAGTAGTTTTCTGTTGATCCTCCGGTGATATGGCTATTTGATTATATCTTGAATATCCATCGAAGAAGAAATAAAATGCTTTTCCTACTAACCTATCAAGTATTTTGTCGATAAAAAAGAGGGGAAAATGGTCTTTCATTGTGTCTTTATTAAGCTTATTGTAATCCATACATATGCGCCAGCCCGTGACTGTTATGGTGGTGAGGAGCTCGTCATGTTCACTTTTAACCATGGTCACACCACCCTTATTTGGCACACACTGCACCGGGCTGACCCATGAACTGTCGGATATAGGATAAATCACTCCTGCATCCAACCATTTTATATTTTTCTTCATGACTACCTTCTTCATGATTGGGTTGAGTCTTCTTTGGGGTTTTACCGAAGTGTTATGGCTATCTTTTAAATTGATCTTGTGCATGCATATGGTAGGACTAATTCCCTTCAAGTCTGCCATTGTCCATCCTAGAGCCTTTTTGTGCTATGACAAAACATTCAACAAACTATTCTTATGTTCGGAGGTTAAAATGATAGAGATTATTACTGGTAAAGTTTCATTAATTCCTAGGTATGCATACTTCAAATGTGATGGAAAAGTTTTAAGCTCCAATTTGGTGCATGCTGTAAAGATGATTCTGGAGAATTAACTTCATCGTAATCTAAGGGTTCGAATTTCATACATGATTTATTATGAAGAAGCCTCAATTGATCCTTTGTCTTTCCATCGCATCCTACATTGGTGTCGTTTTCAGGGCACTCATTGTGTACTTTATTCAGATTTTTGTTGTCAGGGCCATAATTCTCAGAATCGTCTTCTAAAAATAATTCACCTGGGCTAAAGTTTTCTTGTTCATGCATCTCGATTGTAGGGCCATGGTACAAAGCATTGTATTCGTCGAGCCTTAGAGATTCACCGCGTCCAAGGATTTTCTTTTCCTATACTTTTCTAATGCATTGGTATTCCTCTGAGTCATCCACATATTTCATGGAGTTGAATACATTGATGATGGCGCTTTGCTCTCCTACTCGCATTGTGAACTCTCCCTTTTCACAATATATTAGGATTCTTCTAGTGGCTAAAAAGGGTCGTCCCAAAATAATCGGTGCATTTTCATCGGCTTCGCAGTCCAGGATAGGAAATCAACTGGGAATACGAATTTTTCCACATTTACTATAACGTCTTCTATTCTTCCCTCAGGCCGCACATAAGACCGATCAGCCAGCTGTAGGATGACTGTGGTTGGAAAAGTGTGATACCCTTCTAGTTTCATAAATATGAATTTTGGTATCAAGTTTACACTTGATCCCAAATCAACAAGTGCTCATCCCACAAAGTCATTACCAATTGAACATAGTATTATAAAACTGCCACGGTCTTTTTGTTTTGGTGGGATTTTGCTTACTGCAGAACAGATTTCGGTTGCCGTAGCAACATGTTCTACATTTCTTTTCTTCGTAACGATGTCCTTAAGAAACTTGGCATAGGAAGGCATTTTCTTGATGGCTTCAAGTAAGGGGCACATTGATATACAACTGGTCTAGAACATCAACGAATTTCTTAAACTGGATGTCATCATTATGCTTCTTCAATCGTTGAGGGAACGGTGGTAGAGGTCTCACATTATCTGTTGTTAGTATTGAAAAATATTTAGCCTTAGCCATGAATTTCTTATTATCTGAACGATGTTTGTTTTAGCCTTCATTCATTTCCTTCTCTTCAGGCGACTCATCTTATTCCTCATTTTCAGCTCGATCCTCTGGTTGTGTTATGCCATGGAGAGGACTGTTTAGGTGTTCTCCCCCAAACTTGTCATTTTGGTTGACTTGTGTTCCACTTATTAGTGTAAGTACACTACATTGCTCTTTTCCATGATGTTTAGTGATCTTCGTATCACTAGGGAGATTTCCGTGTGGGCGAGAATGTAATGTCGTAGCAATTTTTCCTACTTGATTCTCCAATGCTCTTAGAGATAAACTATGGCTTCGCAAAAATGTTGCTTGGCTTTGTAGCAAATTTCCTTGATTATTAATTGTTACAGAATGCTCATGCATCAAGGTCTTTGTTGAAGTTGTGAAATCTTTTATCGAGACCATAAATTCCTGCAATGATAACTCCAAGGAATTAGTATTGGAATTAGTATTAGAGGAAGAATATATACTTTTATTGTTTTGTCAGGGCTGCTGATGATACTGATTCTGAAAATGATGATAGTCAGAATTATTCTGTTGTGGCCTGTAATTTGCGGTTTGAATGTTACTGTTCCCTTGATTGCTCCATAAAAAATTTAGGTGTTGTCTCTAACCAGTATTATACGTGTGTGAATAGGGGGTTATTATTGCTCCGATTATAATTGCCTACAAAATTGGTTGACTCATGGTTTTTCAAACATTCACTCTCATGATGGTTGCCGTGACAAACTATGCATGCATTATTGGTCACCTTGACTTTTCTTACCTCATTAGGACGTTGCAAATTTTTCAATATATTAGTTATGGCAGAAAGTTGAGCAGCTACCGAATCCTTACCCTATAATTCATATGCTCCATATTTTTTTCTTCTTGTTCCCAATCTTGTATTTGGGAATTGATAATAATTACTTGTTATCCTGTTGAGGATGTCAAAGGCTTCCTTGGGTGATTTGTCCAATAAGGTGCCATTTGCTAAGGCATCTAGCATCATTCGAGTAGGTGCGTTAACTCCATTGTAAAACATTACTACTTGAGTCCAGTCATGAAATCCATGGTTGACATATTTGTAAAGTAGACTTTTGTATCTATCCCAACATTCGTACATTGATTCATCATCTCCTTGGTGAAACTTGCAATATCATTACGAAGTTACGTATTCATATTGGGCATTATATCGAAGTAGGAAACTCTTGCATAAATCTACCCATGACTCCATTGAGCCGGAAGGAACTCCGCTGAGCCAAGCTTTTACTCTATCGCGTAGGGAATAAGGAAGATTTTAGTTTAAGAATGTCTTCATGTACTCCTTGTTGTTGAAACGAGTCACAAACTTCAAGGAAAACACGAATATATTGTCTAGCATCCTCATTGGGTGAACCACCAAATTGGCCAATAGAGTTTAGCATATTAAACATCACCGGTTTAAGTTTAAAAAGAGTTGCTTGTATTTCAGGAGCCACTATTCCTGGGTTGAGGTTATCGAGAATTGGGTTCAAATGATCTTGTATCGCTCTTGGGCTTGCAATTTGAAGATTATTTGCTATATTAGGATCTCCTAGATCTCCCATGTTGTCTTGCATTTGAAGTTGGTTTAAATGTTCTCTGGTTCTTTGGGCACGTAGCCTTTGTCTGAACGATTGTTCAACTTCAGGGTCGAATGATTCCAAAGGTTTACCAGTAGATCTCAGGGTTATGCAATAATAAAAACCTAAAAAAGAAAATAGTAAACTAGGTTAGACTAGATAAATATAAGGTGACAAGAAAAACTTGTTATGGAGAATAAAAATTTTGTCAGTTGTCAATCCTCGGCAACGGCGCCAAAAACTTGATCGCTTGTAAATGTATATTCTAAGGCAAACAATTCTGTGCAAGTATAGACAATCGAATCAAGTAATATAGGGATTGGTCCAGAAATTTATCTTCACCACAACTAGAACTAGTTGTCACAAACTAAATCCTACTATCTTGTCAAACTAAAAAGCTAATATTAATAAAACAAAGAAATATTATAATGATTGCATAAAAGTTTGGTTGAGGAAAAATAAAGATCCAGACTACTAAAACAAAACAAAGACAAGTGTTGATTTAAATATAATTCAAACAACCTCACATATTCAGACTTATCACAGAGAACCTATGCTAATCTTTTGTATTGACAACAATTACTCTAAGTTTAGAATGAATTATTATGACTTGCTTAAGCTACCCTACAGGATTACTAAGTATTCGTAGATGGTTGCTATGGCAATACTACTCAGCATTAACTACAACCCTTGGTTTGTCAAACTATTATTGTAGCAATACCTCTCAGCGTGAACTATAGGCGTTGTATATCTTACTCTAGCGTCTATCCCTTTTAGTCGATTGAAACCTTCTCCTTATCTCTAAGGTAGACAAGTTAGAACTTCACCATCTCGGATCTATTTCATTGTTCACGTAGATCTATCTTAATTCTCTCAAATATAAGAATCACTATCTAAACAAAATGTGATCTCTTGATGCTCTTACATTGCCACGACATGTTTTACCAAAACCCTAGGCGATCTCTCGATGCTCTTACAGTGTCATGGTAAAATATTCAAACAATGAACAAAACATTCATAAGCAAAAACATAATTCATCATTCATAAAGCATAAAATAATTGTCTAGGAAAAACAAAGATTAACACCAAGTACGACAGTCATAGTTCCATCAAAAAGTCAACCAAGTATCATCATTTAAAACAACCAAATATTTAAAGAAATTAAGAACAAAGGAAGAACGACTCCCAAAATCAGGGGCTCTATCGTGATAATTATGATCAGTACCGCGCCTGCCTTGTGATCAGCCTCTCTCGAGACCTGATCACCGCTCTGCTACAGTCTGGCTATGGATGACACCAAAGGTTTGTTGTAAATGGTGGAAAGCACTACAGTGCTCGCTTACTTCTTAAGTAAAGCTTTTCTCTATTCTTCCTGGCCCCTATTTTATAGGCTACGGGTGGTTATTATAGGGAAGAATCTTCTAGGGTTTCCCATGATTAGAGATTCCTTAAATAACTGTTGTTGTCTTGTCCAGACTTAAAAAGGAAAGGCAACTGGCGGCTGTCATAATATTTAAGGCTTGCTTGCATGTGAGTAGGTCATCCGCTGGCGTGTGATAGCAATTTCGTCATACCCACTTCAGACTCTTCAGATAAACCTTGACTCGGCGAGAAAAATGCTCATCACGTTTCTTCTCTGTCCATTGGCCAGTGCAAATTACGTTGTCACGACTGAAATATTCTTCCTCTGTAAGTTTCTGCACATACATAATCCACACAAACCCTTTCTCCTCAGCAGCATCAGTTAAACCAAATAATCTTACCGAAGCAAAACTATCCACCACAAGCTAATATAACCTAAATGCAACTAATGCAACTAAAATATTGTGCATACTTTGTGTAGACGAGAAATAACTTAAGTGAAAAGACTAGAAATTGAATCTTTTTACGGAGCTATCACATACTAAATCTTCAAACATGTTTCAATTATTTCTAAGACTTCAAATGCCTTAATTTGACCTTTGACAAGTCAAATATGCCTTTAGAATCTAATACTAACCAAATTTCATCCATTCACTTAAAAATTCATTTTACTAATTCACAAATCTTTTAGTTTTATTCATCTTTAAGCTTTCCTTAAGCTTCTATATCACTCAAGGCTTCAAACCACCCAAAATAAAGAATTAACCAACTTCAAATTAACTTACCTTAACAATGGAGTCACGGGAAGAGAAGAAGAAGAGCAGAAAACTAAAGCTTTCAAATATTTCTTCCCTTTTCTTATCCTCACATTTTAAATATCCTTTAAAAATGAATTTAAATTCATATCCTACTAAAAGACCATAATACCCTTTCACTCTTCCATCTTTACTAATCCTAGACACAAATTTCCAAAATTAGTCATTGAACTTTCAATTTATTCAAATTAAAACATAAAATTTTAAATCTTTACATTTTAATCACTGACCCAATGTTTGGGGTATTACAATTCTCGTGAGAGGCGGCGCTGATGGGTTATGACACCCTAATGGTCCTTTGATCCGAACCATAAGATGAGAGAAAATCTAACGTCCTCAATTCGTGCGGCACTTGGCTAAGGATGACAAACCCTAGCCGTTTGAGTTCACGCGGGTGGGTTGCATACCACATGGGCCTAATGTTTGGGTTGCTATTGATTACTTTGGTGCATATATATATATATATATATATATATCCGATTATTTAATTGCTTATTATATATGTTTATACGTATATATTTGTATATAATAATGGTTACCTATTCCCATAACAATAATATATACCACACCCATAAATAATTAGTGATAAATAACCCCTACATAATTTTAAACAAACCATATATAATATAATATAAACCCAAACAAAACTCGAATGAAACCCAGACAAAACGGGTGTCTACTGCTGCCCCTCTTTGCCCATGTTTGTGTTAACAAGAATAGGGCAAAGACAAAAGACTACACGTTTTTTGTTCTGTTCCATCTTGATGTGTCTCAATGAGATTGACAGATAACCCGAAGGATTTAATCATCATACCCGAAAGACTTACTGATTTTTGAAATAGTTTACTAGGTAGGAAACTTTGGAAATTGCTTTCTTACTTTTCAAAATTCATTTTTTTAAATACTAAATGATAAACTTTGAAAATCGCTTTCCATTTTTTGAAATCATGTGAAAATATCCTGCCTGAAGGCCTTATGGATGGCCCCAAGGACTTATCATCTTGCTCGAAAGATTGACAGATGACTTAAGAATTTAATCATCATGCTCAAAAGACTTATGATGGCCCAAAGGACTTACCAATTTTGGAAATAGTTTACTAGGTAAGAAACTTTGAAAATTGCTTTCTTACTTTTCAAAATTTCATTTTCTAAAAAAATTAGATGAGAAACTTGCAAAATCGGTTTTCATTTTTTCGAAAATGATGTGAAAACATCCTGCCCGAAGGCCTTATGGACGGCTCGAAGAACGTATCATCTCACTCGAAAGTCTGATAGATGACTCGAAGGATTTAATCATCATGCTCAAAAGACTTACTGATGGACTGAAGGACTTACCAATTTTGGAAATAATTTTCTAGGTTAGAAACTTCGAAAATCGTTTTCTTACTTTTCAAAAATTTCATTTTCTGAAAACATTAATTAAGAAACTTGGAAATCGCTTTCTCATTTTTGAAAATGATGTAAAAAGGACTTACTAAGTAAGAAACTTTGGGAATCATTTTCTTACTTTTCAAAAAAATCACTTTTCAGAAAATATTTAAATGAGAAACTTTGAAAATCGCTTGCTAATTTTTCAACACAACTAAATGGTCGGGTAACATGCCCCAATTCAAAGTAATACTTCTTATGTGGATTGGGTCCCTCTATTCTTCAAGTTCTGCCTCTTTAAATATGATTACATGCATTTGAGGTTTGAATTCTAGCTTTCACTTGTTAGGATTTTGACATCATGAATCTTATCTTTTCAATTGAATGTCTGTAAAAACAATGCGTTTATATGTAAAATGTGAATGCAATTAAATGTATCAATGTAATGCATTTTCTTTTATCCAAATGAAGTTCTCATGAATGCAAAATGTTGATTCAATTTTCCTTTGACTCTAAAGTGGAGAACTCGGTCTTGTTCGCTTGATCACTCTTTTCCTAGTGTTTACTCAGATATTAGTGTAGCGACTTATAATTTCAAGCTTGCATTTTGAAGAGCTATCTGATCATCTTATGTCTTTGTGTCTTCTTTACCTCTCAATTGCTTTAAAGTCTCGAAGAAATGTTTGTTTCTTAGATTCTTACTGCGGTCAGAAATATGACCTTGATGCCCTTTTCTACCCTTGACTTAATTGTGCTATCAGGGTTGTTTTTCCAAGACTCTATAGCTAATTGATGCCCTACTGGTTTTTTATAGGGTAAGTTCTACTCAAATTCATGGTCTGCCCCTGACACTCTAAGTTGTGAGGCTCATTCTAAAAGTCTTTCGATCTGAACCTTGTTATCTCAACATGATTTGGGTCTTTGGTCATACCCTAATATGGGTAATTTCAATGATTCATCCCTATTTGGGTGCCAAAATTTCACCCTTGACGGTCTCACTCTTGCATCATTTATCAAAGATCTCAAGCCCAACTTATTAAGGCGATGTTGCTTCATGATCTATTACTAATGTTGATGATGTCACAACAAAGTATAAGAAGTTTTTTTCTTGAGTCTTTGATCTTTCAAACTTCATTGCTTCGAAATAAAACGAAGAACGTCTTTATTTCTCCTATGTTGTTTATTTTTCTTGCCTTGGCTTATTTTTTCCTCTCACTTCTTCATTTGAGGCAGAACAAGTCTCATCTTCAAGGACCTCCTTCATTCTTCCTCTTTTAAGTTTTCAAAATGTGAAAATGTTTGATGAAGAATTTTGAAAGTTGGTGCCTCGTGCAAAGGCTGGTAATTGAAACAAATTATAAAATATGAGTTCATTGATTATCAAACAAATCAATTACTCTTTTGATTCTTCAAGAATTATAGCCCAAGTGTCAATATTAATGACAAATTTGAGGTATAGGTTGTTCTAGAAAGGTAAGGTCTCAGGTTGGCCTTTTATTATAGCATATCGGGTTCTTTGGTGACCATTGACTTGAGGAAGTGGTTATTATGTCCATCTTATAAAGATACCCACTGTTTCAAACTCTCGGGAGCACATTTGGGACGTTGGGCGCTTCATCAAGAGATTTGTAAACCACCTCTCATATCGTAGTTGCTCATTTAATATTCAAGTCGCTCTTTCAGGTTTTCAACTCGAATCTTCCTTTGGCTTCAAAATGAATTTTAAATTTACGTCATAAACCCCCTTGTTCATTTTTCCACATTTGGGACGTTGGGCGCTTCATCAAGAGATTTGTAAGACCACCTCTCTCATTTAATATTCAAGTCGCTCTTTCAGGTTTTCAACTCGAATCTTCCTTTGGCTTCAAAATGAATTTTAAATTTTACGTCATAAACCCCCTTGTTCATTTTTCCTATCATGCATTAAAGATTTTAGAAAACCTTTTACAAAAACAAATTAATCCTGAGAGGCGGAATTAAATCTAAATATAGTCTCTTGTGCTTAGGACTCCATGTATGATTAGAAGAGACTTTTTAGGCACGTAATGTAAGCTTCAGTTTACGGTTACGAAAGAAAGGGATAATAGGCTCAATCAAGTGTTTAAAGGTAATCGAACCAAGGATCAATCCATTCCGATGCATTCAATCTCGTCTTATCATATTTGAATCTGCTTACCACTTTTCTTTTCTTTTCATTTTTTCTCTAGATCCCTCTGGACTGCCCATTTTTAGGATTTCACCCTAGAGTTCATCTTTATTTTCCTATAACTTTGACATTTATCATTCTTCTTGTTGAATCTGGGTCTTTGAAAATTATAGTTGACCAACCTTGTGGCTTGAGGCTCAATGAGTCACTCATCTTGAAGTACTTGATTTATTCTTTTTCTTCTTTTTCTTTTTCTCTCTTTTTCGAATATGAATTTATTGGATGAGTTTAGGACTTCAATTGCTTTGAGCACCTTCTTGTCCTCTTTATTTGAAGAATTTTACACTTCTACCTTAGCAGAAATTATTTTTTGTATTCGGATATCTTTTGTTGTTCTTAACCTGATTTGATCTTCGCACTCTGCATTTAATATACCTTGTGGTTCCTTGTTATTTCTCACTTGACATAAATTGATGGTCTTCACTCCTGCAGCAGGTTTCCTTCATCTTTTCCCCCAGTATGGAGGGTGATCCTTGGTTAGGGTTGAATCAAAAGAAAAATAATTCAGGCTCAAATGGGGATAACAATGGATATCTTTTCCTCCTTTTGTGAATGGATATTGAAGAGAGTCGTTCATCATTTCATACACAAAAGTCCTTGTAAAAATAAGTAACCCCATAGGGATGAATTCAGGATTAACTTTTATTTACATGAAAACAATATAATTAATACATTATAGAGTTATAAATCATTCCCTTTACTTCTTCCGCTTGCTTCGAGCATGGTATGCTCCAATTATTCGAGGTTGTCTTCATAAAGTTGGTCTATGATGTCCCATCTCGTCTCTTCTTGCAGGAAGATTCATGGACAAATGAAAGTTTTGTACTTAAGGCCTTCAGGTTTTATTGGCATAAAAATGAGGGTTTTGTGTCTGAGAAGACAATGATGTGACTTTATTTCCTCAAAGATAGGTAAAGGTATGATTTTGGGTGCCTCAAAGAGAGGTAATGGTATGACTTTGGTGACTCAGATAGATGTAGTGTCAAAATTTGGTTTTGGTAGTCACTATGAGTTATTTTAAGGTAAAAAATTGAGTAATTGTGCTTTTGGCTTTGGAAGGGATAAGAAAGGTCTAATTTTTCACATGCCAAAGATATATAATTCTTGAAAAATTAAAAGAGTCTTTAATTCATTGATACTAAAAACTAACAGATTAAAATTTTGATTCAGTGCTTATAACCTTAAAAAGTAGAATAACTTCAATCACCATTTTACAAAATATCTAGGTAAATAGAGAAAGAAAGAACAGAAACAAACTCAAACAAGACAATACAAGTGAAATAAAGCTTCGTGATAGATGAAATGATATATTCCTAATTTGGATGCCCCCATATTATTCATCTAATGTAGTGGCACTTAACTCGGTCGTATGCTACATATTGTGCTTTGATGCCCCACTCGAGTTTGTCATCCACTGCTCCACCAATATTTGTGTCAATGTTTCATTTTCAACAAGTATTTGTATCTCTTTTAACAACGACTACAATTCCTCGTAGAATGCCCTGATGCCCCTAAGTGGAAATCACAGACACTATCTTGATCATAATTGTGGGTAGAAGGGTTTGCACTTTCGTTGGCCTCGATGTGAGGTATTGACCTTTAATTAAATGGGGATATAGATCTGAGATAGAAGTTTGGAACACCTTCAAAATTATTCTTGATCGTGAGACTTTTCTTGGTCAGTTTGAATGACTATCTGCTTCTTTTCTTTGCGACTGTAGGGGCTCTGGATGTGACATTCATTCACCTCATTAGCTTTCGCTTCTTGATCAGTTGGACTTTTGGAAGTGATTTTCAAGTTTCCTTTTATGATTGTATTTTCAATTAACTCCCTATCTGTCACAATATCCTCGAAGGCCTTTGTTGAGTTTGCCAACATTAAA
The DNA here is from genome assembly GCF_006381635.1 of Hibiscus syriacus. Lineage (NCBI taxonomy): Eukaryota > Viridiplantae > Streptophyta > Magnoliopsida > Malvales > Malvaceae > Hibiscus > Hibiscus syriacus. The sequence goes on from NW_024063495.1 coordinate 3,120,611, forward strand.
TTGAAGAAATGAGCTGGAAGAGAATTATGAAACATGTATGATATTTCTTTTTCTAACAAGGGAGGTTGAACTTTTGTTGCACCCCTCTCCATCTTACGGTGTATTCTTTATAGCTTTCAGCAGCTTGCATCCTTATTCTTTGAAGATCTTGACATTTTGGGGCTAAGTCTTTAACATATAGATATTTCCCCATAAAGACATTAGCTAGATTGACCCATGTCTTGATCAGCTCTCTATTTAAATGGTAATATTGTACTACAGCTGGAGAAACAAGACTATCATGGAAGTAATAAATCAGCAGATTATCATCATTTAAATACCCTTTCATCTTTCTACAAAACATTTTTAGATGAATTAGGGGACAACTGATGAAATCATATTTCTCAAAATTGGGCACCCTAACTTCATGTAGGATGAGCAAATCAGGGACCAGTCTGAGTTCTCACTTCTAGTTCTTTATGGGAGGCATTAACACTTTTTATAGCACCAATTGCTTCCTTCAACCGCTTGAATTTATATTCAAATTGCTTTTGATTAATGAGATTTTTCTCTAGGTTTGAGTGGGATGCTCCGGGGTAGGTTGGCATTCTCGACGTATTAGTCTGATAACACTAATATCCTTTAGCAACTATTTCCCCTCTAGCATCAGGTTTGGTTGACATCACTTGGATCATTTGATTCGATTCAACTTATAGAGAACTCGATGTTTGATTCCTCATATCTTGTTGTAACTCAGTCAACTGCTCTTGCAACCAATCTTTTGATTCCTTAAGATTACTCCATTGTTTCCATTTGTTTGTTAATGATGATGAGGAAGTAGTATGAATGAATTATCTTGGTGTTACTGTCACATAACCCTCCATAAATTATTTCCACGTTTTTCATAACTAATGCATAAAATGCTTAAATAAACAAATATTATGTAAATGCATGTATGCAAAAGGTTTCATTCCAGAGTGACTATCTTAAAACAATTTTCATTGAACACAAAGGTTTGTCATGATGTCGTCTTTTTCCTCCAGCTTATGTGTCAATTCTCAGAGTTGTAGACAATATTGTTCATTCTTCCTTGTAAGAAAGTCTTTGTGGTTATAAAGTTCTCATACAAGATCTCCATAATCATCTACAATCTTCATCAATGTCTTGTTCTTTGCCTTAGTTGCTTCTAGCTCAATATCATTCCATATTAACCATGAAAATATTCAACATCTGATTTTTGGCTTGACATCTTCCCAAATTATTAATGGTTGTATTGTGGTTTTTTCTATAATTTTTAAATCATAAGAGAACTTCTTGGCTCGACCTTCATGCACTTTGCAATTCTTTCTCCAATGTTCAACATCTTTTTTAGTTTAGTGACCCTTTTTGACCACTCCTTTAGGGCATTTTCTATACTAGCAATTTTAAAGGCTTGACTGGTCCTTTAAAAACCCTCACACATGGCTTTCATCTATCTATCTAGTTTATCATTTTCAATCCTCAAATAACGCGCTTGAGCCTTGTACTTTAGCATACATTCTTCTTTCTGGATGACCCATTTATACCCTTACATTTGAACACTTTTGGCTCCATCTTAACATGACAATCAGTTACCAAACTAGGTCGACCTTTCATCTCGAACTCTAATATTCCATGATCCAAAAGATTTGGACTTGATGCTTGAAGGTGGTGCAATTCTCAATAAAGTGTCATTGGGCTCTGGCATGATATTAACAATGAACATTGATGTCATACCAACTTGGATATGGAGGTTTCCAAGGTTTCACATAATGTGGGGCCACCTCTGCTTCTAAAAGCTTATTATACAACTCCTTATATGATATAGGGATAGAATCAAAATGAGATCTAACTCCCGGCTTGGATTGAACTAGTGACTTCATGTTTATTTCCCCTAACGTTGGGAGTAGACTCTCAAATACCTATGAGTTTTGGATACATGACTTCTTTTCATCTTTCTAAACTTCTACAGTTTTCACCATTTTTGGTGTCTCCAGACAACTTGTTGATACGAATGGTGATTATAGGTGATTTTTCAGATCGGCTAGAATCGGCTTGTTCTAAAATTATCCCTTGTGTATTTGACATCCGTGATGTTTTCATCGAGCTCTTTTTTTTTTTTTTTGCAAAAGTCTCTTTTCCTTTGGCTAAAGTATATATTCTATCCATCATCTTGGACATTTTCTCTATCATGTCTCTTATCTCTTTTTGTTCGTCGGATATACGATCTTTGGGTGCATAACTCTCCACTATTCTCGGAGCTTCCTTAAGATGTCATTCCCTAGCTGTGTTATAGTCTACTTGATCATGAAACCCTTTGTCCATCATGAAAACCTTTTACTCTTATGACCATTCACAAATTAACACCTTTTGATTATGTCATGATCATGCGATGCAAGCAAAACAACATGAAAACAAGTTAGTACAAATAAGATAACAAAATGAAAAGAATTATTATAAAAGCAATAATAAAAAAATACTAAGCTAATGAAAAACAAGAATGCAAATGCACAAGGTTTTAATTCTAAAAGCGACCACCATAGAACAACCTTCATCAAATCATAAGTTCTTCTTACACTAGAAAGACGAGCTTCATTTTCTTCATTTACTTGATCTAGGCATTTATCATGATTTAATGTTTCTTTATATTTGTTGTTGGGCTTCAAAGTGTTGATCCTCCTATATTCGTTTTAATTCACTATTGTGATTGTTGGATCTCCAGACCTTCATTTTTGTGGGATTCTTTAAGAGAAAAGCGACCTTGATATCTCGTGAAGGATCTTCTCATTCTAGCATCTAACTATTTGGTACCATCTCGATCTTTGTTCATTTAAAAGGAGTCTTCGATCGACTTTGAGCTCTTCTTTCGTCGATCAACTTTGCTTGTAAGTCGTCGCCCTTATGGATTTGACTACCTAGTTATGGAACTCTTATGTCGATATAAAAAATTTCTAATTTAATCAATCACTTGCAAATTAACACATTTTCTGGTTATGATGTGAAAATGCAAATGCAAATGCAAACAAAATATAGAGAAAAATAAGATAAAACAAAAGAAATTGTTAGTATCATTCAACCAAAAAGCAAAAAAAATAGTTATGAAAAGAAAATATCCTATCCAACATGGTATCTAGCCTGACATGCTTTTATAACAGTTCTACCTAGACATGTTTTCCACCCTATGCTTTGTTCAACGTATAAATCCTAACCTCATTTTTCTAGTTCACAAGCTTCGTGCGGAAACAAAAAACCTAACTGCATACTCTTATAGGTCTCATACTTTTTTGCAAAATAAATAAATAATTAACTAAATAAATAAATCTGAGGGAAGGTTAGAGTGAGTTTCCCCTATGTGACTTTTGAAGAACCACAGACAGAATTTCGATACAAAATGGGCAGAGTTTCAATACAACTAAAAGGGTCCTCGAATTGTCCTTTACTGGTGCCCCCTTGGGCATGCCAGACCCTCAATACTCTCCCATTATAGGCTTAACGGATCAAGTTCAATTTGAGAGGATGCATTTCCACATGTCCATGTGAGGAAACTCATATTTTCGCTCATAAAACACAAGGCTATGCACCCCAGAGGTTACTTGCTAAAGCCCACGCGAAGAAAAATAATTTTTTTCACGTAAGTGTAGAGTTCACCCCTACATAACAGGACTGAGCACAGTTAGAAGGCTCTAATTATTCAAATGACTATAGCATGTATGAGGGGAAACTCACAATCCTTTGCCTCGATCCAAAAATCAGAGTAAAAATGTCAAAAATCTAAAACACGTAAATTACACATTAGTACAACTAATAAATAAATAAATATGTATGATGTGATGCGATGCAAACAAAAAAGATCAAAATTTAAATATCATTCATATTTACCATTTTCAACTAAAAAGATGATGTATAATTGATTACGCCTGATTATCTAACGTCCCTAGTGGAGTCAAGCTGGAATGGTTCTAAAGCTTTTGAGGGCTATGGCGGGGAGCGATCCAACTTAATTTTAGAAAATATTGGGTTTTAAAATAAATTCACAAATAAATAAATTTGGATTTGCCATCACCTTTGGATTAGGTAGGTCGATACTTAAAAATGTCTTTTAAAATAATTTTAAGAAAAAATAATCTTAAAAGATAAAAAGTGATATGTGTTTAATGAGAAACTTATTTTAAAAAGGTTCGGGAGTCAATTACGCATGGGGAAGGATTAGCACCCTCACAGTGCCCAAAATTGGTACTAAGTGATCATATGTCATCTGAATATGAAATTTACAAATTTGAATATACATTTAAATTATGATCCTACTAAAAAAAATTCGAAAAGGGTATTATTTCGTATGAACAATCCTCAAACACTCCTTGTTAGTTAAGGCGTGTTTATAAATTTCCCATACAAATATTATTGATTCATTTTTTTGTTTAAAAAAATATTTAATATATAAAACATTCAAATGCAAAAAGGAATATCACTTTGTATGAACAATCCTCAGAAACACGCAACTAGTCAGTTAAGAGGTGTTCGCATAGATTACCTTTACAAAATAATATTTCTTTGGTTATTTAATGAATAATATAAATATATATATAATATTTAATATGAAAAATATTGTAGGATACTAAAATATAGATATGTACACACACACACACATATATATATATAATATATATATATAAATAAGTATGAAACATACCATATATATTACCTACAGATATTACAAAACATGAGGGAAGCAAGCCTGCTATATGTATATATAAAATATATATTATGATACATAGCAAAATATATACATATGTAAACAAAACGCATGACATGAATATTAATATATAAGTAAGGGTACATGGTAGATCCAAATCTAATTACAGAACCTATATGGGCATAAATACAAACATGGTAAAGAAACTAGGATTGAAACATGAATATGCTAAAATGAATCAGGTACCGGGTTTTCGGGTACCCAAAGTGTCGGGAACCTGGGTCTTCGGGTACTTGATTTGTCGTCCCGTATCCCGACTCGGATGTTGCAGGTACCCGAAATTCCCCGTATCCCGACTCGGATGTTGCAGGTACCCGAAATTCGGGTACCGGTACTTAGTTTTTTTTTTCATTTTCAAATTATTAATTTAAAAAATATACACAAATTTAAATGTTCAAAACTTCGAATTACATACTCCAACATCCGAACATAAAATTTAAAAGTTCGAAATACAAAATCTAATCCATAATATAAATAAACATAAATATCATAGCTAACTAGGGTAAATATGAATTATGATACTCATTAACATCCCATTACTAAATTATCAAAAATTAATCCAATATTATATTAAATTATAATCACAACCCATTTATATAATTTAATTACCTAGACTATCAAAACTTAATCCAATTATAACAATTATAATTTAATCTAATTAAATTAATATCATATTGATAGTCATAATCCAATTAATAAACTATCAAAACTTAGTCCAATTATAATAATATCAATATTTATACAAATTATCATGTTAATGGTTTGGTAATTGGATTATATTATATATATATATATATATAATGATAACTTCATAAAAGCTATTTTAAGGCCTTTTTCACTTAAATTATTATTTGTTTAAGGGTCTATATAGGTCATTTTAGATGCACGTAGCTGCATATAGTTGCATTTGTGTGGTGTTATTTTATTTTGTTAAGGTGATGTATGAGGAGGAAGGTGTTGTTTCTAGTGTTGTGCAGGAAATAGCAAGCAAAAGGTTGCACTGGGTAGGAATGTCATGACATCACACGTTACTGAAGCAGATTGAAATGTCTTGGCATTTCTGGCGCAGAAAATGACAAAAAGAATTTTGTAAAAGGACAACTGGCAAGGCAAGTGTCTGATGATTATAACTACCTGTTTGGGACCACTGCCACCTGGGAGGATAAGATTCACGCCCAAGGAGTGATTCTAGGGTATGATGGGTAATTGGAAAGTTAAAGCCCATTATTACCCTTGGATATTATATTTTTATATACATCACATACGAGAGAGAAAAGAGAGAGGAAATCAACCATCTTCAGCTAGATTTTCTCACCTTCTTCTTTGTATCCGTATTTTTATTCTCTAGTGGTGTTCCTTCATTTATGAGCTCCAAGGAGTGTCGACCTAGGCGTTCGAGAGAGTTAGCACGCTAAGGTGAGTCGTGGTGGTTGAGAAGAGCTCCGGCTGTGCACGTCGAAGGCTTCTTCTCCTTTCCCTTTGCTGTTATTTTCCATATAATATTGGGTTGTTAGAACGGATGAATTTCATGTATGATTCGAACCCCACCATGAACTAACCTTATTTGGTGGGGTTAATTTTATGGATGTTTGATATTATTTAATGGTAGATTTATATTTATCTTTTGCATTTACTTGTTTTACTTATGAATGCTTCATCTTCTAAGTTTGTAGAAGGCATGAAAGTGTCCATTACTTAGATGAATGATAGGTTCGAGAGAAACTTAGCTATTAATACTTGTAGTATTCAAGAGAAATGTAAGTAAGATTCGGTAAGCAATGGGGTGTAGTATTTTTTAGCTTAGAATCGATATAATAATTCTATATCCTAATCCTTAGTACTTGAGATAGACTAAGATAGGATTCAATGACTAAGAGGTGTAGTTTTTATCAATAGTGTAGGCCACCATAGTTGAGACTGAGAGGAGATGCCATGACATTATTCTATTAAGTTCCTTTGACTAGAGATAGCGGGAGCATTTTAGTAAACCCTGTCAAGCAAGTGGAGCTTAGATAAATCGAATATACTTGAGAAATAAGTTTTAGCATCCTAAATCATCTATCATTCATTCCCGTGGAAGTTGTTGTGTGAGGATTATCAAAATCATTTATTTACTGTTTTATTGTTTTCATTGTCGTGACATTTCTATCATTTTCAACATTAATATGCTCTTGCCACTATATTTCCATTTGCTACCCCATCAAACTATCAATCTATATCCACCAACATACACTTTTCATTGTCGTGACATTCTCCATTAGTAATATCATCACTAACTATACTTGGATAGAGTAGTGCTTTGCTTTGGTTAAACTTTGTAATTTCCACCAATCCATGTGGAGACGATACTCACTCATTACTTTATTACTTGAGCGATTGTGTATACTTGAACATTATTTATGAATAAATTTATAGTACTCATAACACAACAAGTTTTGGCACCGTTGCCAGGGATTGGCAGTGTGAAGTTAATTATTTTACTAGAGCATTTATTTTGCATCTTATTTTTTTTTTTTTTTTGTAGTTTACTTGATATTTTTGCTTTATTTTTTTTAGGTTTATTTATTGTATGCCTATAAGACATTTTGAATAGCCATTGAAACCGATAGAACCTGAGATTTAAAGACTCTTTAGACAGAGACGTGCTCAACATGCTCAAGAAAATATGTATCAAATTGGAATTCAGGGCATTGGTCAATATGACAGAATTCAGAATGACAGGCATTACAAAATGTTAGACTTGCTGATAGGCCTCGTGTTATTCGTGATCATTTAAATCCGGTACTAGATGATTTGAATCCTGGAATTGTGGTACCCGAAATTCAAGCTGCACATTTTGAGCGTAAACCAGTTATGTTTAATATGCTGAATTCTAGGGCAATTTGGAGGCATGCCAACCGAAGATGCCAGACAGCATATTCTAATTTTTGGAGGTTTATGATTCTTTCCTCCAAGAAGGTGCACAAGGATGTGCTGAAATTAAAGTTGTTTCCATATTTTTGCGTGACCGAGCAAGGGCTTGGTTGAGTGGTGTTCCATCGGGTTCGATGGAATCATGTGCAATCTTTGCAAGAGTTTTTTATTGTGGTATAACCACCGAACATGAACACTCAACTACGGAATGATAGCATCCTTTCTCTTGGGTGACGATGAATCTATGTGTAATACCCAACCCAAAAACGAGTCTGATATGTCACATTACTTTTTAAAACAATTTCCTTACAAAATAACTGAACATTTGGACTTATATTAAGAAAATACGATCATATACGGTGGAATTATGTTTCATTATAACAAATTTTAAAAAATACATTTTCATGAACAGTACTATACGGTATGAATAGTACTATATTGTATGAACAGCACCGTAAACAATAATAAACAGTATCATGAACATGTTACTGTGTACCGATGCACTGCTATAGTGTATCGATGCACTGCTACAGTAACTTGGCAAAACATGTATAAAACTCATAAAAATTTAAGCTTTCGTCAATATAAAATTTCCATTTACATAAACGTTTAAAACATTACAAAACTCAATCATATGATTTTACAAAACGATTAGAATATATCGATTCAAATCTTTATTTACATGCCAACCATAAATCAATATTACAAAATACAAACTATTCATTTATTTCTGATCTGATCTTTGGAAAGAAGGAACTGACCTGTCTTGCATAACTTTTATCAATCTTTCTCTTCTCAAAACCTACGTGTGAAACAATCACAAGCTAAGTCGTTGACGTAGTGAGGCATATAAACATAATCATACGCTAATTGTAACTTCTATAAAGCATGAACATTTGATACTACCTTCCATACCAAAGCATATATTCTTCTCGGTAACAAATACACACAAGTACATATCATGTAACATTACATCATACATATATACATACCTAATCTCATCATTAACATGCTTATCAATTCTCATTTTATCATCATTAATTTCTTTTTACCATATCAACAAATAATGTAAACTCTAAATCACACCAATGCATAAACAATTACCAATCTCATATCATACACAAACACATATTATCTCATATACAAATACACCTATGTAATTATATAATTATAATGAATACATTTCACTTAGGAATACACACAGTATCATATATAAATCTTGTAAATACTTTTGATATCTTTTATAGGCCCATGTACATTTATTCTAGTACATTGAGGTTGTGCACTTATGCTGTCACCACAGCTCATATGGGGTCCCAGTAGGGCATCTGAAATTTTTTCCCAAAGGACTTATGTATTTGTCCCGAATGACCTATGCATTTGTCCCGAAGGACCGCGTAGAACCCTCGACTCTTGGCATGCCAACTATACCACTAGCTCTCATATCATATAACATGGGCATTATCATTTATAACAGTTCATATCATTGCTCTTATGATCACATATTTCTTTTCTTCTATCACATACCACATGTATGTGTAAAATCTATCTCATATCATATAACATTTATTACATATTACATGTAATCACGTAAATCGTTTCATATGGCTTATATCATTTCTCATTTGTTCATGTACGTATGTCATATCTTGTTCACATATGTTCATATAACTTGGATAAAATATACATATAGTCACGTAGATCACTTTTTCATAGCTTATATCTCATTCTTATGTCTTCTCATATACATATATTCGCATATACATGTCATTTCATTATCCTTATTATTATTCTTATCATCACCATTAATCCCTTTTACTTACCATATTCATATCAAATAACACATATATCACTACACCAAGGAACAAACATGTCATCATATAATATTTATAACTTATTTCATATTCTTATATAATATATAGATTTTTTTTGTTTCATATGACTTATCACACTAACATATACTTATAAAAATCATGTAACATACATAATGACCTATTAACACATATACTCATGCACACATATAAATCATAGCAAATACATACTTCTATGAATTCATGCATTTTACTATTGGAAATAGACTTATCGCAAGTCTTATTTTCCATTGAACATAATATACTAAAAAATGCGCACTCACCTTGACAGTTTATATATATCAAAATCTACTTCTATGATTTATCTCTTTGGATTGATCCTAACTTTACAGTTGTTTCAGAACTTGCTTGTGCTCGATATCTACACAATCATACATTTTAATGTAATTATCAGATATCTACACATTATAATTTGATGCTAATAACTTAAACGAATTTAATAGACTCATATTCACTTTTTCCTTTAGGAGTGTACGGATGCTGTAACAACCTAAAAATTTCAAAATAATATTTAATTGGGAATTGAGGTTTTAATTGTGAAAATAGGTAAATTTTTGGGGACTAAATTGAAAGATTTTAAAACTTGTAGCTTGTTTTAGAGTTAAAGAAAATTCAGGGACCAAGCCCTGAATTTACCCAAGAAAAGTAGGTAAGTTTGATGTATATTACGGGAGTTGGTTTCTGGAAATCAGAAACCAATTCCTCCAAATTCCCTCTCTCAACCTCAACTTCCGATGACGATCCCGACGCCGTCCGAATTCTGATCGCCGTTTTGAAAGTACCATCGTGTTCGTTATCGAGTTAGGAACAATCCCCTTAAATTAATTGAAGCGAAATGCTGCCAAACGCCGTGAATTTCAAGTCAAAGCATCGACCTTTTTTTAGCTCAATCGCCTAGAAAATCATAAATTCATCGCCGATCGTTGCTCTGTTTACGACACCTCCCGCACCATCGTATTCCTTGTGCCGTTCCGAGTCCGCCGGTGTCATCCTCTCTCTCCATCGACGGCGGCGCGTGGGGAGGTGAAGCGGTTAAAGTTTCTGATTTGATGAATCGAGCTCTCCACCGTTCAAAAATTTGAACCGATCTTTGTAAGTATCTCGAAATCGCTCAAAATAATTTTTATAAATTTTTCCGTGATTTTTAGAGCCTGGTGATATTCTGAGAATTAATTTAGATTTAGTGTTGTTCAGGAAATTAATTCGAAATAGGTACTATTTTGGTAATTTTTTTCAAAAAAATGTGATATTTTGGGAATTAATTCATGATGCTATTTTGGGAATTAATTCAAAAAGGGTGCTAATTTGGTAATTAATTTGAAAAGTGTGCTATCTTGGTTATTATTTTAAAAAGGGGTGCTATTTATGTAAAATGTTTGACAGCTTGTTGACCTCCTTTGACCAGAACTTTGACTGGCTTTGACCGGCTATTAAACGATCGTTAATCTTTTTTGAAAATACCTATCCTGACAGTTGTCGACATTCCGAATCCGTTTTTGCTGTTTCACCAAATTCGAACCTGAAAGTCTCCTAATCGTCAGTCAAACCCATTGACTTTGAGTTTGACCAAGAATTCAAAATTTCGGAAGGTCATACTTTATGTTTTTCGACGTCCTGAATTTGATTCCGAAGTCCGTTTTGCCAAATTCTGACCCGAAATTCCCAAATCGAGCATGTGAACCCAAAAAGGCTTAGTATCTTAATATTTTGATTATTTTTAAGAGTTTTGGTTAAGGAATTGATTCAATAAAATATTTTATGAAGGTACTCGTGCTTCACCTGAGCAAGGATCAGTTAGGTCTGGTGTTGTTCGTTCGTCAGATCAGTCCGAACCACGTATTACAAGAATTACCCGTAGGTTTCCGTATATTTTTAAATAAAGATTAAGATTATTTATAGTAGAATTCCAATATGGATTTTTCTAATTCGTAGGATCTAGCGCTGCAGCAGAGCGTGATCGACAGACCCAGTAATAGGCTTCCCTATCTGATTTCTCATACTGTTACAGGTGTGTTTCCTGACGGTGTTATTTTACTGTTTTAAACTATCATATAAATAGTTTACCTGATTGTTGACCTGGATTCAAATATGATACTTGACCTGAATTTTTATATGATACTTGACATGGATTCTGATTTGTTACCTGACCTGAATTATGTTTTAATTTTTGAAAATATATATATCTGTTATGAGCGGAACTTGATTTATTTGGGGGGTAATATTGGAGGAAGTATACCTGGAGGCTCCTCTGCTGTGTGCTCAGGACCTTATTTACCGGCTCCTCTACTGTGTGCTCAGGGCCTTACTGGACTTGTTGGCGGATTTATGGTTCTAGGGAACCTACACATTTTGGACTTGTTGGATGGGGGTAGTGTTCATATTTAAAAAAAATATGTTTGATAACTGATTTTTACTAGAATATTTTACTCGTATGTTTTATACACTGTTTGGAGCACACTGAGCTTTTTAGCTCATTCTATAGTTTTTACCCTTTTTCAGATAACAGCAGACCGTGAACTAGCAGATTTGGCATCAGGGGAAATCTACTACTTATTTTGTACGAACATATATTTCTATATGTTTTTCAGTTATGTTTCGTGACATGTATTTGATATCGTTTTGGACATATCTGTATTATTAATATTTTGTTCTGTAATATATTTAATGTTCTATAAGTTATATAAAAAAAACCTCTGAATGGGATATATGACCACTTAGGTTTGAGTCTAACTTACAGACCGGGTCTGGGGGGTTACATTTGGTGGTATTAGAGCTTTCAGTTTTAAACACTCGGACTGTATATGGGTCCTAAACTTTAGATTTAAAAAAACGTGTCACCTTATGTTATGATTTAAAGTTTTCTCGATATCCCTGATGCTAATCTGACATATGTTTCAAATTCTTCCTGTAGAACCTTATAGATCCAACGATGAGTGTTGCTAGAGGTCGTAGGACAGGACGTGGACGTGGACGTGGTCGAGGGCGAGTCAGTCGACTTTCTGTTACGAGTGACGATCTGATGTCTCCACGTGATCCTCCTGTTCCACAAGTAGATCCGACTCTTTCTCATGATGGTCAGTTTACTCCTGTGAGAGACCCTCCTGTCATTGAAGATGAGGATTCTGAGATGAATGAAGACGCCATTAATAGAGCTATCTTCCGCATGTTTCAGAGAGCTGCTAGAGCCCCTAGTAACATGACTGCAATGGAGATTTCAAATTCTTTGGTTGTTGCTGGTGTAATTCCATTCGAGGGAATTACTGGTGGACCTCTGATAGACGCTGAGTATTGGCTGGAGGACATAGAGAGGATTATGGATGAGATGGATCTGAGGCCAGAGCAGAAACTAAAAGGAGCCCTAACTATGCTGAAGAAAGAGAGCTTCAGGTGGTGGCAATCAATTTCTGGTAGTATTTTGAGAAACCAGTTAACATGAGATCTTTTCAAGACACGTTTTCGGAGTCGCTATGTCGGAGAGAGATATCTGTAGGAACGACGCCAGGAGTTTCAGAATCTGGAGCAGGGTAATATAACTGTCATGGACTACGAGGTTGAGTTCATCCGATTGAGTCGCTATGCCCCTAGACTTGTTAACACTGAGGCAGATCGATGCTTGAGGTTCGAGAATGGACTCAGGTATGAGATCAGGAGCCGAGTCGCTACCCATCGGGAGAGGAATTTTGATGCCTTGGTTGAGATAGCCAAGACTGCTGAGGAAATAGAGCGATTGGGTATAGAGCACAAGAGAGATAGTGATCGAGCCCAGAATCGATTCAGGAGGCCTTCTGGTTCTGTTAATTCTTCTGCAGATCCTAACAAGAGAGGCAGGGGTGATTCCTTTCAGAGAGGCGGTGCAAGTGTCATACCTGTTGCTTCTGGTTCTTCAATTGTACATTCTTCTAGACATGGTGGATCTGGGTTGCAAACCTGGGTTGCAACCTTTGAAGATATATGATTACTGTGGAAAACATCATATTGGAGAATGCAGAATGAAATTGGGCACATGTTATAAGTGTGGTTCTGGTGACCATTTTTTGAGGGACTGTCCAGAGCGAGATCGTTCATTTTAGACACCAGCTCGTACTCCCACAAGTTCTCATAGTATAGTTCAGACTCCTAGCACGGGGACGTACTCAGGAGAGAGCACCTGGATCGGCTAGTAGAGGTCGAGCATCTCAGAGTAGTGGTCCAATCAGATCTGAGGCCAGACAACCTACATTGGTTTACACTGCTAGACTTTGACAAGATCGTGATGGGCCTAATGTGACTGCAGGTACTGTTACTATTCATTCAGTTCCATACTTTGCATTGTTTGATAGTGGCTCTACAAATTCCTATGTATCGCATTCCGTTACTGAGGGTCTAAATATTCCTGTTGAGTATACTGAGCATTCAGTGATAGTTCAAAGTCCCTTAGGCAAATCCATCGTGTTGGATCGTATTTTTAGAGAGTGCCCTATAGAGATTAATGGGGAGATTTTTCTGGCTGACCTGATGGAGTTACCCTTTAAAGAGTTCGATTTGATTCTCGGCGTAGATTGGTTGGACAAACATCGAGTAAATATTGATTTTGAGACTAAGAGAGATGTTCTGAAGACCCCAGATAATCGAAAGATTGTAATGATCGGGGAACGACGTGGATTTCTGACGAATGTTGTGTCTGCCTTGGTAGCGAAGAAGATGATCAGGAAGGGTTCTGAGGCGTTTCTTGCTTATATTTTGGACACTAGGAGATCTCAATCAGATATTGAAGGCATCCAAATTGTCAAGGAATTTCCCGATATTTTCCCGAGGAGTTGCCTGGATTACCTCCAGATAGAGAAGTCGAGTTTGAGATTGAAGTCTATTCTGGTTCCACCCCGGTTTCAATGGCTCCTTATCGTATGGCCCCAAAGGAGCTTAAGGAACTAAAAGTTCAACTTCAGGAGTTGTTAGACAGGGGATTTATCCGACCCAGTGTATCACCGTGGGGAGCCCCAGTTCTCTTTGTCAAGAATAAAGATGGGACATTGAGACTCTGTATTGATTATAGGAAACTGATCAAGCTCACGGTTAAAAACAAATATCCTCTGCCCAGAATCGATGATCTATTTGACCAATTTCGAGGGGCTTCTATCTTTTCAAAGATAGACTTGAGATCTGGTTATTATCAACTCAAAGTGAAAGATTCAGATATTCCGAAGACTACTTTCTGTACTCGATATGGGCACTATGAGTTTTTAGTGATGTCATTCGGGTTAACTAATGCCCCTGCTGCTTTTATGGATCTGATGCATAGGGTGTTTCGACCTTATTTGGACCAGTTTGTAGTTGTATTCATTGATGACATATTGGTGTATTCTAGAAGTGAAGCAGAACATGAGGAGCATTTAAGGATTGTTCTACAGACTCTAAGGGAGAATAAGTTATACGTTAAGTTGAGCAAGTATGAGTTCTGGCTCAGCGAAGTGACTTTTCTTGGACATTTAGTCTCTGCTGATGGCATTCAGGTGGATCCGAGCAAAGTGGAGGCTATTCTGAACTGGAAGCAACCTAGGAACATCTCTGAGATCCGCAGTTTCTTGGGATTAGCTGGTTACTACCGTCGTTTCGTTGAGGGGTTCTCCCTTATTGCAACTTCTCTGATAAAACTATTGAGGAAAGATGTTCCATTTGTCTGGTCTGAGGACCAACAAGCTAGCTTTGAGAAAATGAAGATTGTTCTAAATCAAAACCCAGTGTTGATTCAGCCTGAATCTGGGAAGGATTTTTCTGTCTACAGTGATGCTTCTTATTCTGGATTAGGATGTGTTTTGATGCAAGATAGGAAAGTTGTTGCTTATGCGTCACGCCAGTTAAGGCCGCATGAGCGTAACTATCCTACTCACGATCTAGAATTAGCTGTTGTGGTTTTTGCTTTAAAGATATGGAGACACTACCTCTACGGAGAAAAGTGTTATATCTATACTGATCATAAGAGTCTGAAGTATCTGCTTACTCAGAAAGAATTGAATTTGAGACAGCGTCGCTGGTTGGAGCTTTTAAAGGACTACGATTTTGAGATAGAATATCATCCAGGGAAGGCTAATGTAGTGGCAGACGCCTTGAGCCGTAAGGCGATATCAGATCTCAGAGCCTTATTTGCCAACCTGAGCTTATTTGATGATAATAGTTTGTAAGCAGAGTTACAAGTTAAACCTACTTTGGCCGAGGAGATTAAGGCCAAACAGCTCCTTGATAGCTCGTTGCTTCCCATTATTGAATTAGTTAAGCAGGGATCGAGTTCGGAGTATACTGTGGATCAGGATGGTATTTTGTGTTTTTACGGTCGTTACTACGTCCCTAAAGATGATGAGTTGAGACAGATTATTCTTCAGGAGGCTCATAGTAGTCCTTATGCTATGCATCCTGGTGGGGACAAAATGTACAATAATCTCAAAGAGCGCTACTTTTGGACTGGTATGAAGAAGAATATTTCAGATTTTGTGGCGAGGTGTTTGACTTGTCAGCAGGTTAAGGCAGAGCACCAGCATCCGTCTGGATTGTTACAGTCGATTAAGATTCCTGAGTGGAAATGGGAGCGTATTACGATGGACTTCGTTACTGGTCTTCCTCTAACTCCTTCCAAAAAGGATTCTATCTGGGTGATTGTTGATCGACTCACCAAGTCAGCGCACTTTATCCCTATTCAGGTTAATTATTCTCTGGATAAACTGGCTAAGTTGTACATTTCTGAGATCGTTAGACTTCATGGTGTTCCGTTATCTATCATATCTGATCGAGATCCGAGATTCACTTCCAGGTTCTGGAAAGCTTTGCACGAGGCTCTGGGTACTCGTTTGAATTTCAGTACAGCTTTTCATCCTCAAACCGATGGACAGTCTGAGCGAGTGATTCAGGTGTTGGAGGATATGTTACGAGGTTGTGTGATTGATTTTCATGGTAGTTGGGAAGATTTCTTGCCATTAGCTGAGTTTGCTTACAATAATAGTTATCAGGCGAGTATTCACATGGCACCGTATGAGGCTCTATATGACGTAGATGTCGTACTCCTATATGTTGGACAGAGTTACATGATAGAAAAACTTTGGGTCCAGACTTGGTTCGAGAGACTGAAGATATTGTCAGACTGATCTGTGATCGCTTAAGAGAGGCATTTGATAGGCAGAAGTCATACGCAGATAAGCGACGTAGGGATATCGAGTTTGAGGTTGGAGATCAGGTTTTTCTCAAGGTATCTCCATGGAAGAAAGTATTGAGATTTGGACGTAAGGGTAAACTGGGTCCGCGATTTATTAGGACGTATCGTATTCTGAAGAAAGTTGGACCTGTTGCTTATCAGTTTCAGTTGCCTTCCCAGCTCAGTCGTATTCATGATGTTTTTCATGTATCTATGTTGAGGCGATACCGTCCAGATCCAGATTCCTCCCAAATTCCCTCTCTCAACCTCAACTTCCGATGACGATCCCGACGCCGTCCGAATTTCGATCTCCGTTTTGAAAGTATCATCGTGTTCGTTATCGAGTCAGGAACAATCCCTTTAAATTAATTAAAGCGAAACGCTGCCAAACGCCGTGAATTTCAAGTCAAAGCATCGACGTTTTTTTAGCTCAATCGCCTAGAAAATCATAAATTCATCGCCGATCGTTGCTCCGTTTACGACACCTCCCGCACCATCGTGTTCCTTGTGCCGTTCCGAGTCCGCCAATATCATCCTCTATCTCCGTCGACGGCGGCGCATGGGGAGGTGAAGCGGTTAAAGTTTCTGATTTGATAAAATCGAGCTCTACGCTGTTCAAAAATTTGAACCGATCTTTGTAAGTATCTCGAAATCGCTCAAAATAATTTTTAAAAATTTTTCCGTGATTTTTAGAGCCTCGGAGGAGGTCCCACGCACCACACGCGCCGCCGCAGGGCGAGTGCATAACTGGAAAACCGGTTTTGACCGGTTTGACCGATCCGACCCGACCCGACCATTGACTCGACCCGACCCGACCGTTGACCGACTATATTCTGGGAATTAATTCGATTTTGGTGATATTCTGGGAATTAATTCGAAATAAGTGTTATTTTGGTAATTGTTTCGAAAAAAAGGGTGATATTATGGGAATTAATTTGAAATGATGCTATTTTAGGAATTAATTCAAAAAGGGTGGTATTTTGGTAATTAATTTGAAAAGGTGCTATTTTGGTTATTATTTTAAAAAGGGGTGTTATTTATGTAAAATGTTTGACAGCTTGTTGACCTCCTTTGACCAGAACTTTGACCGGCTATTAAACAATCGTTAATCTTTTCTGAAAATACCTATCCTGACAGTTTTCGACGTTTCGAATCCGTTTTTGGGGTTCGTTTCACCAAATTCGAACCCGAAAGTCTCCAAAACGTCAGTCAACCCCGTTGACTTTGAGTTTGACCAAGAATTCAAAATTTCGGAAGGTCATACTTTATGTTTTTCGACGTCCTGAATTTAATTCCGAAGTTTGTTTTGCCAAATTCTGACCCAAAATTCCCAAATCGAGCATGTGAACCCAAAAAGGCATAGTATCTTAATATTTTGATTATTTTTAAGAGTTTTGGTTAAGGAATTGATTCAATAAAATATTTTATGAAGGTACTCGTGTTTCACCTGAGCAAGGATCAGTTAGGTCCAGTGTTGTTCATTCGTCAGATCAGTCCGAACCGCGTATTACAAGAATTACCCGTAGGTTTCCGTATATTTTTAAATAAAGATTAAGATTATTTATAGTAGAATTCCAATATGGATTTTTCTAATTCTCAGGATCTAGCGCTGCAACAGAGCGTGATCGACAGACCCAGTAATAGGCTTCCCTATCTGATTTCTCAGACTGTTACAGGTGTGTTTCCTGACGGTGTTATTTTACTGTTTTAAACTATCATATAAATAGTTTACCTGATTGTTGACCTGGATTCAAATATGATATTTGACCTGGATTTTTATATGATACTTGACATGGATTCTGATTTGTTACTTGACCTGAATTATGTTTTAATTTTTGAAAATATATATATCCGTTATGAGCGGAACATGATTTATTTGGGGGGTAATATTGGAGGAAGTATACCTGGAGGCTCCTCTGCTGTGTGCTCAGGACCTTATTTACCGGCTTCTCTGCTGTGTGCTCAGGGCCTTACTGGACTTGTTGGCGGGTGTATGGTTCTGGGGAACCTACTCATTTTGGACTTGTTGGATGGGGGTAGTGTTCATATTTAAAAAAAAACCTCTGAATGGGATATGTGACCACTTAGGTTTGAGTCTAAATTACAGACCGGGTCTGGGGGGTTACATTTGGTGGTATCAGAGCTTTCGGTTTTAAACACTCGGACTGTATATGGGTCCTAAACTTTATTTTAAAAAAAACGTGTCACCTTATGTTATGATTTAAAGTTTTCTCGAGATCCCTGATGCTAATCTGACATATGTTTCAAATTCTTCCTGTAGAGCCTTATAGATCCAACGATGAGTGCTGCTAGAGGTCGTAGGACAGGACGTGGACGTGGTCGAGGGCGAGTCACTCGACACAATGGGTGCATCGGTACCCAAAATAGCTTCAAAATTTTTATGCATCGATGCCTGCCGGTGTGTATCGATGCACCTTCAAAATTAGTCTTAGTGCATCGGTACCCATTCATAGTGTATCGATGCACCTGTCAATAATAAACTGGTTTCACTTGGAAATCCCACAATATTTTATTAAATTTCATCATAAAATCTCTTGTCATACCACCAAACTCATCTACAACCATCTTAATTAACTTCTATCATTTCAACATCTTGTTATCTCCCATATCTCATCCAAATTCTTAAACCAAAAATCTTACTAAATTTTCCATGTAATCCAAACTTTGATTTAACACTTATAACTTCTTATTCAGACCTATGACAAGTCAATTTTAGTTTCCAATTCCACTTATCAACTCTTTTCCAGAAATTTATTTAGAAACCCATTCCCTTTAATCTCTTATAACTTCTTCATCTTTTGATTATAAGACAACTTAAGCTTTCTTTAAGCTTAAGTATCACCTAAGGATCATAACCCAACCTTTAATTCAACTAATTAAGAAACTCACCTTTGCTTGGGTTACTTCACGTTGAGAATAAGAAAGGAAGAAGAAGATAGAAGTTTGTGGAAACTCATATCTTCAAAGAAATGGATTCCATGTGTGTTTCCCTTATCTTATAAAGGAAATAAAAATCTTTCATGTTAAATGACCATTTTACCCTTTTATTCCTTTAATAATTACTAACAACTTTTAGGAAATATTTCCAAATAACTTCTTGAACTATTCAACTATTTTATTTTAATCACCAAATTCTAAAATTTTACAATTTAGTCACTAACCCGGTATTGAGGATGTTACACTATGTATGAGTATTGGGATCGTTACAAGAGTTTGCTTCGAAAGTGTTTAAATCATGGTTTTCACGATTGGACTAAAGTAGTTATGTTTTATAATGGAGTCGATGCACCCACAAGGATGATGTTAGATGCCTCGACAAATGGGACATTACTGGATAAATCATCTACTGAGGCATTTGCTATTTTGGATAAAATTGCTAATAATGACTATCAATTTCCTTTCTCAAGGATTGGGAGTGGGAGGAAAGCACTTGGAACATTTGAGTTAGAAACCAATGAATCGGTGTCCACTCAACTCTCATCTATCACTAATATGTTGAAAAATTTACAACGTTCCACTGATGTGAAGGAAGTGAAAGTAACTAGCTTGGCATGTCTATTATGCCAAGGCAATCATCACAAGGGTGAATGCCCGACCAACCATGAGTCCATCAACTTTGTCGGTAATTTTAATCGAGGCAATAATAATCCTTATTCTAACACTTATAATGCAGGATGGCGTCAGCAACCTAATTTCTCATGGGGAAATCAAGGAGCCCATAATACTAGTCAATCCGCGCGGCAACAGAATCACAATGAATCTCAAGGCTACCAAAATTATATGCCATGGCATAATACCAACAAATAAGCTTCATCTTCAGCGAGCATTAGTTCATTAGGAGATACAATTCAAGATTTCATATCTACCATGAAGATAATGCTACAAGACAATTCTACTTCAATTAAAAATCAAGGAGCTTTACTTCATAGTCAAGGTGTCTTACTTCAAAGCCATAGCTTATCTTTGAGAGCATTGGAAGGTCAAGTTGGTCAAATTGTTGTGGCATTACAAGAGCGTCAGCAAGGATGTTTGCCAAGTGACACTGAAGTCACTAAAATGCATGGAAAAGAGCATTGTAACATGTTAACTCTTATGAGAACACAAATTAATTAACAAGTTAAGGTTGGGGAGACACAACATGATGATTTTACCCACAATGAAAAGGGTGAAGCTAAATTACATGATGATATCATTTCTGAGAAAGATAAAGAGGAGTGTTCTACTAATGAGCCTTCCAAGGCACAAAATTATGATGCCAAGGTAAAAACAATTCCTACTCCTACAGTTAAGGAAGCTAGACCCCACTACCCTTCCCACAACGATTGAAGAAGAATAATGATGAAGTTCAGTTCAAGAAGTTTGTGGACATTCTTGATCAAATCCATATTAACGTACCTCTCTTGGAAGCTATTGAACAGATGTCAACGTATGCCAAATTTCTTAAGGAAATTTGTACCAAGAAGAGGAAAGTAGAGACATATGAGACAGTTTCCATAACAACAAATTTTGTTCTTCATTGAGTAAGTTGCCACCAAAGCAAAATGATTATGGGTAACTTCATTATTTCCTATTCTATAGGAGCTAATTTCATTGTAAATGAACTATGTGATCTTGGTTCAAGTGTAAACTTAATGCCAAAATCTATATTCTTGAAGCTTGGAATAGGAGATACAAGACCCACATCGATTATTTTAGAACTTGCCGACAGATCCCATATTAAACCTGAAGGGAGAGTCAAGGATGTCACAGTAAGGGTGGATAAATTTTGTTTCCAGCCGACTTCCTAATTCTAGATTACAAAGTTGATGCCAAGTACTCATCATTATGGGAAGACCTTTCTTAGCCACTGGTCGTATTTTGCTAGATTGTGAAAAAGGTGAAATCACAATGAGAGTGGTTGATCAGTGTGTGACTGTCAATGTGTTTCGTACTCTCAAGTATGTTGATAACACTGAATAATGCCAAGGAATTTCTAAATTGAAGGCATTTGAAGAAAAAACTGAACAGCTTTGTCATAACAATTTTACTTAGCTAGCAGACAAGGAATATTGGATGGATGATGAAAGCTTAGAGGAGTATGACAACTTCTCAATTTTGGAGGAGCATTCTAGCTTACTACTAGCTAGATCAGATATGAATTTTGAACCTTTGAATTTTGATGAATTTATTCCTCCTAAGTCATCATTATTGCATGCACCTACTCTAGAGCTTAAACCCTTACCAAGGCATCTTAAATATGTTTACTTGGGTAGTGAAAAAACTTTACCAGTGATTATTTCCTCTAACCTTACTGCTAACTAAGAGCAAAGTTTGTTAAGTGTTTTGATGCACGATAAGAATGCACTTGGTTGGACTATGCCTGACTTGAAAGAAATTAGTCCCACGATTTGAATACATAAGATTCTATTAAAGGAATACCACAGTAACTCGATAGAACCACAAAGAAGACTCAGCCCTATTATGAAGAAAGTGGTGATGAAAGAAATTCTGAAATAGCTTGATGTTGGAGTGATTTACCCTATATCAAATAGCTCATGGGTGAGCCTTGTACAATGTGTACCAAAGAAATGAGGCACGACTGTGGTTACCAATGAGGATAATGAGTTATTACCCACTCACACTGTTACTGGATGGATAATATGTATGGATTACCGTAAGCTCAACAAAGCTACATAGAAAGACCATTTTCCTCTACCTTTCATTGACTAAATGTTGGATCGATTGGCAGGCAAAGCATTCTAATGATTTTTAGATGGGTATTTAGGGTACAATCAAATTTCCATCGCACTAGAGGACCTGGAGAAGACTAAATTTACTTGTCCCTATGACACTTTTACCTTAAGAGAATGCCTTTTGGACTCTGTAATGTCCAGGAAACATTGTATGCAAGCTATATTTTTTGACATGGTTGAGGATTTCCTTGAGATATTCATGGACAACTTTTTCATTTCTGGAGATGATTTTGAGTGATGCCTCGGTAATTTGGAAAATGTTCTCAAAAGATGCGAGGAAGCTGATTTGGTTTTAAATTGGGGAAAATGTCACTTCATTGTGACTGAAGGCATTGTCTTAGGCCACAAAATATCTCACAAGGCCATTGAGGTAGAGAAATAAAAAATTGAAGTAATTGAAAAATTACCACCACCAACTTCGGTCAAGGGTATAAAGAGTTTTCTTGGACATGTTGGATTTTATAGAAGATCTATCAAGGACTTCTCTAAGATTTCTAAGCCCTTGTGCACATTGCTTCAACAAAACCAGCCCTTTGTGTTCGATGAGTTATGCCTCGGCGTATTCACTGAGCTAAAACAATGATTGATCTCAGCACCTATTATCATCCCTCTTGATTGGACACCACCATTTGAGATGATGTGTGATGCAAGCAATTATGTGGTAGGAGATGTTTTGGGGTAACGCCGAGGTAAATTCTTTCATGTTATATATTACTCTAGTCGTACATTGAATGAAGCACAACTGAACTACACCACCACTAAGAAAAAATTACCTATCGTGGTATTTGCTTTTGATAAATTTAGACCATACCTAATAGGCACTAAAGTTATTGTTCACACTGATCACTCGGCTATAAAATACTTAGTGAATAAAAAGGATACAAAGCCTAGACTTATTAGGTAGATCTTACTTTTGCAAGAATTTGACTTAGAGGTTGTAGATAGAAAAGGTATTGAGAACCAAGTTGTTGATCATTTATCTAGGCTAGAGAACAATTATGGATGCCATCACACTGTAGAAATTCAAGAGGAATTACCTAATGAGAAAATTTTATATGCCACGACAATCTCGTGGTACGCTGACCTTGTTAATTTTCTTGTTAGTGGAATATTGCCTTTTTATTTGAACAGCTAGGGTAAAGAGAAATTCAAGCACGATGCAATGTATTATTTTTGGGACGAGCCATATTTGTTTAAGCATTGTGCTGATCAGCTCATTAGACGATGTATACCTGAAGAGGAACAACACGACATTCTATACCATTGTCATTTGGCCCCAAGTGGAGGTTATTTTAGAGAAGCCAAGGATTGTTGTCAAGGTCCTACAATTAGGCTTTTATTAGCCAACTCTGCTCAGAGATGCTCAGGAATTTTACAAATCTTGTGATCGATGCCAACGCACTGGAAATATATCCAGGCGCCACAAAGTGCCACTACAATGTATTTTCAAAATAGAACTGTTGATATTTGGGGCATCGATTTCATGGGACCATTGACATCTTCGGAGGACATCTTCCGGAGGAGATTTATACATCTTGCTTATTGTGGATTAAGTATCCAAGTGCGTAGAAGCAATAGCAACATCAAGGAATGACTCTAAAATCGTACTCAAGTTTTTGCACAAGAATATTTTCACTCAGTTTGGAGTACCTTGAGCTATCATTAGTGATGAAAAACCCCACTTCGATAACAAGTTGATTGCCAATGAACTAAGAAGATATAGAGTTCATCATAAGATTGCCACAGTATATCATCTGTAACTAAATGGTCAAGCTGGGATATCCAATCGTGAGATCAAGCAATTTTAGAAGAAGAAAAAAGTGAATCCAAGGCGGAATGATTGGTCACCAAAATTTGATGAAGCACTCTGGGCATATAGAACAGCGTTCAAAACTCCTCTGGGCATGTCACCTTTCAAGTTGGTGTATGGGAAGGTCTGTCATCTCCCGATCGAACTCGAACATAAAGCATACTGGGCCATTAAGCGATTGAATTTTGATGCTCAGTTAGTTGGGGAGCAGAGATTAATGGAACTTAATGAAATGGAAGAGTTTAGGACACAAGCATATGAAAATGCACGAATATACAAGGAAAAAACAAGAAGTGGCACGACCAAAAATGATGCCACGGTATTTTCATGTTGGCCATCAAGTATTGCTTTACAATTCCAGACTTAAACTTTTTCCTGAAGCTTAAATCTCGATGGTCAGGACCATTTGAGGTGAATTATGTTTATTCCCATGGAGCTGTTGACTTCAAGAACATAGATGATGGGATGATCTTCAAAGTCAATGGCTAGCATCTGAAAGCTTATAATGGAGTTCTACCTCTGCGCGACAAGGCAGTGTTGTACATGTACGATGTTGAAGCGTGCCCAACTGAAAACTAAATTTCAATGTCACGGTATTGAATTCGTTGATTGTGCATAAATAATAAATTTATTCTTTCCTTTATTTTTATTTTGTTTTGTATATAATTCTGGTTTCTTTTGTAGGGGACCCATAGTACTGCATTTGTGCATAGAGCGGTTATCAAGGGAGGAAAGGACAAAGAAATTAAAAGGAGAAAATATTCTTTTTGATTTATTCCTTTCTTTTATTTTATTTCCTTATTTTTACTTTTATCTCTCCATTGTCTTGTTACATCACATTTAATTTTACAGTTTAATTTTTCTTTTTCCCACCTACCCATTTACCCCATCCACTCATTTTTTTCAACCGTTCACTCACTCCATCTTTCTCACTATTTTCTTTAATTCTTACTTGCATCATCTTCCTTCATTATTCTCCATGGCTGAAATTCTTCAAGTTTTTCAAATACAAAAAGCTCACTCCTTTTTCATTTTTTTTCTTCAAAATGCTACAAGAATGGTGCGTACGAGACATACCGAGGTAGAACCTCGTATTACTCAGCAGTTCAAAAATGATGAAGCAAAAGCAAGGTTTCAAAACTTAAAAAATAGGAAGCTCTTTTTTGAGTTAGGGTTTACTTTACAGATGAATAGAATGGTGGATTTGGACCAAACATAATGGATATAACCATTCCACACAAGTGGCACAAGTTTACAAGGCACCCTGGTTCAGAGAATGCATCATTAGTGGAAGAATTTTATGCTAATATTTCCAAACCGAACCAGCATGCTATTTTCATGTGAGGTAAGTATATTCGATTTACACCAACTGTCATTAATTGTTACTTTCATTTGCAGAGTGTGGAAGACTAACATGCAAAGTTTGAGAAAGACGATGATAGTGCAACTTACGACAGAGTTTTGGAGGATTTGTGTTTTTCAAATACCTCTAGGAATGGCCACCAAACAAGATGTTACTCGGTTAACCATGAACACCTTCAACAACGTGCCAAATTGTGGAACCATTTCATGAAGCATAAGTTAATGCCAATACCCCATAATACGACGGTATCTCTACCCCGATTAATGCTCTTAGATTCTATTATGGTAACTCGTTATATTGATTTGGGTAATATTATTGTTCAACAAGTACATGAATCCTTAGGTAAAAAGGCTAGTGCTTTAGTTTTTCCAAATCTGATTACTGCTTTGTGTCGCTAGAAAACGGTATGTGAGAATTCATTTGATGAATTTTATCAGGAGCTTCGAGTATTACTAGGGCACGATTACCATTACTGTTGGGTTTTTAAAACCCAAAATCTAAGGCCCCTATTAATGAAAAGTCTACAGATGATGCACAATCTAATATCGAGGCAAGAATGTTTGCCCTAGAAGAAGCTGTCATGCAAACTCAGACTCAATTACACGCTTTGCACGGTGACATCAAAAATTTCTTTGGTTATGTGAAACACAGAGATGTTGTGGTGGAAACTATGTTTCAGGAAATACTTCCCCATGTGCAATAAAATTTCCCAAGTTTTCCAGATGAAATTATATCGACATTCAATGTCGAGGCATCTCCATAACCAGATGACGTCGATCCTCCTACTAATGAACCGACTCCAAACACTCAACGATCCCTGACCCCAGACTCACCTATTGTTCTAGCTTATAGAACCCCTAGTCTAGTTCTTGTACCTGAACCCTCTCTTGTACGACGCAACAGCTGGTGTACAAAGACATCGGTTGGAAGCATCAACATCTCTCATTATTATTCTATATCTTCAGATCCAGCCCTGCACCACTTTGCAAGCGTACAAGACGAGGAGCTGACAGTACCTCCATGCCAACACCACCACAGAAAACATGAGGTACCTCCATTTACATCCATTTGCATTCATTTTGCATTTCATTGCATGGCATATAGTTTGATTTTTTTAGTTAGTTCTTTTTAAGCATTGAGGACAATGCTTCCTTAAGTTTGAGGGAGGTAGTGTTGTTTGTAGAACATGTGCATGATAGTATTAGTATAACGTTATGCCATGGCATCAGTAATTGATAGGACAATTAGATGAAATGTCTTGATGATACCTGATGATGATGAACTTGTTAGGCTAGAATGACTATTAAGAATGATAGAACTGACTCTAGGGCTTGATGCTTTGTGAATTATTCTTACACGATTTGTATATTCTCTATACTTAGGAAATTTAGAAAAATTTTATTAAGGAACTCTGGTTAGTCTTGGCATTAAAATTTAGTATTGTGCTTAAAGGATAAATCAATGATAACTCCCTTACATCTGAGATTGTGAATAAATACTTAGGCATAGTTGAATAGAGACACTCCTCTTTGTCGTGGCATTGCCTAGAACTCTCTTTAATAAATGGAAGCCACACGCATATGAGTGAATGAAAGTAGTCACGGGATGAATTTACCTAACTAGCTTGGGGGTGAAATGTATGATCCCTTTCACCTAGAGTGTGGGATGGTAGGTGTGATGAGCTGACTCCCTTAGTAGCAGCATATATCTTTAAAAAAATTGCATAGTAAGTGAAAAGAGAGTATAAATCTGCTTAATGAATGAGTAATTGTCGTGGCGAAACTAGGGAACTCAATTTGATACAATCATGCACACAAACAACCATAAAGAATCTCAACCTAAGGAAAAGTACCTGAATTCTTGATATGTCTAGCATGTTGAAGCCAATTTTTCTGAGGGTTGAAATTCAATTTTTGTCTTTCTGTCTTATTGTTGAAAATTGCCATGACAATTTGATTGTGTTAATTGTTATACATTGTTTGAGGACAAGCAATAGCTTAAGTTTGGGGTATGATAACTTCCTAAAAAGGCTACTTTTAAGGCCTTTTTCACTTAAGTTATTATTTGTTTAAGGGTCTATATAGGTCATTTTAGATGCACGTAGATGCATATAGTTGCATTTATGGTGGTTGTGTTATTTTATTTTGTTAAGGTGCTGAATGAAGATGAAGGCATTACTTTTAATGTTGTGTAAGAAATAGCAAGCAAAAGGTTGTACTATGGAGGAATGTCATGACATCAAACATTGCTAAAGCAGATTGAAATCCCTTGGTATTTCTGGCGCAGAAAAGGACAAAAAGATATTTTTGTAAAAGGACAGCTGGCAAGGCACGCGTTTGTTGGTTATAATTGTCTGCTGGGGACCACTGCCACTTGGGAGGATAAGATTCACGCCCAAGGAGTGATTCTAGGGGTATGATGGGTAATAGAAAAGTTAAAGTCCATTATTACCCTTGGATATTATATTTTTATATACACTTCATATGAGAGAGAAAAGAGAGAGGAAATCAACCATCTTCAGCTAGATTTTCTCACCTTCTTCTCTGTATCCTTATGTTCATTCTCTAGTGGTGTTCCTCCATTTATGAGCTCTAAGGAGTGGCGAGCTAGGCGTCCGAGAGGAGCTAACATGCTAAGGCAAGTCGTGGTGGTTAAGGAGAGCTTCGGCTGAGCGCGTTGAAGGCTTCTTCTCCCTTCCCCTTTGTTGTTATTTTCCATTTAATCTTCGGTTATTGGAATGGATGAATTTCATGTTTTGTTTCATGGATGATTCGAACCCCACCATGAACTAACCTTATTTGGTGGAGTTGATTTATGGATGTTTGATATTATTTTAATGGTAGATTTACATTTATCTTTTGCGTTTACTTGTTTTGCTTATGAATACTTTATCGTCTAAGTTTGTAGGAGGTATGAGAGTGTTCATTACTTAGATGAAAGATAAGTGTTCGAGAGAAACTTAGCTATTAATACTTGTAGTATTCGAGAGAAACGCAAGTAAGATTCATAAGCAATGGGGTGTAGTATTTTCTTAAGCTTAGAATCGTCATAGTAATACTATATCCTAATCCCTTAGTACTTGAGAGAGACTAAGATAGGATTTCAACGACTAAGAGGAGTAGTTTTTATCAATAGTGTAGGCTGTCATAGTTGAGACTGAGAGGATATGTCGTGGCATTCTATTCTATTAGGTTCCTTTGACTAGAGATAGCGGGAGCATTTTTAGCAAACCCTGTCGAGCAAATTGAGCTTAGATAAATCGAATCTACTTGAGAAATAAGTTTTAGTATCCTTAAATCAATCTCTACCATTCATTCCCGTGGAAGCTTGTTGTCTGAGGATTATCAAAATATCAATTATTTATTGTTTTTACTGTTTTTCATTGTCGTGACATTTATATCATTTTCAACATTATAATCTGCTCTTGCCACTACATTTCCATTTGATACCCCATCAAACTATCAATCCATATCCACCAACATACACTTTTCATTATCGTGACATTCTCCATTAGTACATATCATCACTAACTATACTTAGATAGAGTAGTGCTTTGCTTTGGTTAAACTTTGTACTTTCCACCAATCTCTATGGAGACGATACTCACTCATCACTTTATTACTTGAGCAATTGTGTATACTTGCACATTATTTGTATATAATTTTATAGTACTCATAACACGCAACATATATATATAACTAACCAGGTACACGCGTAATTGGGTACCCGAAAAAACTCAATTTTGTGACCCAGCCCGACCCGGGAAATGTCGGGTCGGGTACCCGACCCGGGCTGGTATTTTTTTTAGAAAATTACCTGGTTATTTTAGGTTCGGGTTAGCGAGTCGGGTCAAGTGGGTCGGGTATTTTTGTACACTCCTAACTAAAATGATCAATATAAGAATAAGGTTCTAAATTTAAGAGAAACAAAATATTGGTTAACAAACAAGGACTAAAGTGAAAGTATATAAAATAAAGAATCAAATGTAAAAAAGCATAAGTTAATAGGTATAAATGACTAAAATAAAATTGAGGGAAAATTAAAGGGACTAAAATATAAGCTAACAAACCAAACAGCCAAAATTAGAATATTAACATAACTATATTAATAGTATGAAGCAGGGACCGAAATGTAATGAGGGTAAAATAAAGTGCTCGAAATAGAAGAATAACCAACTTTATTTAGTGACTAAAATGAACTATTACAAACTAAGAGTGACTAGGAAAGGAATTAATCTAGGTACTACTCTACAACCCCAAAATGACACCGTATAGAGTTCGCTATGCCAAAATTAGGCCTAAAATGGCCATGTTTTTCATCTTATCCTATTTTCACTATTTTCCCAAAATGGGAAAAGTTTTTCCTCTCTGCCCTCTCTCCTCTCCACTCCTCGTCGGGGGAGGCCGAAAGCCTCCGGCCACTACTCACAGGAGCGCTCACCACCACACACGATGGTTGAAGTCCTAGAAACTCAACCCAACACAATTCTTACTATCCCCTAAACCCAAAAACAAACACCACTCAACCTATAAATACCCCTACCATCCTAGATCTAAAAAACGAAGGGATTACCATCGAAAAACGACGGTCATTTTTGCTCTGGTGATAGAGATCCAACGCTTCGATGTGAGTCTCTCTCTCTTCTCTTTCTGTTTTCTTTTCATTCTTTGAAAAGCCCCTCCCCCCCCCCCCCGTTTTTGGCTCTCTCCTTTCGTTTTTATCTTTACATGTTACAAAGAGAGAAGATTTTCCCTTTTTGATTTTTTTGGCTTTCGATCT
Organism: Hibiscus syriacus; assembly: GCF_006381635.1. NCBI lineage: Eukaryota > Viridiplantae > Streptophyta > Magnoliopsida > Malvales > Malvaceae > Hibiscus > Hibiscus syriacus. The sequence goes on from NW_024063495.1 coordinate 3,151,009, forward strand.
GAAAAAGAGTGGCAAACCAGTGGGGACATCGCCTGAGTTCGGCGGCCTTGACGTGCGAAAAGGATAGAGAAACATCTTTTTTACCCTAGGCATCACGGGTTTTCTTTGATGGTCGGCAAAGAATATGGTTGTGGTGACAATAGCAGATACGCTTTTGGGAATCGAAAGCGCGTGACGGTTGTATTCACGGGAGTATATGGACCGTTGGATCACATTAACGGTTGTGACAGTAATGATGATGGATGATATATTAGGGTTTGATAAACCCTAAGTACTACTTTGGTCTGGATCATTGGAAAGGTTCCAGATCTGACGGTAGATCTCGGCGACGACTAAGGTTTGAGGACCCTAAATGTTGTTCTAGATCTAACGTTCTCGTGAGAGGCGGCGCTGAAGGGTTTTAAAACCCTAATTATCCTTTGATTCAGACCATTAGATGGGAGGCAGATCTAACTGTCCTCAATCCACGTGGCACTTGGCCAAGGATGACAAACCCTAGCCGTTTGGGCTTCACGCAAGTGGGTTGCATACCACCTGGGCCTGCTGTTTGGGTTGTTAGTGATTACTTTGGGGTTTGTATCAGAAAAATAAAATGAAATTTAGTGTGTTTTAAATTAATGTATACATATATATATTCGATTATTTAATTACTCATTATATATGTTTATACGTATATATATGTATATAATAATGGTTACCTATTCTCATAACAATAATATATATGACCACACCCATAAGTAATTATTGATAAGTAACCCTACGTAATTTTAAACACACCCATATATATAATATAATATAAATCTAAATAAACTTAAATGAAACCCCGGACAAAACAGGTGTCTACACATTACATATGAGAACTATAGTTTTGGTAAGCCAAGCCATATTGCTCCCGTTTCTTTGGTGGCCACAGTACACATTCTCTTGATTTGTTCAAGTGGATTAAAAAGAAAGCTCGAGTGTGAGTTTCCTAAGTGGCTGTTTTTATTAGTGTTCCGTTTTTTTATTGGTTTTCACTTAATTTATTTGTAGTAAACGTATCTATTTATTGTGGGCATGTGCTTGTGATTTTGTAGGTCCTTCTTTATTATTAACTAATAAAGAATAATATTTATTTCCAATATTGAAGGTAGAATTTTTTTAAAATTTTTAAGATGAATATCATAAGTCTCATTTATTTATCCGAATAATTCAATTTGCAAAAATATTTTTAAAATTTAAACTAGATTCTTTCAAATAGTAAATGACGAGTCGAATATAAATTATTTATAAATAAAAAAAGAAAAATAACAATAAAATATGAAACAAGAGTGAGACGAGAATTGTACATCTTTCGATTTTACTCTTAACGATTGATAGGATAAAATATAAAAAAGTTAAAATAAAATTTTAATATTTATATTTATATTTTTTTTTCCATTAATTTGACCCTTAAAATCTATAAACGTATATGATTGAAAAAAATGCATCATTCAATTAATGATAATTTGTTTCTATTTTTAAAGTCTAAAAATTTAATTATTAAGTAAAAACTATAAAAACATGAGATTAAAAAATTAATTTATCTTTTTTATAACTGTTAAATCAATTGTTAATAATAAAATTAAATAAAAATAAAATATGAACCAAATTTTTTAAATAAAATGATATAAAAAGCTTACAAAAATAAAATATAAAAGTTAAATTTTTAAAATAATATAAAAAATTCAATATAATTAAACTAAAAGAAAATCAAGAAAAATATGTTATTAGGATAAATTCGATAAAATTGTCTAAATATTATGATGGAAAATTCATATATATGATGTGAAGAGAATTATTTTCTGATTTAGGGAGGTTGTTACAGTATTCATCGGAAGACGTCCGGATGATATGACAACTTTTGACAGGATTCGGATAACACAATGTCTTCTCCCTAACTATATGCACACCTGAAAACTTAAAACGTTACAATTTTATCAAAAATGCCTTTTTGTCTGGGCGTCCTCCAATCGGTATTATAACAATTACACTAAATAAAAAATAATTATGAGACCCTGAGTCAAAAATTTATTCCATGTCTAAATAAACAAGTAGCAAAACACTCGCGTTTCATGTTGGGTATATTTGAGGTAATTAATAAAGAAAAAAGAGAGTTAATTTGAAAATGAATAAAAGTTTGAGTGCTAAAATAATAAATAGATAAAGTTAAGGGACAGAAAGGTTGTTATACCTAAAATATACACAGTTTAAAAACTTTTTTTCCTTCGTTTTCTCGAAATTACTTCTCCGTTTTCATTTAGATTCTGTTTCGATCAAAAACGAAATTTTCTTGTTGTTTCTTCTCGGGGTGAAAAGGAAGAACATCTTCTTCATCTATAGCATTGATTAAATCGAACTCTGATCCGCCATGGTACGTCCTTTCTTTACCCTTCTGTAATTTATTTTCCCAATTCAGTTGCATGGATTTTTATTTGTTTCGATGAATTTTTATTAAATTTCAACAAAAGTAATTGTTTCTCAATGCTAATTTGGGTTGTTAGATTGCTTAGTGAATTTTTAGTTAATTCAGGTTTTGGTAGTCGGCAATGATATTTTGTTTAATACTATGTTACAAACCTTTTGGCATGATCTTTCAAATTTTATCTTAACTTGATCTGGGTCAACTTCTTTACTTTCTTTTTAGGGTCAATTTAAATTTGGGTTTGGATTTTTTTTAAAGCGGCTAATGTGTTTTTAAAGGATTTTGTATCCTCGTTCTTTGTGAAATTAAAATCTGAATTGTTTGGTAAAGCTGGTTTAGGCTGCATAATGGGTCAATACCTCTATTTCTTAATCTTTTTATCTCAGGTTTGATGTTAGAGGGATAAAATGTTTCTGTTATTCGCTGCTTTTTTGTTATTGAATCTTGACTTTGTTGACATAGTTTTGGATGTGGTTAGATTGGAGGGAAATGAATCGAAGTTCATATCTTCATCCCTTATGTTTCATATTGATTTTAATGATAAGAATGTAAATTGTATATAAGAATGATTATAACTTCATTGATTTTTGGTTATGATATATTTGAAGGAGATGAATTTAAATTCGAATCACTAACTTTATGTTTCGTATCGGTTTTATGATTCGAGATAACATTCAACTCTTTGCAAGAGTTATGAGGTTTGCAGTAAGCTTTGTTGGAGCTGCCTTAATTTCCCTTTTGTTTTGGTTCCTATATCAAGAAATCTCAGATTTTGAAATATTGTCTTCTTACTGATAAGAACATTGATCAAAGATAGATATGGTAACTATAGATGAATGTACATTGTAATTATGATACTCTTTTGTTTTGATGGTATGATCATTATTTTTCACTTATCCATATTCCCTTTTATGCAGGCTGCCAGGATTCTTGCCAACTTAATTGTAATGGGGTCGGGTATATTGGCTCGAGCTGTTGTTCAGGCATACCGTCAAGCACTTGCAAGTTAGCTCAGTATTACACTACTGTTATTTCGTGTTTCACTTTGCTTTAAAAAGAGGAGCCTGTTTTTATTGATTGTTATTAAGATTTTATCTTAACAATGGTACAATTGTGTGTTATAATCACCGTAACAGACGCAACTTATCGGGAAATTTACATGATGAACTAAACTGATTCCTATTTTCCTTTTTGACATATACTGTGTATGTTTTCTTGAGAAATTTGATTTGGTTCCAAAACCAGCATCCTATTGTAATAAATTAGCAGCAGTGATGTGCTTTTATTCGAAAGATCAGTACACTACAATTTTGTTTAGTTGGTATTTGCAACTCGGTTATTTCCTTTCTATTGTTAAACTCGCTGTGAGCACCGAGGAGGTGATTAGTAATGTTTTTATAGTGACAGCTATTGTGTTTGCTTCATATGTATAATCTTTTGAACAGTAAGGTCATCGCAGATGCTGCGAAATCTGGTGTTACTCATGAAACACTACAAAATGCCGCCCGCCGAGCTGGTAGAGTCATGACGGAGCAAGAAGCTAGGCAGATTCTTGGTGTAAGCGAGGATACCGCCTGGGAGGAGATAATGAAGGCTAGTATTTTAAGCATCTCTTTTCGTTTTCCCTTTCAGTTGTTTTCGTCTCGAATAACCTTTAAAGCTTCTTCCATTACTTTATTGCAGAAGTATGACCATTTATTTGAGAAGAATGCCAAGGTCGGGAGCTTCTACCTTCAGTCAAAGGTTCATCGGGCTAAGGAGTGCTTAGAAGCCGCCTATCGAGCCAAAGGAGAGGGCAGTCCTCCTAGTTGAGAATCCATCCAGGTTTACTCGTTTCACATACAGATGTCCATTTGTAATCTAATACCTACTCGAATATTATAATTTTGTGTCCACACTGTTATATAGTTGATTGGTTGCATATAATGATTAAGTTTTTGTTCCGGCAATATGTCATTGACGACTAACTTGTTGCAGCTGTAACAGTTACATAGTAGTTTAGTTGAAACTTGAAGCACTGAAAAAGTATGTAAGAAACTGTATGTAAAGAACAATACCGAGCGCTTGAATTTTATCAGTTTGCATTTGTTCCAGTATGTAAGAAACTGTGGTTTTATCAGTTTGTATTTGTTCCAGCATGTTCTTCAAAACTTAAGAATTCTAAGGAAGCTTGAAACTAAGGTATGAATCTCCCGGCGTTCCACTTGCCACCTGTGCAATCGCATCCACAATTTTTCGATATAACCAAAAATTACCTGTGAAAGAAGTCGAAATATTAATTTCAAATTTGTCGACATTAGAACTCGAGTTTCAAATCGGTTACAAGTCGACATTAGAACTGCGAGCGTCAACTGCTGCTTTAATTCTCATAATGGCTTCCTCTCTGGACACCACCTTCCTGCCTTGTTTGTGACCACAAGCTTTCGGAGACACCTAACGGTGAAATTTTATAAAACCTGAGCCTCAAATATGAACAAAACCAAATAAGCAATTCAAAGATTATTTAGAAAACTGCTTAGAGGACCATAAACATTGTTTACGGAACTGCAGTGTTCGTATAATGTCAATACAGCAACAAAAATATTTGAAAAGATTATTTTATTTTTTTGCTCAGAACATGTACCTGATCTTCGAGAATGATCCCGGCAAAGCCGGCTCTTATATATCCTTTAACAGTTCTCTTCACATTCATCGCATTTCCATATCCATTATCACCATCTCCAATAACAGGAATCGACACGGCCTGGGTGATTTGTTGGCCCTGATCAACCATTTCACCATAGGAAATAAATCCTGTGTCCGGTAAGCCCAGGCGAGCAGCAGAAATGGAAAATCCTAACGATGGCAACAAAGGATGTTAATGCACAAAGCATCTCGAGACAGTCGAGCAACAAGATAGTGAAAATCGTTTAAACAAATACATTTGTGAAATAATACACATTTCAGATTTTGATTCTGGAAAATGGAAATGCATCAAGCTTAAAGGGATAAATTCCAAGAAACAAAAATAATAGTGTTCTACAATGAAACCAACATGTGGTAAGAACAAAAGGACCAAGATTGCAGTATTTACCAAGTTTTTACTATAAAACCCCACTGAATTCATATATGGTCCTCAAATTAAGTCCAAAAGAACTAGCTTTAATGAAATGATCAGTTAGTACTTTGAAGTTAAGAAAATGTAATTTCTCAATCAGAAATTTGTAATTAATGGAACTGCAAGAACATTTTTCTTAAAAAAATCCAATTTTAAAGAGAAACATTAACCATAGAATCTCAAGTAGTTATCAATCATAGAAGCTCAAGTAGTTATCAATCCATAAGCAAATAACAAGTCTTGGGATAATAAATAGGGGTGAAAATGAACAGATTTTGAACCGATCATGAACAGCTTCAAAAATAAATCGAACATTAACAATTTAAAAAATAAATAAACAAGCATGTTATTAAAATTTGAATGGAACACAACAAACCATGAATACCTTCAAAAATAAACAAACAAATTCATTCGGGCTCGGTTCATTTACAACCCTACTTATAAACTCAAAGGCAAAACTGCATAAACCATCAAAGAAACCCAAATCACAAACACCAGCTGTTTACCGATCAATAAACAGAAAAGATTGAAGTTTTTAGATCCAACAACTCCAGCTAAAGAAAACCCACATCTTGGAATTCATAAATCAATGAAAAGAAACTAAAGGAAAAGGAAGAGAAAAGGTACCACTGGTGAAACAATACCGAAAGCCAGCTCTTTCAACAAGCTTAGCACTAAGACCATCAAAACAAGCAGGGCCTTGATGAACCCCAGGCGATTCCAGAATCTGTCTAAGTGTCCTTGCAGGCGAACTCCTCTCACCTAAGCAACCAGTGATGACTTGGAGTCGTTTAGGAGCGGTGAACGAAGTGTGAGACTTTGGCTTTCTTGTGTGGGTATTGATGGTGGGAGATACAAAGGAACCATTTTTTAAATTTGGAAGAGGGGAAGAGTGAGATTGTGGGAAAGGGTGATTGAAAACAGAGAGAGCTTGATCTCTGCTAATCACTGATGATGATGATGATGGGTTCATGGTTGAATATTGAAAAACTGAAAAGTTCACTCAACTCTCAGTGTCACAATGTCTTTGCTTTCGTTCTGGTGACAAAATTGAAAAGGCAGTTTATAGTCACGGAATTTTCTTCGGGCAAAAATAAATAAATAAATACAATAAATTTGTCAATGGCGATTTGATGAGTAAAACATCGTATAGAATTCACATTTAAATATTATTTTTAATACATTTAATTATGTATTTAATAATAAATAATTTTTTTAAAAGTCAATAAACAATCGTGTTAAAAAATATTATGTTAAATATTAAAAAGGATATGATATTGATATAATCTGATATATTAATAGTTTTAATATTTAAATTATATACTATAATTTATCAATTTAGCTATATTTTAAGATTAAAAAATAATTTTTTATATTTAAAAAAACTCTAATTTTAATCTTTGTTCATTTTTTAAATTATTTCTTTTTGCACGAAAAAAAATTCATTGGTTGAAGTGATGATTTTTATTCTTAGAGTTAAAGGTCTCGAGTTCGAGCATGACACTTGTAGGGATGTTTGAGAATTTATTATTAAAATGATTAAGAGTTTTTCGAACATATACTATTTTATAATTATCTTTTGAATAATCAAAAAAAATATTTCTACCTCTTCTCCTATGAATATTATATCTTTTTTATTAATATTATTTATTAACAAAATATAATTGTTCAAAATTAATTTTAATTTGACGAGTTTGTTTGATTTAAGAGTATTTTAAAAGACTGAATTTAAAAAAATTAAATACAAAGAGATAAATTTATTAAATTATTTTAAATTAAGATCAAATTTATAAAATATATGTTTTAAGATTAAAAATAGAGGTGTAATTAAATAGAGCGTTCAGTAAACTGTTCGTGAACTATTCGTATAATATTCTTTTATGTTCGGTTATTAAACTAAATAAACGAATATGAACAAAAATTTTGTGTTCATTTAGTAAACGAACAAACACGAGTAGAGGTGTGCTCCATTTGTTTATGTTCACAAACATGGTTGTTTATGAGCTCGTTTATCAACTTGTTCGTTTATGTTCATTACAAACTTGTTTTTTTTTATATTTTAAATATTGGTGAATGTAGGAACTAGATTGAGCATATGATGAAATTTGGAGTTTAAACTATGAAGTTTAAGGAGTTTAAGCATTAGTGACATAATTTTCTATTTTTAGCTTGCAAACCAACATGTTCCCGAACGTTAAATAAACATATTCGTGAACATATAAATGAATATATAAATGAACGTTAAATAAACATGTTCATTAATGTTAAACGAACATATTCGCAAACATTAAACGAACGAACACAAATACCTTAAAAAAATAAATGAACATGAACACGATATTAAAAATTTAAACGAACATAAACTGAACATGAACACCTTTTAAAAAGAATAAACAAACAAACGCAAACACAATCTTATTCGTTCAAACTCGATTCATTTACACACAATTAATTAAAAGTTTTATTATATCACTTCAACATCTAAATTAATTGGATAACGTGAGAGAAAAAAGTTTTTCATCTACGGTGTCAATGGAATTATTTTTCTGATATAGGTTGCTATAATACACACCGGAGTCATCCGACAACACGTCGTCTTTGAGACGCGTCCGGACTACAGGTAATATTTAACCCAGATGCAATATTATAAACTTTTGTACATAAATTAAGTTACAAAAAAAAATATCATGTAATCCGAATACTTTTTCTGAAAATGGCATGTCGTTTGAACGACCTTTGACATACACTATAGCAATCATACTTTTTGACAAAACAAATTTACCTACATCCTAGATGTTTTTTTTTTGTTCATCTCAATATCTAAGCAAGTGATATATTTACAATAACACTTTAATTAAATAATTTGTTTAAAACAAAAACAAAAACAATCTATTTATTATCAAACATATAATTAAATGACTTGGAATATATTTTACCTTATATTTAAAGAGGCTGATATTTCGATTTTCCTTTTTTGTTTTTATTATTTTATCATGTTGTCCGCTCGTTGCCTCTTTGGCAAATTTATTCTTTTTCCTTTAAAATTCGAAAGGAAAAACCCTTCAAAAATCATGAAATTCTTCCAATTTCCGTAAAGAACAAACAAACAAACAAATTCTAGGAGAGAAACAGAGCAGATTTTCCAACAATAAAGAAAGAAAGAGAAGGAGCCAGGTATTATCATTAATATAATTGGATTTTTTTTTTCAAATTTTATATATTTTAATCCTTTTTGTTTCGGTTTCGAATCTGTAAAGCTGTGTTGTTTACGTGTGCCTGTCTGTATCCATTGTTTTCTTCAACTATTATTATTACCCCCTTGCTTTCCTCATTCTTTTTTTTTCAAATTTAAAGTTGAAGGATTTCGTTTATCTTTTGAGTTTTTTATTTGTTTTGTGAATTCTCATCGACCCTTTTAGACATCGGCCTTAATTTTTCTGGGTTTCCGTTTAATTTTTGCTTCTATCTTTAATTTCTCTGATGGAAGATGGTTATCGGCGACAAGGCTTGGTGGTAAGGCTTAAAAGGTCTATTAATCTCCTTCAGTTTTTCTTATGAATTCGAATGTTGAAAATGTTAACTTCTTCGAAAATCCTTCTCATAACATTTGATTAATCAGTTATAATTAATTCAATTGTCCTTTTTAGCTTTTACTTTCGCGGTAAATTGTATCTTCATTGCCTTTTTGATCAGTTACATGGAATTATTGATTTTAAGCTTGTTCTTCATATGTGTTTGTTTCTATTATCATAGTTTAATTTGATTTTACTCTATGTTCATTTGATTATTGATGTGTTCATAAAACTTTATGCAGGCACAGACACCTCCTCCTGGCTACTTTGTTCGACTAGAAAATTCTGACGATTTGTATTTGAGGAGAAGATCGAGGATGCGTCGATGGCTTTGCTGTTCGTGTCTGGTCGAAGAGAGTTACCAGCCGCATGAAAATGAGCACTTGAAGAGCATCGATGATGATACTGATGGTATGCTTTGATGCTAACTTGATTTGGTAGTTCTGACTTGCAGTTATGAATCTTTTCGCTGTGGGAAATGTGGTTATTTTTGTGCGATTGTATGCGTCATTGAATTCTACTTTGTTGAACACCTTATACGAAATTACCTAAAACCACTGAATAGAAATGTGACTTGGGCTAGGCATGAGAGCTAAATAACAACTTCCGAGATATTTCGTTTATTATTCAAGTTTAACTTGTGTCCTTTCCATGATTTGTCGTTGCTGATGTTATGTGCTTTCAGGGAATCAAAAGAACTCAAAGGCGGCAGCTCCTGCCAAGCACGAAGTGCAAAAATCAGTATCACCTATTGAAGTGCCTACATTATCACTGGAAGAATTGAAAGAAAAGACTGAGAATTTCGGATCAAAGGCTTTGATTGGAGAGGGTTCATATGGAAGAGTTTATTATGCAAACTTGGACAATGGAAAAGCTGTGGCTGTGAAAAAGCTTGATGTTTACTCCGAGACTCACTCAGATGTTGAGTTTCTGACCCAGGTTTGTAGGCAATTAGAACGAATGGTCTTTTCTGATTGATAATGCAATTTTATGTTGTTCAAGTATCTTGTGTTTCCCCTTTTTCTTAGCACTTCAACTTTACGAACTTTCTTTGTTAGGTTTCAAGGGTTTCAAAATTGAAGCATGACAATTTTGTTGAGTTGCAAGGTTATTGTGTTGAAGGAAACCACCGTGTGCTTGCATATGAGTTCGCGACAATGGGATCACTACAGGACGTATTGCATGGTTTGTGAAGTCATTGTTTTATGCATTAGTTCCTGATAGAGATTTATCGGACAAGATCTTGTTACACAAAATAGACACTATTAGTTTGACTTCTTTCTTTCTGGTGGTTCTAGGAAGGAAGGGGGTTCAAGGGGCACAACAAGGTCCTGTGCTTGATTGGATGCATCGGGTAAGAATTGCAGTTGATGCAGCCACGGGCTTGGAATACTTGCATGAGAAGGTTCAGCCCTCTATTATACACAGAGATATCAGATCTAGCAATATCCTTATGTTTGATGATTTCCAAGCAAAGATTGCAGATTTTAACCTCTCAAACCAGTCTCCCGACATGGCTGCTCGTCTACATTCCACTCGAGTTTTGGGGACCTTTGGCTATCATGCTCCAGAGTATTCTTTCTAAGCTCATTTTATGTTATGTTTAATTTCTTCTCGTATAACATCTAGAAAATTATGCATAATTACTTATTGACATAACCTTTTCCCCCTAATGAGGCTGCTATTTAGACTCCCTATATTCGTTTCTGCTTCTTTTACGATAGATAGAAAATGCATCTAAGGTCCAACAGGCTACATTGCTGAGTCCATTATCTGTGTTGCTAGAACTACAGGGCATGAATTTATGTAGTTTTTTTTATGAATGCAACACTATCCCGGACGTGCTACGGATATAATCTATGATATTATTGCTCCAATTTGTTCCAGGTATGCAATGACTGGACAGTTAACGCAGAAGAGTGATGTGTATAGTTTCGGGGTTGTCCTTCTAGAGCTTTTAACCGGAAGGAAACCTGTCGACCACAAAATGCCGCGTGGACAGCAAAGCCTCGTTACCTGGGTGAGTTAATGTTTTCTCTTCTTTCTATCAATCTTTTCCCTTTTCTTTATCTAGTGTGATGGTGCATTTTTTGTTTCGTTTATATAGTGCTCGATCTTTCGTATTCACTTTTAATGTGACTAACTCTGCAAAGTTTCTTTTTCCTCGAATTAGGCTACTCCAAGACTGAGTGAAGATAAAGTTAAACAATGTGTAGATCCAAAACTGAAGGGAGAGTATCCTCCTAAAGGAATTGCTAAGGTACTTCTGTCGTCCCGTGTCTTCTTAACTTGTTCGAACACCGAAGACATGTAACAGCGACACTAAACTAGCAGTTAACGGTTTTCATTACGTTTTGTTGATGCAGTTAGCAGCTGTGGCAGCATTGTGCGTGCAATACGAAGCTGAGTTCCGTCCAAACATGAGCATTGTCGTCAAGGCTCTCCAACCACTGTTGAAGGCCCCCACTCCAGCTCCAGAGCCCGAGTCTTAAAATCAGATGAGCCTCGCTCCCTCATCTTTCATCGAAATTTTCCTAGCCCAGGCACAGTTTGGCTTCATCAATCGGAAGCTTTCATTGGATCACTAAAATAGTAATTGTATTTCTTTCTTTCCATACTTTTCAAATATAACATGAACGTGTAGGATGAGTTCAACCGTTTACCATCGCCAACATGATCTGCCCGTCACCAGATTTCAGACCTCGAGTGCCGAACTTTTCCGAACTTTTATCGAGTTTTAATCATCGAAAGAATTGACCAATGGATTTGGGTTTGTGTAGTGAATATAAATGTTAAATGAGTTATATGTTTGCTTGGGATTTTTTTCTTATATTTTGTGCTAAAATGATGGGTTTCTTATTTCTCTAAGGTATGCTTTGATTTGTTATGTTTAAAGTTATATACTTTTATATGTAAAAAGAAAAAAAATGGTTTTGTGAATTCCAATAATTATACAACTTTATGTAAAGGGTATATATATATATTTTTAAGGGGTGTTCTAATTAATCCATTACCGTTAATCATAACAATTAATCGATGTACCGTTAATCATAACAATTAATCGATGTAATTGCTACATTTTATAGGTTAATTAACTGAATCGTTAAGGTTTAACTCTTTCGGTTAATTGAATCACTAAAAGTATTGGTTAACAGTTACGATTACGATTACATAGGAATTTCGATAAATGGTTAACCATCAGTTAATCGTTAATAAGTTATAGTAAATTAATTATATTTTTAGAGAATAAATTTAGAAATAAAATCAAAATTATTCCTCCTATTTTTTAGTTATCATATTTATATTATATAGGAACACATTAAAGTAAACATATTTTGAAGAAATATATATTTTAAATATATATATATATATTTCTATAAAATAAAATACATTTATAAATAAATAAGTTTTTTACAAATATATATATATATGTTTATTGTCGTAAATTTATGAAAATTTAAAAATTTTAAGTGTTTGTTATGTTTGAAAAATATTGTAATAGGTTAACTATAGGTTAACCTTATAACCGAACCGTTAATAAAAGTTAACGTTAGTGGTTAACAATTTCTTAATGGTTAAGTTATGATTAACAAAATTTAATAAATATTATAACGGTTAGTTGACCATTTATGTAACACCCCAATTTAGGGGGCATTAAAAGACCTTTAACTTTGACCGAGTATACCTATCCTGACGTTTTCCAACGTTCCAAATCCGATTCTACAATCCGTTTTTCGAAATTCAGACCCGAAGGCCTGGAAATTTCCAGTCAAACCCGTTGACTTTGATTTTGACCGAGAATTCAAGATTTTCGAAAAGTCATATTTTATGTTTTCGACGTCCTGAATCTTAATCCGAAGTCAGTTTCGCCAAATTCGAACCCGGTAAGCTGTTTTCACTGATTTATCATCCCGGTCCGATCCGTTTTTCAGAATTAAGCTCCGTTTTTATATAATTTATGTTGATATGGATCCGAGGAAATATTGGAAGATGATTTCAAGATCGAGGGCGTTTGAATGGAATTTAATGGTCGATCAGTATTGCATGAAAATCGAGGTAATACTTTACTACCTCTTTATGCTTTATGGAACATGTTGATATTGGTAAATGCATGAATAAGATAATGTTGATCACTTTTGTGAAGTTGAATAATTTATACACTCGATATGAATGTGGTAGAAATTCTGTAATTGAATACGGATCGAATGACTAATATAAGAGATTTAAGAATTGTTAGAATTAAATTACAAGTTTGTGATTAGTGATAAAGAAATCAGCCATGAATTTGTAACTTATATTTTATATCATCAAAGGTTAAGTGTTAAAGGTATTTGGATGGGAAATTATGAGAATATTCCGGTAGGGTAAAATTACAAAAATACCCTTATATTGTAGGATGACAAGAATTGTCCCTGGAAGTTGGTTAATAACTCTGAAAAGACATATTGATCCGATATAAATATTGATGTGCATAAGAAATGTTAGTTTTACTTGGAAATTATGGATAACCGGTTTTTAATCGTATGAGTGTTTGTGAATGATACTATAAGTCTGTTAAGAGAATTATTTCAAGATCAGAGAATGTTCAAGAAAACAATTAATCATAAGATCTCTAAATTATATTATTTTCGTTAAGAGTTAATATCGAAATTATCTGGTTAAGAAATTACGGAAATGCCCTTAAGATGTAAAATAGTTCGAGTTGACCCTGAATTGGAAATTACTTTGAAGATTTGTACTTAACTTGATTAAGTACGAAATTGTTTGTTAAGATTTGTACTTAGTGCAAAAAAATTCATGATATTCCGTTTGTAAAATCTGAGAAGGCACTTAACCCGAAAATATTCAAGTAATGAGTAAATACCTGAAGAATAATTTATCGGGGGTATTCTACTGTCAGAATTGTTCGAAAGAATTGAAATAAATTATAAGATTGAATTTAATAGTAAGATCAGACGGGAGAAAATGATTAGAATACACTGAATCTGTAGAATGACCAAAATACCCCTGTAATGGAAATGACCTAAGAATATCACTAGGAATGATTGGTTATCCTCGAGCTTTGAAATGAATGGAATAAAACTGAACACCAAAATTACCAAAATAACCTTATGGCCTAAACTACGTAAATGTCTTGGATTAATTAAGGAATCCAAATAAGCATAGGTCTTGGACTACCTTTAAAAGCAATGTAACACAATTTAAGTGAGTAGATCAACCTTAAAGCTATGTCAATACCTGGATGGCATAGATATTACTTGAATGTGTGTTTGTCTCCTCAAGTTTGGCTCGATGATAAATTTTGGAAGTATTCAGCTCAGCTCAACTCTAGATCGCATTAAGTACTAAGAATTGGACGTTTGTTCAACAAATCAACCACGAATACCAAATTGAATGGAATGAAAGTACAATATGTATCTAAAATTCAGGAACGTTTGAATTACTCTGGAAAATCCCAAAGTAACTGGAATGGACATGATTGCTAAATGAACTAGGTAACCTCAATGACTGAGGATTTAGTAAGTGATTTGGATAAGTTTGGAAACACTGATGAGTTTACATAGTGTACAATTACAATGGGTTATGAACAAAATAATCAAATACGTCAGCATTACATGATATTGTGGAAGCGTGGAAATGAAATAAAGACATTGGAAGATCTATTCAGCGATGATTTCAAAAAAAATGATTTATGGACAAGAATTTGTGGTATTAAAGAGTAAATATCCTGGAAGAACAATGAATTGACCAATCGATAAGCATTAGTTCTAGGAACTATTCATCTAAGAGTTGTTCGATAATAAGATCAAACGACATATTTTGTATAAAGATTCCTGAACACTTTCCTGATGCACATGAATCATATCGGAATTCTAAAGTATTAACCTTAAATGTCGGATTAGATTGGTTAGCAATCGATTCCCTTCAATAAGACCTCATTTTTAGAATATGATCAAATTACATCAGTTTCATGTTATTCATTCTGATAACTACTAAGTGTCTCTGAGAAATACTTGGATATCCTAGTGTGTTTCACATGTACCACATGACGATTTTATATGTTTTTAAATGAGTTTCACCGAAACTATTGATTTATTGGTTTATGAACCATGACAACATGTTATATGTTTTTTGATTATGGGTTTTACCGAAAAATATGAATTATTCCTGATTTATGACATCATGGAATCTACTGGTTTTATAAAACTATGTTTACTTGAAATATGTTATCGGGTTTCCTATTTTCATTGGAAAATATGATCTTGATAAATCACATATTGAATATTTTTATGAGACAATTCCCGATGTTCTGAATACAGTTTATTTTGATATCTGATTTACCACATATTTTGATATGGTTTCTGGTTACGGTATTTTTGTACATGATTTCTAAATATGGATTAATTACCGTTACAGTTCCCCCAGGTCCCTTTGCTGTGTGCAAGGGTAAGCCTTACAGTTCCCCCAAGTCCCTTTGTTGTGTGCAAGGGTAAGCCTTACAGTTTCCCTAGGCTCTTTTGCTATGTGCAAGTATAAGACCTTATCGTTTTTGCATGCTCCTCTGCTTTGTGCACAGGGTAAATATGTTTTAAACTGCCACTGTTTTAAAAGATATGTATCTTTTCACTGGTTTTAAGGGAACACACTAGATAACCTATTCTGATCTCCTGAACCTAAACATACGAAATATATTTCTCTGAACTAAACGCTTATTATCTGTTACTACCTGAAATATCCGTAAGATCTCTGCTCAGTATAAAGATCTGTAGATGTCTGAACTAATAAGGAAATATATGTTTATCGGTATCTGCACGTTCTTCAGCATCATCTGGTAGTTATGTATTACTGAGCTTTTCGAAGCTCACTCTATTTCTCACCATTGCAGGTTAGAAGAATTAAACTAGTGCATCTATCGACTTCAGTAAAGGAGTTTTTCCGACGTTGTTGCAGAGTATGGTACATGTGATTAGGGAGCATGTAATTGTATTTTATTTTAAATACGAGACAGTTACATGTTTTAATAAAAGTTTTAAATTTTCCGCTATTTTTATAATGGGTCGCTCCGGTGGCCCTAATGTGACACTCCAGATCGGATCGGGTTACCCGCATCGATCTGAGGGGGTTACAGTTTAAATTTAACGGCACGATTAACCGTTCATAAAAAATATTTCTCTTATTTGTCTGTGTTTTATTCAAGTAAAATAAATTTTAGTCGATGTAAAATCAATATTAAGTTAATAAAAAATGTTAATATCGTAAAATGACTTATCGTATTTTTTAAGGGAAAATGACAAACTAACATTAATAATAATAAAAAACATTGATGTAAATAAATTAATAATATTTTTTTCACAGTTTGATACGTCAAAGTTTGAGAGAAAAATAATTAACTTATATCGATATAGATAACTTAATAATTTTTATCATAAATAATACTAATTGAATTATTATAATATTTTAAAAATAAAAATACTAATTATTTATAATGAATAACAACTAAGTACACTTGTTCATTAATCAGAAACGTGTTGGCCTATACATTTTTCTTAAGACAAATTTTCAATCATTTGACACTCGAGATATTTAATCGTCTGCCCCTCAAAATAAAACCACTAGATGATCATCTACAGTAATGTATCATCCCTTGTTTTTGTCTATAATAAGAAAATTAGATAAAGGAAAACAAAATAATTTGAAAGTTATTTAAAGTTCTTGAATTCTAAGATATTTTTAATCAAGAATGTTAGCTCTCTATCTATAGGGGTTAGCTCTCTATCTATAGGGATTCTCAAAAATGATTTACTTATTCAAATTTAAATATATAATAATATCTTTTAATTTTAGATATTCAAAATATATATATACATTTTAATATTCAAAGTAAAAAATAAATAATATCTTTTAATTTAAAATATTTAAAATAATATAATCTTTTAATAGTCAAAGTTAAATAGATAATAAATATCTTTTTAATTTTAATTATTTAAAATAATAATTGTCCTATTAATATTCAAATTAAAAACATAAAAAGATAAATATATTTCACACAACTATCTTTCTAACACGAGTTTTAGTTTTCATAAGTATGTTTATTGAACGTGGTCTGACTCTGCAAAAGTTTGAAAGTTTCCTTCAAGCATATATACTTTATTCTCACGTGACTTATGTTGTTCGTTTCGGCAATAGAGAGACTAGGCCACAACATTAATACGGTCGTGGAAAACGGCTCTTGGAAACCATTCAGATTAGCTCACCAAGGCATACCCCTATCCTACACGGATGACCTAATCCTCTATGCCGAAGCGAGAAACAAGAAAGCAAGTATCGTGACTCAATTCTAACAGAATTTGGAATCTACTCTGGGCACAAAGTAAGCAAGCGTAAATCATAACTATATTCTCGCCTAGCACCACTACAGCTATGAAAACAACAATCTACGCCACCATTGGCTTCCAAAAGGTAGAATCCCTAGGAATACCAGTCCCACACAAACGAGCTAGCTATCACGACATCACCTTTATACTAGACATAATGCAAAAGAAGCTAAACGACTGCAAAAGACTCTCTCCATGGCCGGGCGAATCGCCCTAGCAAAGTCGGTATTGACAACTATCCCCCCATTTTTCATGCAGACATAAACTCATAAGGCAATTCATACGGGGATCGACTCCTTCGGGGAAAAAATTCTATCTCGTAGACTCGCCATCCGTTAACCAAACAATTGAACGAGGGGACCTTGGCATCCCCCGCTTGCATGAGCGTAATATGACCTTTATGATGAAAATCGGATATGCCCTAGTCATTCGAATGGATGCGCTGTGGATTCGACTACTACGATAAAAATATAAAATCTCAAAATATGCCTTCGATCAATCTCACGACCAAGCTTCTCCTCCCTGTGGCGTGGCCTCTCAAAGGTATGGAAATCACTCCATGCATGTCTGGACTGGTCGATTGGAAATGACCTACACGTTAGCTTCTGGGACGACACTTAAATACAAATAATCCTTAGGACCCATCCAGAAAGTTGCATTAAATCTTGACTCAATCAATTGTGACTTCAAACCCTTCCATCTTCTCAACCTTGATGGCTCTTGGGATGTTGAATGCCTCTCAAACCTAATAGAGAGAAATGCCATAACAAACCTCATGAGCATCGCCCCTCCCAATGATTAGGATGCACCAGATATTTGGATGTGAAGATGGGAACCGACACACAACTTCGTCATTGAAACAGCCTATAAACAGTTAACTGAACACAGCATGGAACAGTGCCAACCCAATGTGGAAGCTAGTATGGCACCTCCACATCCCCCAATGCCTCCGTCTATTCCTATGGCTAGCTTTCAAAGGAAAAATTATGACAAATCATGAAAGACATCGTCGTTCGCTATCAAAAGATCCTTCTTGCCAATGTTGTGGATGCTCGCAATAAATAATCACCCACGCCTTACGCAATTGCCCTATAGCTAGACGTCTTTGGCTACAAGTTCTCCCCTCGACCTCGAGACCGAATGTCTTCTCCTTGGACCTAAAGGATTGGCTGCTCAAGAACCTATCTTCACAGACGACAATCGATAGGCTTCATTGGTCATCTTTCTTTGCCTCAATAACATGGCAACTATGGAAGAACCAAAATGATATTGTCTTTAACGATACCTCCCATGCAGACGACATATTGCTACACCATAGCACTGCTTGGGCTATATATTTTGAAAGCTGGCCAACGATCACCCCCAGCAACCCTACACCACTCGCCACAAACGAAGCAAGCAGCTGGCACCCCCCAACGAGATTGGTACTGCCTTAACTCGAATAGTAGCACTAATCCTCAAACTAAAGCTAGCATCATTGGTGGAGTAATTCACGATTCAATAGGGAAATGGATGCATGGCTTCCATCGGGGCACTGGCATATCATCTGTCCTCAACGCTGAACTACATAGGGCATATTTGAAGGCTTGAAACTCGCTTAGTCCCTTAGGATTGAACCAATTCAAATGCAAACCGACAGTGCACAGGCGGTGAAACTCCTGGACGACCATGGTGCAGAAAATAATAGACTCTCACTCATTCGATTAATCACCAAGCTGAGGAACCGAGCTTGGACAACAGAAATTAGATGGGTTCCTCGTAAGGGAAACATTGCTCCTGACCACATAGCCAAGCTAGCTCAACCACAACACTTCCAGCTGAACACTCTGGCATCCCCCCAGCTACCATGAAAGACATCCTTGCTCATGAATCAGAGGCTACTGCGCAGCACCCTAGCCAACCCGTTTAGCCTATCGTGTTTGGCGTTTACAACTAAAAAAACGATACTGGAAAATAATTTTTAGAAATAATTTTTATAAAATATAATTCATTTTATAGAAATTATTTTTTAAAATTTGTTTTTAATAAAATAAACGATTTCTTCATTAAATCTGTTCAAGAGTTATATTAAAAAAATTATCTGATATTCAAAGAATATAATCACAAATACCATGCTCAATAAAAAAAATTTGAGCATAAAATTAGATCTTATCCATAAATTGATTTTTTTTTAACTATACATAAAGTAATTTGATCCATAAATTAAATCCAATTATTTTTGAACCCATAAATGTCCTTAGTGATTAAAGGTAGTGTTATTCTCCATTGAGGTCCTTAGTGGTTAACTATTCATATATTCTAAATTTATCCATTTATGTTAAAAATTTGATGGCCTTTTGAGTTGGAAATTAATATGTTGATTGAGAAATGATAAAATATGATCCCAAAACTATTTAAGTTGTATTTTATGGATCGAGTATTCGTTTACGTCGAGCCAGGACTTGAAACATAATGTCGTCGAACCAGTGTTTGAAACAACAGTGGTGCCTATAGATATCATTAAAATATTATTTTATCATATTCCAGCTAGTAAGTTAACATTCAACTTAGACGCTCGTCAATTTTTCAACAAAAAAGAACGAGTTTGAAACATATTAATATTTAAGTGATCATTTTGTAAATTTTAATAATAAAGAGATTCAACAAAATAATACCTTATAATCGGATACCATTTATATACTTTGCCCTTTAATTAAATTAAATGTATTTATTGATTCGGACGATCGGGAGAGAAAGCGAGAGCCGCATGCTTCGGATTTTCGCACCGCAAAAACCATGCCTCTCCACTCTCTCTCAATTCATTTCTTACCCGAAAATCTTTTATTTTCTTTGTTTTTCTTTTGTTTCTCTTTCGTTTCATTTTCCTCTCCCACCATCCATACAAGGCCTTTCCGTCTTGGGTTTTCGGAATGGTGTCGGAGGATAACTTGAACTCGGTTTCCATGGAAGACGATTTTGACGGCGGTGATTACAGCGATGGTTACGAAGACGACTACGATGATTACGGTGTCTATGGCGATGACGATGAGGGTCAAGGTTTGCTTGAAGATGACGACGCTGATGATACAGGCGTAGTTGCTTCTCGGCGTCCCAAGGTAATCTCTGTCTTTCAGTTCCGCGATAGAAGAAAATGCTTTCATTTTGATAATTATCCTAGGAAATAAATTGAATATTTTTAGGCCTGTTTTAGTGTTTGTCATTGAATTTTAAAGCATGAAGCTAAGGATTGCTTAATTTTGAATCAATCTAAGGACGTTTTAGACAGACACAAAAATTGAAGAAGAAAAACAGAAATTTTAATGAATTTAGTTTGGAAAGAGTAAAGATAAATCATGATCCAAGAAAATGTTTGGAAATTTATATAATTTTCTGTCAGAACAGTGGTGAAATGATAAAAATAGATTTTATGTTGCTGATTAGAGGTGTAATGAGCAGAGCTGAGTCCGAATAGTGACCAACTTGAGCTTGACTCAATATTCGAAGCTTAATACTCTGCTCGCACAACCAAACATCAAATTCTAAGTTTGAGCTCAGCTCGAACTCAAACTCAATTATTCGAGCTCAATTAAGCCTGTTCATATTTTAACTCAAGTTCGAGCTAAAATTAAATATCTTTTGCATATAAAACTACCAATGAATTTAGAAGAAATCAAATCAACGTTTGAGACACTTAAATATTATATATTTCTACAAAAATGATGTTATGAAACCTGCAGCATCTTTATAGATAGCTAGTCTTTAAAAAAAACAATGATTGGATAATATTTAAATATATTAAGCTTCTTTTTAGCATGCAACTCAATCATTACATTGAACATGGGCAACGTCATCTTCAAGAAAACCATGATCGTCATCGCCATCGTAATCAAAATAGAAAACTCAAAGAGATAAAGATGCATCATTGCTTGAAATATAAGACTCAAAAGAAATTGGTCACCTAAATGGAATTGTCAAAGTTCTTGTGATTGGAGCTTCGTGAGTGGTGGGTTTTGGGAAGCAATCGAAGTATAGGGAAAAAATCGGTTTCCTGAATGAATGCTTATGTTGGTTGGAGTGGTGAGCTGTGGGGAATAAAGGTGAGCAGATGGGGAAAGAGGGTTTGAAATTAGGTCAGGGTAAATAATATATGGTTAGGGTAATTGTGTTCTCTAAAAATAGAAAAATACTTAAAATATATATTAACTAGAAAGCTCGATTAGGCTCGTGAGGTGCTCGAGCTAGTATTAGGATGTTTGGACTCAGCTTGATCAATAGCTCAAGCTGCTCAATCTCGACTTGATAATTATCGAATAGAATCGATTTTTTTTCAAGTTGAACTCAAATAGCTTGTGAATACTAGTGTCTCATTTACACCCTATAGCTGATCATCAACTATTTTTCAGGCTCAAGGATTTTTGAATGATTTGGTTGTTAAAGAGGGAATGATTTTCTTAAGGGGTTACCACCTGCCATTGCTGATGTTCTTGATTTTTATTTAATTTAATTTGAATTTAAGTAGTTTATTAAGTCAGTTGTTTTTTTTTACATTTTGATTTCGTCACGATGAAAATTGAAGAAATAGGTTCCAAGAAACAATTGGATGAAACTGTTACTCCATGTCATAGGCTCGAGGTCTAAAACTTTTGGGTTATGGTGTTAATGATGAATAGATCTGGAAAGCGGGCTTTCGTTTCTTGCTCTCCATATTCTTGTGGTAATAATGGAATTGCTGGCTTCAAATATTTGAAGCTTGGAAGATCAAAAACATTAAGCATTGAATTTTGTACAAGTATTTCCTGCATTATTACCGTTATGCTTTTGTTTCCTATTTCAGCAAGGTTACACTGTTTTGAAAGAAGCAGATATAAAACATCGACAAGAGGATGATATTTCTAAAGTTTCAACAGTTCTTTCAATACCGAAAGTTGAGGCAACCATTTTGCTCCGTCGCTATAATTGGTAATATTAAGGTTTCAATATCAAGTTTGTCCATTTCTTCGTTTTATGTCTTAGTTTACATACACCATTTCAAGGCATCCTTTATGGTATTTAACATAGCAAGTAAGCTATTCGGCTTTGGTGGAAAGGTAGATGTGTGGCTGCTTTACCGTGTTCCAATTTTCGAAGGCTGTTCATAGAGTTTTAGTAATTTGTTTCTAAAATACGGTTGGTTATATAGGAATGTTAATCAAGTGCACGAAGAATGGTTTGCTGATGAAGATAGAGTACGAAAATCTGTTGGATTGTTGGAGAGACCAGTTGTAGAAGTATCAGATGCTAGCAAAGTAAGTTCTATAGATTTGCGAGTTTGCCTATGCTTTAGGAAACATGTTCTTTCTTTTTGTTCATCCTTGCAAATTATGTACCTCTGACACATACTATTGCTTCCCAACCAGTTTACTTGTGGGATTTGTTTTGAATCGCTTCCGTGTGACAATTTTGCTTCAGCTTCTTGTGGTCATCCTTTTTGCCGGGATTGCTGGAAAGGTATCTCTTAAATGCTTTGTTTGATAGGCTAATTATATATCTAATCTAAGTGTGGTTGTATGCAAGTGCTTTCCTTTTCTTTAAATTGAAATTTCCAATGAATATTGCCTTAACAACATACTACCATTTGCATTTGGTTATGAAGGTTTCGATTTTCTTACATTAGGTTGCTAATATATACTAAATTCAGTGTTCTTTGTTGTTGTAAGTACTCCACCCTTGTCAGCTCTAACGCTTCTGACGCAAAACCTTTGCTTATACTTTTTATGCTATATTTCGTTAATATGGCAGGTTACCTTTGCACAAGAATTAATGATGGTCCTGGATGTTTATTGCTGAGATGTCCCGAGCCATCTTGTAAAGCTGCTTTGGGCACAGATATGATTGATAAATTGGCAACTTGCGAAGAAAAGGAAAAGTATTCTCAGTTTCTACTCAGATCCTATATTGAAGATAACAGGGAGGTATGTCTTGTATTAGAATCTTGAGATATACCAATAGGTTACAAAGGATTATTAATCATCAAATAATTTGAACTTTTTTGCTTGTTGATGACCGGACTTTTGAAAGTCGGTTAGACTCTTTGCAGTGCATGTTTACTTACTTGTGTCCCCTTTTGTGTAGCACTTGTGCAGCTGTGCATGCAATGCATTAGTGAGCATGAGTTGCCGGCTATCTTAGTTTAATGGGTTCTCTCTTTTTGCTGAAAGTTCTTATATCTATCGACCTTGTCACTGCCAGACCAAGTGGTGCCCTGCTCCAGGGTGTGAAAATGCTGTGTATTTTGCTGTTGGCTGTGGTGATTTTGACATCACATGTTTGTGCTCAATAGTTTTGTTCTCTTCTCTAGCGTTTTTTGTTTTTTATTAGATTATATTTCATGGGCATCACTCACTAACGGATGTCTTCAAGCAAATCTTGATTGCAGTGTACTGTAGAAGCTCATCGTCCTGTTGATTGTGATACTGTGACAAAATGGATGTTGAAGAATAGTGTGGATGGGGAAAACATGAATTGGTACGATACATTGCACTTTCTTGAAGAAACATGCTAATTATGATTCCTGTATTTTTTTACTATATAATTTAAATTTAGGAAGAAATGCTAGATCTGTTTTTCTCCAAAGCTGGATATGCTAAACTAACTAAGAAATGAAAAGGTCTCGTTTGCGAATGGAGCAAACTGGAATGAGAGGGTCGCCTGCGCCTCTGTAGTACCCGATCTGGATTAGTTAGTTAATAGATCGGATATCAGTGATTAATTAAAAAAAATGAAAAGGTCTATTATGAAACCTCTTTTCAGTTTTTTGCACTTTGTATTCTTTTTGCTTCAGCTCTTCATTTTCTTAAAGTACCCATGTCAGATACATTTTAAGATATCCTTAGGATATCCGTCTAGATAGATCTTCCTGGAACCCATCAATATATAAAAACACTTGGAAAAGAAATTGAGCATGCATGTGTCAACCACTAGTGGTGTGCATTCGGTCAATTCGGTTTTTATTTATCAATAACCAAATAAACCGACTTAATCATAAAAAGTAAAAATCTGATAAACCAAACCAACTTTAAACCCAAAATCGACATAACCAAATTTTACTTCTTCTTTTTTGCTCCTTTATATTTTTTATATATAAAATAAAAATAATCATTGTTAAGTTAAACATATTTGTAATTAATTAAATAATTAGATTGATTTTTCATATTTGAGTATTTTATTTCATATTAAGATTAAATTAGTTAAATATATACATGCAATTAATCGGTTTATTCGGTTTGGATAGAACTGATAACCAAACCTAATTAACAGCCAAAACTGAATAAACCAGAAAAATTTTGTTATGTCGGTTCGGTTAATTTGGTTTAATCGACTACGATCTCAACCCCCTCCAACAGTCACATTCGAGTCCCAGTAACATAGCTATGCATAATTCCGCCTTGTTGGCAATTTAACATGATTAATCTTGTTTGCAAGGGCAAGCAGAGGAGGTATTTGAACTAGGTGATGAATGAAATGGTTTCTAAAGTGAGACTAAGTTCACTTTTACTTTGTTGTTAACAAGGACTACTTATACATTATTAACTCTATAACTGAGTGCTAACTAAACTGAATTCATATGTGTGTGTGTGAATATATATATATATATATATATATATTTATATACTTCGAAACCTGTGCTACTTTTTTTTATTCTGTTCCACATTTTATAAGCTTCACTCATTTACATAGTCTGATAAAATATGGACAATCTTGCTATCATGTTTACCACTGTTGTTGTATGCTATGTTCAGGATACTAAATAATTCCAAGATTTGTCCCAAGTGTAAGCGGCCAATTGAAAAGAACCTAGGGTGTATGCATATGACATGCACACTGCCTTGTGGTTATGAGTTCTGCTGGTAAGCTTCAATTTTTTTGTTTGTCCTGATAAAAGACACTACTTGAACTGAGACCGCATAATGGTAAGTCTGTCTACTGTGAGTTTATAGTGAGATTGAGGAGAAAGATTGCTGGAAATTCTAGGTAGTGTGGTGTGAATGAATGTTAAAGCAAGAATATTGCAACTATAAAGGAAAAGTAAGAAGTGGGAAAGAGAGAGAAGAATACAAAAGTATTTTAGGACATACTTGTCTCGGATATATACTTGTATCCGACACTCGCATCAAAGTTCGAGTATCTTGGTCTAAATTTTTTAGGAAGACTATGATTGTAATAGGAAACTAACTAGTTAACAAAGTAACCGGACAAACTCTAAGAGAAAATGAGACAGAACTCCTCTAAGTAACATAATCCAATCAACCATCATCTTCCTAGGATGCATTATTTGCTGAAATTTGAAAAATAATCACAATTCATGATAGATGATCTGAGATTCCTAAATGCAAGTTACATAAAAATTGAGATAAAATTGAAGTCTTCAGCTTCTCTTTATATAACAGTTGTAACCTTTATGTGATGTTAATCATATGTTATGTAAATGTAGGTTATGTCTTGGTCCATGGGCACAACATGGTTCGAGCACTGGTGGTTTCAATTCTTGTAACGGATATGAAGCTGCTAAGAAGCAGGGAGTATGGATACTAATAATGCCTTTTTCAGTCATTGTCTCTTTAACATCTGCTTTCATAGTGGTTGAACTTGCGACTCATGATTCATATTCTTGCTGGCAGTCTGTGGATACAATTAGGCGAGATATGGCAAAGAACTCCTTGGATAGATACACTCATTATTACGAACGCTGGGCAAGCAATCAATCAGTATGCAGATTTCCCTGATTTATCATGGCATGAGTCATTAATAGAATTTTCTTAAATTGACTTCTATGTACTGGCTTTTATGTGCTTCATAATTAGTGCTTTCGACTCAAAATTTTGCCTTTTCCTCTCATACATGAACCTTCCCATGCCCGAGTTTGTGTTCCATAGCTTGAGACCTTTATTCGTTGATATGCCACCAACTGCTTAATCTTTCTGAGGATAAAGTTATAGTAGAATACAGTGAGTTGGAATTGTTTCATGAATGTTATTTCGGATGTTTTATGTTTCCATGATTGGTTCTGTCTTAGCTATTGTCTTTTGTTTCCTTTAATGGATTACATTGGTAAAATGTTGCCTTCTTTCAATAAAAAATTGGATAACCTGGAAGTTCCTATTTTTGCAGTCAAGAGAAAAGGCTCTTGAAGATTTAAACAGGATGGAAAGTGAGCTCGTAAGTTCTTACCTCTTTTTTAAATTTAAAAAACAAACTTTAAAAAGAACAAGAAATCGAACATACTTGTACATATAGGTAGCGGTGAGAGTTCGATCGAGTCGAGTTAAAAAAATTAAAGTTATTCGAGTTGACGAGTTATATTTTATAACTCAAACTTTATTTGAAAATTTTTTGAGTCGAATTGTTTGAGTTTATGTTTAATTTCAATTGTAAATATTTATAATATTATGTTACTATTTGATTTCAATTTAAACGGTTTCTATAACAATATACAATACATATATATTTAATATTTCTTCATAATTTTTCATATGTGATATACATATATCATACATAGTTGAGTCACTCGACTTAAATTTAAAAATCAATCAACTAATTACTAAAGTTTTTGAGCTGTTCGAATTATATTTATAACTCGACTCGAATTTGAAATTTTTTCGAGTTGAATATTCAAATCGAGTTTTGCTTACCCCTATATATAGGTATTGTTTATTTGCTTGTATTTGCATCTTTATATATTCTTTAGATACTTGCGGGGTTTTTGTTTTTTGCTTCTTTAAAATGATTTCATGGAGTTTTGAGTGTAGAATGTAGTGATTTTATTGCCTTTTTCTTTGGTTTAGCTTTTATTTAAAAGTTATCATTCACCTGATAGATATTTGAAGCTGCTTTCCAGCATGGTCGTTTGACCTCGGAATTTCTGCAGTGGATTTGATTAGAAAGCAGCTTTACCATATTTCATGGTTTCATTCGAATAGTTAGTAATCTCATAGCTACATTAGGTCTATATCGGATGTATACCTTGCTTTCTTCTTCAATCTCTTACTTTTTAAAATTTCTGAGAAAAGTTCTAATCTTTTTTTTCCAGATGGAGAAGCTTTGTGTTGTGCAATGCACAACTAAATCTCAGCTTAAGTTTATAACAGAAGCATGGCTTCAGGTAAATCATAATCATACGACTGTCATCTGTTCATCGTTTTCTTTTTGGAACAAAAGGAGTTGATTCATTTGTTTTCCTTTTGCCGATCCGTAAAATATTGAAGATAGTTGAATGTAGGCGAGTTCTCAAATGGACTTACGCATACGGGTATTATCTTCCCCAGCATGAGCAAACCAAGATTCAGTTTTTCGAGTACTTGCAAGGTAATACACATATTTTCCATAAAAATACTAGAATTTATTTTTCTAAAGGGATCGTTCATGGCATGACCGACTCTCTGTTTTGTTCAGGGGAGGCCGAGGCCGGTTTAGAAAGGCTTCATCGGAGTGCTGAGATAGAATTAAAGAAATTTGTTAAAGCTGATGGCCCATCAAGCGACTTCGATGACTTCCGTACTAAGTTAACCGAACTAACTAGGTTTGTTTTATCCACTTTTAAATGGAACGTATGGTTAAACAGTACCTGGGACTGGCAATGATGTTGTAATATGTTACTTCTTGTTCTTCCAATAATATTTAGCCGGAATTTCGCGAAAGTGGCCGGATCTTTGATGTTTAGGGTTTACTGATTTTAGTTTTCGGTACATTTCTATATTATAGTGTGACAAAAAAGTACTTTGAGAATTTGGTTAGAGCACTAGAGAATGGTCTGGAGGATGTGAACTCCCAGGACACAATCGGTAGCGGCAAGTCCGGGAACCCGTGAGCAGTAAGGGGAGAGGTGCCGGGGAGCCCTAGAGCCGGTGGTTCCGACAAGAATGTAGATGATACAAGTAGTCCTTGTAACTCTGCTGTGCCTTCTTGTTTCTGGGTTCATAAAAATAAAAGTTTTTAACTTTTTTGCCGGGGACGTACCTTATTCCGGTACGGCATCCGCTCAATCTATAGTTACATTGATATGTATATGGTTTATGTGTACAAGTTGCATTCTTACAAATCATGTAGGCTTTGAATGCAAATATGCAGAATATGATTAAATGAATCGATATGCATGAGATGTGTGTGAATAGAAACATGAAATATTGTAAGCATATTGTTAAAATAGAATTTAATGAAATATTTGTAATTTATCTATAACTTTATATTTGGAAATAATTACAAGATAATATATGTTTATAATTTTTTAATCATTGATAACACTCTACGGATGCAGTTATTTGAATCTAAGACCTCAAGAAATAATAACATTTAATGGATTTTATATACATGAGTTAGTTGTGAAATAAAATATGAAATATGAGTTATGTGTAACAAATACAGTTAAATATGAGTTATGTGTAACAAATACAGTTTTGGACATTTTTATGGTAACTTTTTGTATAATTGATTTTAGTAATTTAATTATTGAATTTAATAATATTATTGTAATTGTAATTGGTGTACGTAACATTTACAATAATTTTGGTACTTTTATCGTATCGATCAATAATATTATTTTTGTTCTTGTAATATCTACTTTACTTACTTTTATCATCATTTAATTTGATATATTATAATCTTATAAATTTACAAAATTTAAACACCATTTATATTTTTGACTTATAAGATAATATTTAAAGATGTAAAAATTAAAATACTCTGTTTGTACAAATAATTACTTTATGTTTAATTCTTTTATAAAATATTTTATTCTTAAACGTTTTATTTTTATCAAAAAAGATCGTGTTAGATAAAAATCGTTAATCAATTAATGATTAATCTATATTCTTGATATAATATTTTTTATGTGTGATTAATTGCTGATATGATGAACCCATCAAATTTCTAAACAATGATGATTTAGAGAATTAGTTTAACACAATTTGGGTTATCATCAAATTTATAGCTAAATTAAGGGATTTAATTGATGAAACTCAAATACATCATTCACCATATTAATCATTAATATCAACAGAAATTGTAATCAAAATTAAACAAAATTCACGTTGAAACCCTAAATCAAAACTTTGGTTAAACCTACAAATTCAACCCCAAAAAAGAAAACATATACTCAAAACAATTATTCTTAAAGTTGCGAGGAAATTGCTAGGGAAAACAGGCTCCATTTTCCATTAGATTTGACAACTTCGAATCACTTACAACAACGAAATCACCCATCTTGTTCGACATCGGGAAACAGCAATCTTGATGAAGCAACGAAGAATAATGAGCTCCGTTGTTGCTCCATTGAGACTCCAAGATGAGCAGGAAGATGTAGACCGGAGCAATACACGAGATCGCCAACGACAGAAACATCCCTTGTGTGAGAAAACAAGATGAAATCGTTGATGAAACATTCATTCTTTCTTCTTCTTTTTCTATCTTTTCTGGTGGGTTTTGGTTGAGATTTCAGAGAGAATTTTATGATGAATGATGATCGAAGAGGAGAAGATAAAAGAAAGAAAGAAAGAAGGTTTTTCAAAGGATTTATATGAAGAAAAAAAAATTGAATATCGAATTCAATGAATGATTGATTAGTTGATTTAGCGTCTAGGGAGAACTTGAGAGAATAATGAATTATAATTAATAAATTTATAAATAAAATGAATAGATATTTTAATTTTTTTTAACCATTTGATACAATGTATATACTTAAAGATGAGCATGAAACCTCTATCTAACAGTTCTGATCCAACTTGATTTTATATAATCATTTTTTTTTAAAAGAGAACTTGCGATTAAATTGAGTCAATTTGATTTTACTTTTGAAATATAATATCGAATCAGATTTATATTTAAGATGACAAATTTTCGGTCCAAGAAAATAATATAATTATTCCTTATAAAT
The DNA here is from genome assembly GCF_006381635.1 of Hibiscus syriacus. NCBI lineage: Eukaryota > Viridiplantae > Streptophyta > Magnoliopsida > Malvales > Malvaceae > Hibiscus > Hibiscus syriacus. Next base: position 3,181,379 of record NW_024063495.1, read on the forward strand.
TTAGAAATAATTATAATAATATATTACTCTGTATTTTTTTTTTCAATTACTCTTTTATTGTCCTCAATAAAAATATAACTTTGTAGATATATATTTTTATCCAGTCGAATTAAGTATGTGCATGGATAGAATGTTTGGATTGAATATGAGTCGATCAATAACCCGACTCGACTTGATCATACCTATACTTGCATATATTATTTGAATCTCTCCTCATTTATAAATTGAAAGATATTGAATATCTAAATATATTTGATTTTATATCCTTTTATATATCATATATTAACGATATCATCTATTGAATTAAATTCAATCAACGAGGTTGTAATTTTCTTAATTCCACGTGTGAAAATGAAAAATCAATGTATAATTTTTTTCATTTGATTTTTTAATATTAATTAAAGATACATAAAATAAAACTTCATAGTTAATGTATAGAATAATTTATCTTTAAATTTAAATTAAATATATATTTATTTAATTGCTATTTTAGTAGTATAATAATTTGGGGGTACAATGCATGTGTTTGTGCATTGAATCTGTTAAATAAACATCCATGTTGGGTCCCTATCACATGTGGATGTTGCCTTTCTTCTTTTACTAATTATACAAACAAATTGGGGGCCATCTCAGTATATATTCTATGAATCTATTAAATTTTTTAAATAATTTTTTATTTTCATTTTTTACCATGAGTCTTATGTTTTAGGAATCGAAAATGACAACTTCAACCCCACACAAAATAAATAAATATTTTTTTATTGACTTAAAACAATAACAACAACAAAACCCTATTCTCATATGCAATGGGATAAGGGGAGGTAGGGTAGTAGGTTGCCCCCAATGCTTGGTTGAGAGCAGCTTCCGTAGAAGACCTCCGGCAGTCAAAAAATTAAAAATAAATATAAAACACAATGCATGTATAAATAAATAAATAAATAAATAAATACATGGTTGAACAGTCTTTTTATGCAGTCTTCAGATGCACGTCTGTAATGGGAAGTAATCCCTGCAAATAAATCCATGCGTAAAAATATCTACATATAGATAGAAATGTAAGACCTGGATAAATTTAAAAAGAGGAAACATGAAGAGAATGATACACAAAAGTCAGCGATAGCAAGCTACGAGAAGGAATAAAGTCAAATGGGTTAAAACCTAAACTAAGGTAACACTACTCCGCTACCCTAGTTCTAAGACTTCATAAATTCCAATGTCAGAAACGTATAAAAAGTAGAAGTCATGGAAATTACTACAAAGGCATTAAAAAGAAGACAGAGATGCTACACCCTATGGTTGTGACCCACACTACTCGGCTACCCTGGTCTTAAGTCTCCATACTTTCCTATCAGAGGTCATGTCCTCGGTAATGGCTAAATCCTTCAAATTAGATCTCAAGCATTCTACCCACTTCCTCCTTGGTCGTCCTCTCCTTCTAGCATCGTCGACTGTAATCGACTCTATCCTTCTGACCGCATTCGACGGTTGTCGCCTAAGGACATGCCCAAACCACCGTAGTCTTTTCCCTCCCTCAATTTTTCGAATACAGACACTACCCCCAAGGAAATCCTAATTGCAGAGTTTGGTGTCATATCCCACAGAGTCCTACCACATGCCCATCGAAGCATTCTCATTTCTGCGGCCTCCATCCTCCTTACGTGATCCTTTTTGATTGCCCAACATTCTGATCCATACAACAACGCTGGTCTTATTGCCATTCTATAAAATTTTCCCTTAAGTTTTAGAGGCACCTTCTTGTCACACAAAACTCCAGTAGCATCCCTCCACTTTAGTCATCCCACCTTTATACGGTGTGTAACGTCATCATCTATACCCCATCTTTATGTATCATAGACCCTATGTACTTGAAACAATCATTTGAGGGGAGAACGTGTCCTTCTATGCATACTTCTACATCTTCATCATTTTGGCTCCCACTGAAGTTTGAATATAAATACTCTGTCTTTTCAATATTGATCCTTAGACCTTTTTCTTCCAAAGAAGTCTTCCAGGTAGCCACTCTACTATTCAGCATAGTTTTTGATTCAGCAACTAGGAAAATGTCATCAGCGAAAAACATACACCATGGAACACCGTCTGGTGTCGCACAATAGATGTTGTCCATAATCAAGGCGAAGATGTAAGGGCTAAGAGATGACCCCTGGTGGAGTCCGATTTCCACCGGGAATGCCTCGGTATCGACAACTGTAGTCTTGACGTATGTAGTAGATCTACAGTACATATCACGAATCGCTTGGATATAAGCAGTTAGGATCCGTCTCGTTTCCAAGGTCTTCCAGATCGTATCGCGGGGAACGCTATCATATGCCTTCTCAAAGTCAATGAACGCCAAGTGAAGATCTCTATTTTTTTCCCTATATTTCTCCATAAGCCGTCGAAGTAGATGAATCACCTCCGTAGTAGACCTGCCTGGCATAAAGCCAAATTGGTTTTCCAAAACCCTAGTAACCTGTCTCAACCTAGCCTCTATCACCCTTTACCATAGCTTCATGGTATGACTGAGTAGTTTAATACCTCTGTAGTTACCACAACGTTGGGGATCTCCTTTATTCTTATAGATTCGTATCACCGTAGACTCTCTTCACTCCTCTGGCATCTTGGCAATCTCTAAAATAATATTAAAGATATTGGTCAACCACTTAACTCCCTCTTCTCCTAGGGCCAACCACACAGTGATAGGAATTTGATCTGTACCGACAACTTTGTCCCTCCCCATCTTTCTAAGAGCCATTTTGACTTCCTCAATTCCAATCCTACTTGTAGGGCAGTCATTGGTCGTAGTATGATGGTCGGTTGACCCATCAACATTACTATCTCTACAGGGATAGGCACCATCATTGACTTAAAAGATGTGTGAAATGTGTTTTTAATTTATTTTATTTAGAAATAAAATACTAGATTACAAAGATTGGTAGTTTTTTCTGTTTATTTTTTGTTTTCATATCATAAAGTAATAGATGAGATTTATATATTAGTTTTTAGGGTAAAGTTCACAAATGATCCTCCAATTATAGGATATTACTTTTGTAATACCCTCAGACCGATACGGGTGACCCGATCCGAAGTGTTACATTAGGGCAACCGGAGTGACCCATAGTAAAAATCCAAGAAAAAAATAAAATTTTTGTTAAAACGTGTAAAATCATAAAATAATTTATAATTAAATACAATTTCAGAAAAACCATTCATATATTAAAAAAAGAATTAAAATCATACAAATTCCAGACTCAGTATAAAAAATCAAATGTGACCTACATGCCCCCTAATTACAAATTGTATCGTACTCTGTAATAAAAGCCGAAGGAACTCCCAATATTGAAGTTGATAACTACATTAGATCTATTTTTTTAACCTGAAATGGTGAGTAAAGAGTGAGCTTTGGGAAGTTCGGTAATACAGAACTACCATATGAATGCAATAGGTCATCGGGTATAAGGTAAAGCATAAATTCCTTAGTGGGACAATCATCATCAGATTCTAGCAGTGAATTCAAATTCCATTAGCTAAGTCTTCAGTTACAAACATGCATTTATGGTCTGAATGAATTATTCAGAGAGAGACATATTCAGAAGATTGAATTAGGGAGTCTTGTGTGTTCCAACAAAATAGAGAAATGTGTATAGATCCTTTAAAAACATTATTAGTTTAAAACATATTTTAAAACCACAGTAATACCCTTCAACCGAACACTGATATGCAGTTCCCCAAAACTACATCCATAAGGACTTACCCTAGGCTCATTGGGCGTAGAAGCCAACCTAATGGAATATTTTAGGGCCTGAGAGCCTACCTAAAATAGTATCTTAGGGCCTAAGAGCATACCCAAGAAAGTACCTTGGGGCCTTAGAGCCTACCCAAGGAAATGTCTTGGGGCCTTAGAGTTACCCAAGGACACCTTAGGCCCGTAAATAATTACCAGCTTGATCAGAGTTGAACCTTCATACTTCAAAAATCCTACCCAGACAATATCCTAATAATCGATTCATATAGTAAACTGTATATTCCATGATCCATAAATCAGTAACGTTTATATTTTCCAATGAAAACATGTAATCAGAAAGAATATATCATGTAGCCATAGTTCATAAACAATAAATCAATACATCAATAAATTATAATATCGAACAATTAAAAAATTCAATAAATCAATAACTTCAGTAAATCACATTTCAGGACAAATAAAATAATCCATATAGCACATAAGGAACACATTAGAGAATCTAATTATTTTCCGAAGGTACTTAGTATTTATCAGGTAGGGAGCTATGTAATTTCTGTAAACTGATTGAATTTCAGAACGAGGTCCCTATAAGAAGAGAGTTTGATAACTAACAGATTCATCAGTCATTTGGGAAGTGATTTATCAAGATTATAATATTCAGATATATCAACAAGGTATTCAAGAATTATTGCATCATAATTATTTATGATTTAGACATTCATAAAGTGGTTCCAACAATCAAGCTTATAAGGGTATATTAGTCATTTACTTCTTGAAAATTTTGATAAATCAATTTAATAAGGGTATGTAGTGATTTATATAATTCTAGATTCCAAGTGTCTTGACAGGTTTTCAATTTCGATTGACTATACAATTCCCAGCAAAGGCGACACTTATCAATTATCACGAATATTCATTTCTTCAAACTGGTTGCATTGCAAAATCGAACTGATCACCTTCAGAACCATCTTTGGGTGGATCATGAGGAGACAAACAAGTATTTATGTAGTATTTATTTACTTTTCATATTGTAATAGTATTAGAGATGATCGACCTACTAAGGTAGTACTCTAAAAACCTTACGGGCATTAGAACATGTAAAACTTCACTAGTATCTTTAGAATTTATCCAAAGGCATTTTACTTAGTCCAAGTCATGCCTGGTATTTGAGGTAGATTTATTCATTCCAGAGCTTGGGGGTATTTAGGTCATTTCTCACTTCAGGGGAATTTTGGTCATTTTACAGTTCAAGGGTATTTCAATAATTTATTTCCTTACAGTCTTTCCATTTAATTCAAACTTGTTATTTATTTCAGTCATTTCAAACAATTCTGATAGTAAGAGTACTTTCGATAAGTTAATCTTCAGGTGAATGATCAAAAATAAGAAATTTTGGGTCTAGTTCATTTTAAGAGCTTACGAACTGTTTATCAGAAATCTTCCGAATAAAATAGGAACATAATAGTTAAATCAATAATTTTTCGGATTAGATACGAAATCTTAGGGTACTTTCTCAATCAAAATTAATCTGAGCTATTTTTACCTCTCAAGGGTAATTCCGTAATTTCTCTTCTATATATTTTCGGTGTTTCAATTTTTAATAAGAGCACTCAAATTTTAAAGGTTATAAGGTTAAACGCTTAACTGATTAATCACAAAACTTAGAATTGTTCCTTATAAATCTTCTAATTTCTTATACGAGCAATCAGAGTTTTATTCAGTTACTTACTTTTTATCGTACTCGAATCAAGTTTAGAAATAATTAACTATATAGATGAGATGAAACATATTCATCTATACACTTAGTAATACCAACATGTATCATAAAGCATGCATAGAGTAGTAAAGTCTTACCTCAATTCTTGAGCTACATCGGTCAAACATTTAAACTCTATTCGATCACTCTCAAACTTGAATCTAACGTCTAATAATCTAATCTTATATATATATATATATATATATATATATATATATATATATATATATATATATATATATATATATATATATATATAAATAAATTACATTAGAAACGAAGCTTAATTGCGAAAAATGGATTGAATCGGGAGGTTAATCAGTGAAAAACAACTTATCGGGTTCGAATTTGGCAAAATGGACTTCGGATTCAGACTCAAGACGTCGAAAAACATAAAATATGACTTTTCGAAAATTTTTACCTTTTTGGTCAGTCAACGGGTAGGTCAACAGTCAATGGGCATGTCAACGGTCATATCAAAGTCAATGGGCATGTCAGCGGTCATGTCAAAGTCAATGGTTCGGGTCAATGTCAATGGGTTAGATCGATTCAAGTTAATTCATAGCGATTTAGGTTGACTTAGTTCAGTCTGAGTTGACTCAGACCGATTCTAGAAAGCTCACTAAACCACGAACAAGCCCCATACACATTGCCAGTATGTGGCAGCCTGTGACGACAACGACAAGTCAGTTTCGGACAACCAATTACTCTGGAAGCATCACCAAATTCAAACATATGCAAAACAACTTAATTTAACCACCACAACATGGTGAAACAACTGAATAAAGGAGACGAGAAGCTTACCCATACGATAGACGACAAGACGGATTCAGATGACGAACCCGATCGAGTTTTGGTCGAAATCTCCTGAGAGTTCAATGGTAGCAGCGGTGAGGCAATGGGATGTTCGTGGTGGCCAGAAAATGCGTTTAATCGAGGCGATGGGTTTCGATGAGTTTTTCCTACTTTGTCACAGACGGAGGTCGATCCGGGTAAACAGGGGTTGAGTTGGATCACGGGTTGCTGCCAAGTTCGCTGGACGCTGTGGTGCACTTCACCATCGACCAGAGAAAGCTAAGCGAAGATGCGACGATGGGGTTGTTTAATTGGGGAAAATAGGTTTTGGGTTTGGGATCACATGAGCACCAGGGGTTTTCAAAAAATGGGTTAACACCTAGTTATTAAAAACTAAAATAAAATTTTTATTATTTCAAATCACCAATAATAGCCTAACTGGATTGGTAGGGACATGACCGGCCATGTAAGAAGTCAGGGGATTCAATACCCCCATCCACACAATTTCCCATTTTTTTATAATTTTTCAACTGACCAAAAAAATGAGAAAATTTAAGGTTAAATGAACTTCCCACAACTTTTAAACTAGGCTGCAAGTTTTAAAAACTTGTAATTTAATCACCAAATTAGGCAATAAATTTATAATTAATTTTATTTTTATTTTTAAAAAATAGGGTTGTGATAACTTTGTTGAGTCATCTAATTATTAAAAGTTATAAAATGGTTATTTGGTTATATGGTATTGCTTTGTTGAGTCCTTCGACTATTTAAAGTTACAAAATGATCACTTGACTATTCATATGTTCCAATCTCGTCTTTTTTTGTTAAAAAATTGACAGTCATCTGAGTTGGACGCTAACACGTTGATTGGATATCATAGTCGGTTGAGATTTTGAGATCATATTTTATCATATCCAACTAACAGATTAACGCGTTTAACTCATCTTATGTATTTTTTAACGAAAAAGGATAAGTCTTGAACATATGAATAGTCGAGTGACCAATTCGTAGCTTTTAATAGTCGGGGGACTAAAAAAAGTAACGTCCAATAGTCAAATGACCATTTTGTAACTTTTAATAGTCGGTAGACTTAATAAAACATTACCTTATAGTCAGGGACCATTTATGTATTTTATCCTAATCTTTATTAGTGATAGTTATGTATAGGGTTGAGTTAAGTTTTTTTATTCATTCAAATTTGATTTAAAAATTAAATCTTTTTATTTGTACTTAATTTGACTCAAATTTTAAAAAAATATTATTTAACTCAAAATCCAACTCAATTTTTTAGATCAATACTTATATCCAAACATGGTTCATCCCAGCCCAATTAAACTAAGTTCTGAAGTCCAAGTTCTCATCTGGAAAGCAACAACCTATGGATCACTTCTCTTTCAGGGCCTGTTACAGTATTGAAAGATATATGATGTATTATTTTTAATATTAAGATGTATTTGTAACGACCCAATTTCTCGAGTCAATGTTCGAGCATTGACTTTGGTTAATAATAAATAAATTAATTTAGGCTCTAGTTTTGTTGCGCTTAAATTAGAAAAGTTTTGGACCTTTTTGTAAGTAATTAAAGATGTTGAGAAGCTTGTGTGAAGTGGTAGGAAGTTGGATGCCCATAAGAGTGATTTATCCATTTTAAAAAAATAACTCTCACGTTGATAGAAGAAGATTTGGCTAGCTGCTAGGGGTATGGGCAAAGTGATTTGCCTGTACTTATTTTCTCTATTTTTAAATAATAACCCTTATTATTTCATAATATTTTTTTCATCATTCCATTAAAATTTACTTCATTCATCTTTCTCTAAAAATCACAAAAACAAAGTGAGTTAAAAGTAAAGTTTGTTTACCCCCTTCTCCTACAAAGCTTCAAGAAGGTAAATTATTAGCATTTACACAAGGGTTTGATGGAGAGGTGATGAAGAGTTCAGGGTTGATGAATTTGGCCATGAATGGAAAACTTTTATAAGATTTTAGAGACATTTTGTATATCTTTAAGTTCCTCCACATGCTTATTTTGAATTGTCATCAAATAGTAATTCATGTATGCATGTTGTGTAGTAAAGGAAGGTGGTAAAGCAGTGGCAAAACTTGGTGATAGAATGTGGGGGGCTAACTTAAAACTTTAAAAAAATTAGGGGTTTAAATTAACATTTTTCAAAATTTTTGAAGGGTATAACTAAAATTTTTAAAAATTTGAGAGGTTTAATGAGAATTTTTAAAAATTATGTAAGGGTTTACTTAAGAATATTCAAAAAAATTAAAGCTTAATATGAATTTCTAAAAATTTTATGGGGACTAAAATTAAAATTTTAAAATATTTTAAGGGACTAAACTATATGTTCTCAATTTTTGGGGAGTCATGGCCCCACATGCTCCTCTTATGTTCTGCCCTTATAGTGAAGCTTCAAAGGTCATAGGAAAAGAGAAGGTGGTAGAGAGCTAGATTGTCACACCCCGAATTTAAAATTAGAAAATAAATAATTTGTTTAATTTAATCAAATGACCAAAATGGAAATTTCTGGGTTAATTTTTGAATATATAGAAAGTTTAGGGACTAGCCCTATAATTTACCTATAACCCATCTGATAACAAAAATAAAAAAAGGGGATAAGGGGCTAGCCAGGCTTGAACCTGTGACCTAGAGTATGGCCAGTCATGCCCCTACCGATCGATCTAGGTCACTATTTGGGTTTAAAATAATAAATTTTATTTTTTTTTGTTTTATTTCGGGTTTTAAAACCCAGAACCAGAATCCCATTTTCACCGTGATTCAACCCCAAAAATCCCTAATTTCCCAAACCTAATCGTCGCACCCCTCCACGATTTGCCCTGTTCCAACCGTCGTTGATGTGTCTCGTTGCTATCATTAGAACCAGAATCCTCCGGTGACTCAACCCCAACCTTCTCATGACCCGAATCGGCCACCGTTTAGCTTGAATCGAGAGTAAACTGCCAGTGGCCCCTCCATTCTTATTCGTCGATTCAAATTGTCGTGTTCGTAGGCTCGCCTCATCGCCACTTAAGTCGGACTCCTCATCTCCATGCACTCAAAACCCGACTGAGCCGCTGCCTAGCTTTTTCGAACATTTTCCAGTTAATTTTTACCGTGGTTTTGGCTGGATTTGATGTTGAATTTGAGTGTTTGGATACGTTGGAGTAATCGACTGCCACCCCCAAACCTGTCACGAGTCGCCGCGTGCACGTGGGCTTCTTCCTGGCTTGGAATCTCCTAGAACCGGTTCGAGTCAACTTTGACCGAACTGAGTCAACCTGAACAGAATTGAGTTAACCCGAACCGGTTTGACACATTGACTTTGACCTGACCCATTGAATTGACCCGACGTGTTGACTTTGACCTGACTCATTGACTTTGACCAGAGTTAACCGTTGACTTTGACCCAAAAAGTTAAATTTTCTAAAAAGACATATTTTATGTTTTTCGACATCCTGAGTCTGAATCCAAAGTCCGTTTTGCCAAATTCGAACCTAAAAGCCTCCAAATTGGCAATCAAACCGGAATATGCATATGTAAATTAAGTATTTATTTTAGTGCATCAAATTTTACTGAAGGATCAAGGACTTATTAATGTTATCGAATATTTAAGGTACTCATGAATCTCATAACTATTTTCCTGCTCGACCCAATTTCTCCCGATCCGCTCATCTGTGAGAGCTCATGAATTCTCGTATAGTTCTGTAACCCTGTTAAATATTGAGTTTAGTATATCTACTCTGATTATAACATGTTCTGTAATAACCTAGGTTCTCGTTCAACAGAAGAGCGTAACGAAGCCTGTGCTCGTTAGATCTACCAGACTGTTTCATTTTGCGAGGTGTGTTCCTTATGTGTCATATACTAGTTTTAAATATTTGTTTGAAAAAAATCATGTGCACATGACAATTTTATCTTCTTTGCAATGTGACTTTCTGTTTGAATTGATTTCGTATGATTTATCTGATTTAAAGTCTGATTTCTAATTTACTAAAGTTTAAGCATGATTGTCCTATTTATGTTCTCTGGTTACTATTTTTGTTGATAAATAAATATGTTTGAACTCTGATTTCTTGCTACCGCTAATTATTGTCTGAAAACTATTTTTCTCCAGGGCACTCCGAGATCTGGTATGAAGTCTTTGTCGGTTCAGCTCGGTCAAATTGGTAATTCCTTATATAGGTTCAGACCGATCGAGCTGGTAATTCCTTATGGACCTAAGACGACTCTTGGGTGGGCTCTTAGGCCTAATGGGCCTAGTGGTAAGACCTTATGGACCCTAATGTACTCCCTTAGGGTGGCTCATATGGCACTCCCCTCAGGTGGGCACCTACAGTTCGGCTAGGGTAAGACCTTATGGACCCAAGGTGCTCCCTTTGGTTCGCACCTACACCCTTCGGGCCTAGGGTAAGTCCTTATGGATGCAACTTTGGGGAACTGCGTATGGTGTTCGGTTGGAGGGCGATTCTGAATTTTTAAACTAAAAACACTACTGATATTTTCACAATTTGGTAATTAACTGATTTTGAAACCTTTACCGACTTTTTATGAATTTACTGATGAATTGTTTTTGAAATCTAAATTATATGTTTATTTTTGTACTGTTGGAACACACTAAGCTCCCTAGCTCACTCCCCTAAATTTCTCTCTTTCAGTTACTTTTTGGATAGGCGACCCGTGTAACATCCTCCATACCGGGTTAGTGATTAAATTGTGAGATTTAAAAATTCAGTGACCAAATTGTATAAATTGAAAAGTTCAAAGAATTGATTGAAATGTTTGGTGTAGGATCAATTAGCAAAGAAGGAGGAACTAAAGGGGTAAATAAGTCTTTTAACAAGGAAAACAATTAAATATTAGTTGACGATATTTTATACCTACGTGGAAGTTAGTGGGGAAGACCAGAGTTTCCAGATTTCTCTTCTTCTCCATTCTTCTTCTCCACCGTGAAGCCAAGCTAAAGGTGAGTTTTCTTGTTGATCAAATTCTGGATGAATTTAAGGTTGCTTATTGATCATTAGATGATAACTAAGCTTAAGGAAAGCTTAGGTTATCTTAAAACCATAAGATGAGGAGTACATGAAGAATTAAAGAAAGAAAGTAAAAAAGTGAAATCTTAGATTAGAGTTCATAATTAGAATTAGAAGTCGAATTTGACTTGTCATCAAGCTAATTAAGGAATAGGAAGTGTTAGAATAGGGATTAGAACATGTTGGAATTTGAGTGAGATTCTTAAATTCTATAGGGAAGACTGGATTTTATGTTTTAGAGGTATTAAATAGATAATAATTAATTTAATTAAGTGTATGCAAATTAGGGATATGAAATGATGTGAATTATGTAGTGTTGAGGGGATTATGAAGGGATTTCGTGCTAAAAATAACATTTATGGGCTATGTGCATCGATGCACATTCAATGTGTACCGATGCATCAAGGGTAAAATCCCAGAAATTGTTCAAGGTGTATCGATGCACATGAAGTGTATCGATGCACTCCTTTAAAATAAAAACATCGAATGCCATCAGTGTACCGATGCAAAAGTAGTGCATCGATACACCCCCTTAAAATACAAACATCGAATGGGATTTATGCATCGCTGCATAGATAGTGCATCAATGCATACCTTTATTAAAAGATGAAAATAACTTTTCTTTTAGCCTAAGAAATGATAGTTTATAATATATTAATTAGTATACTGATAAGTATCAATGAATTACTATGTAGATACATAGCCTAAACAAGTTCCAGAACAATTGCAGTAAGATTGATCGAGGGAAAGGCAAAGAAATATAGGTGAGTGCATATGCATAACATGATTTTCGTTGTGTATCCAGTTCTAGACTTGTGATAAGTCTAGATTCAATACATTGATGCATGATTCATTTCATATCATAAAATGTAATAGAAATTCATACTATGTGTATTGTGTAATATGTTTTAAATGAATATATATGCAAAGTTATATGAACTATGTGCTAAAGGTAAGGAAAAGGATATGTCTATGTGATATACTATGTAGATTGAGAAAAACCCATGTTATGTAGATGAGAACTATAGGTATAATTGGCATGCCAAGAGTAGAGGGTCTACGCTGTCCTTGGGGACATATATGTATTCCTTGGAACATGTGTGATGTCTTTTGAGACACGTATTTGATCTTTGGCATATGTATATGATTCTTAAGGAATTTTCTACGTGGTCCTTAGGGACATCTTATATAGAACTACGATGCAATTCTACGCGACACTTCGGTGCAATTCTACGCGACACTTCGGTGCAATTCTACGTGGCACTTCGGTGCATTTATATGAGTTGTGGTGACACCATAGTGCACAACCTCACAGTACTCACATACTTTAGGTTCTCAGTATGGTATCATGGGCGAATAAACTTATTAATACGAATTCATGAATGTTAAGGTAATATGCTTATAGATAAGGAACATGATGATATAACTGCATTGATTAAATATATGACTTCATTTCATTTCATCTCATTATGGTATTTTCATTACAATTCCTTGTTATTATTATTATTATTATTATTATTTTGCCTCACTAAGTCGATGACTTAGCGTGTGAGTATTTCACACGTAGGATCCCAAAAAGTAGACAAGACAGGTTAAGCAGCTGGACAACATTACTCCTGCAACTATCAGATCAGAGGCAACTTAATCAGTAGGTCATTTTATTATGTAAATGAATGTTGGCATGTAATCAAAGGGTGTATGCTCTGAGTATTTTGATAAACTTGTATTAACATATGTATATTATTGTATTTTAATAATATAAGTTCAAATGTTTTATCGTTTTTTTAGAATATTGTTTTTTATAGTCAATGTGACATCTTGGACTCGTATCCAGGTCGGGTATGGGTTGAGGGTATTATATTTAATGGTATTAGAGCTATGGTTTAGTCGATTCTAGGCATAAACCAGAGTCTTTAAATTAAATACATGCCAACATATAGTGAGAACTTCTGATCTGGTATAGTATGAGTATGTTGTTTTGCTAATAGAACAATGTGTTTATTTTATTAGATGTCCGGACATAATAGCTCCCGAAGTGAAGCGGGAGAAGATAGGCCTGCTAAAAGCAGTAATTCACCTGCCCTGGCCAGGCAAGGTGAAGGACAGACATCTCAGGGAGTGCCTGTACAAGACTAAGACACTTTCTTCAGGACGTTGGACGCTATTCTGACGCGTCTTCAACCTCCTGCCCCACCAACTCAAAGAATGAATGTAGAAAAAGAGTTGAAAAGTTTGGGAGCTCCCGAATTTAAGGGAGAAGCCGAGGAAGGTCTGGTTGCGACAGATCTCTGGTTAAATGATTTGAAAATCATGTTGGATGGTCTCCACTTCTCTGAAGTGGAGAAGTTAGATAGAGCTATCTCTTTACTGAGGGGTCAGAATATGGTGGACGAACGTCACCATGAGGATGTCAAGTGACCAGTTGACTTCGTCTTTGTTCTTAGAAGAATTTAAAAACAAGTATATTGGAGATCTGTTTATTCAAAAAATGAAGCAGAAGTTTATGAACTTGAAACATATGAACCGCTCTGTATATGAGTGTGAATGTGAGTTCAACAAGCTGAGTCAGTTTGCATCTGAGCTTGTGCCTACTGAAAAAGATGCTTGTGAATGGTTTGTGGAGGGCTTACACCCTAGATTGAAAGAGATATTGATAGTATTAAACTTTTCCTCATTTCAAGAGGTGATCAATCGTGCAAAGGATCTTGAAAGGGCTCAGAATGAGAGATTCGGGTACTCAAGGGTTCAGACATCAAAGAGGACAGGTGCTTCTTCCAGCTCAGCACCACCAAAAAGAGGAAGAGACCCGGGATTTTGATCACAAGTTAGATCAGAATCAGTTGCATCATTTGCAATGGGAGCAAGTCAGGCAAGGCCTAGACAAACACAGTCAGTGGGATCTAGTGCTGGGAGATCCAATCAGGGTCAAGCAAGACAATGTCAGCATTGTGGGAAGAACCATTTTGGGACATGTCGGATGGTTTCTGGAGCTTGTTTTTGATGCGGAGATGTCAGATATTTTATCTGGGATTGTCCGTTAATGGTTAGAGAGTCTGCACCATCTGAGAGAGTTGGTTCTGCCTCACAGAGAGGTCGGGAAAGAAGTGGAGGAAAGAATCAATCTGAATCCTCTGCTCAACCTGAAGTTTGGTCAACCGCATGGGTATACAATTTAAAGACAAGTGAAGACCCTGATATTATAGCATATACTTTTCAGCTGCATGATAAATTAATATAGGTACTGATTGATCCGAGTTGTAATTATTCTTACATTACAAGTAAATTAGTAAAGGAATTGAGGATCTCCTTAGAAGCCACGAGTAATGAGATTATAGTAACTAATCCTTTAGGGCATAGTGCTCGGGTGAACAAAGTCTGTAAGGGGTGTCTCATAAAGATTCAGGGAATTGAATTCCCTGCTAATCTGATGGAATTACCCTTTGATGAGTTTGAAGTGATTCTGGGAATGGATTGGTTGTTTCGTTACTATAGGGATGTTAATTGTAGATTGAAAAATATAACCCTGAAGAGTCCAGTAGGAATAGAAGTAAGTGTGATCAGTGACATGTTTAATCCTTTAGCAAATGTAATATCAGTAATGTCTGCTAAGAAGCTATTGCTACAAGGATGTTAAGGTTTTCTTGCAAATGTGATAGATACAAGAGCTAAAGATAAAGGATTAGATGAGATTCCAATAGTTCAGGAATTCCCTGATGTTTTCCCTGCTGAGTTGCCAGGATTACCTCCAAATAGAGAGGTAGAATTTCAAATTAAAGTAATGCTAGGAACTGCTCCAATTGCAATGGCACCTTATCGAATGGCTCCAAAAGAATTGCAAGAGTTAAAGAATCAATTGCAAGAATTGCTAGAGAAGGGATTTATTTGACCAAGTGTGTCGCCTTGGGGAGCTCCAGTGTTATTTGTCAAGAATAATGATGGGTCAATGCGTCTCTGCATTGATTATCGACAACTTAATAAGGTGACTATCAAGAATAAGTATCCCCTCCCGCGCATTGACGACTTGTTTGATCAGTTAAAGGGAGCTTCAGTATTTTATAAGATTGACTTACGTTTTGGTTATCACCAATTGAAGATTCAGGAGAAAGATATTCCGAAGACGGCTTTCAGAACGAGATATGGTCATTATGAATTCATCGTAATGCCATTTTGAGTAACGAATGCACCTGCTGCTTTCATGGATCTCATGAATAGGATTTTTCAACCCTATCTGGACCAGTTTGTAGTTATCTTTATTGATGACATACTGGTGTACTCGAAATCTATTGAAGAGCATAGTACACATCTGAGGATAGTTTTGCAAATTCTTAGGGATAAAAAACTTTATGCTAAATTGTCCAAATGTGAATTTTGGCTAAATGAAGTAAAATTTTTGGGGCATGTGATCTCTTCCGATGGAATTAGAGTGGACCCTCAAAAGGTAAAAGATATAATAGACTGGGAAGTTTCAAAGAATGTATAAGAAGTCCAGAGTTTTATTGGACTTGCGGGTTATTATCGAAGATTAGTGAAGAATTTTTCGATGATAGTGATGCCTTTAACGAAGCTGATGAGAAAGAGCGTATAGTTTATTTGGACTTTTGAATGCCAAGAAAGTTTTGAAGCTTTAAAGAGAATTTTGATAGAAGCTTCTGTATTAGTTCAACCTGAATCCGGTAGGAATTTTGTGGTGTATAGTGACGTGTCTCATAATGGATTGGGATGTGTATTAATGCAAGAAGGGAAGGTGGTAGCGTATGCATCGAGACAGTTGAAACCACATGAAAAGAATTACCCCACCCATGATTTAGAAATGGCTCCAGTGGTGTTCGCTCTCAAGATTTGGCATCATTATCTGTATGGAGAACGATGTTACTTGTATACGGATCATAAGAGCTTGAAATACTTGATGACTCAAAAAGAGATTAATTTGAGACAAATGAGATGGGTTGAGTTTTTGAGATATTATAATATAATAATTGACTATCATCCCAGAAAGGCTAACGTGGTAGCAGATGCCTTGAGTAGAAAGACGTTTGCAGCTTTACGAGCTATGAATGCAAGATTATCTTTAACTGGAGACGACAGTTTATGTGCAGAGTTAAAACTTAAACCAGCATGGTTGGACCGAATAGGAGAATTGAAAAGTCAAGATGAAATATGCTTAAAAGGAATAGAGCCAGTAAAGAATAAAGAGATTAAAGATTTTGAGCTGAAGTCCAATGGAAAATTGTATTATAAAGAAAGAATTGTGATACCAGACGATAAAGAGTTGAAGAAAGATTTATTAACAGAGGCTCATTGCAGTCCATTGACGATGCACCCGGGTGGAACCAAGATGTATATATGAATTTAAAAGATCGGTATTGGTGGCCAGGGATGAAACGAAGCATTACTGAATTTGTGTCCAAGTGCTTAACATGTCAGCAAGTCAAAGCCGAACATCAAGTTCCATCTGGATTATTGCAAACACTTTTCATTCCACAATGGAAGTGGGAAAATGTAACAATGGATTTTGTTTCAGGGTTACCCCTGACTCCAAACAAACGAGATTCAATTTGGGTAATTGTTGATCAATTGACCAACTCAGCACATTTCCTTCCTGTCAGAACATATTTCTCTATGGAAAAGTATTTGGAACTGTATATTAGAGAAATTATTAGATTGCATGGAGTGCATGTTTCTATAGTTTCTGATCGATACCCTCGATTCACCTCGAGATTCTGGAAATCCTTGCATGGAGCGTTGGGGACTCGCTTAAACTTTAGTACCGCTTTTCACCCCCAGACAGACGGACAATCAGAAAGAAATATTCAAATATTGGAAGATATGTTGCGAGCATGTGTCATTGAGTTTAAAGGGTCGTGGGAGAAATATTTACCACTGGCGGAGTTCACTTACAACAATAGTTATCAGTCTAGTATTAAAATGGCACCCTATAAGGCGTTATATGGGAGGAAATATTGTATGCCATTAAACTGGTATGAGCTCAAAGATCAGAATGTACTCAGTCCAGATTTGATTCAAGATATGAAAGATAAAGTTCGAGAAATTCAACATAACCTAAAAGTGGCATTTGATCGGCAAAAGTCCTATTCTGATAGTAAAAGAAAAGAGATTGAATTTCAAGTTGGAGATAAAGTGTTTCTCAAGGTGTCACCTTGGAAAAAGGTATTACGATTTGGACGGAAAGGAAAGCTAAGTCCTAGATTCATTGGGCCATATGAAGTTGTTAAAAAGAATAGGACCAGTGACATATAAGTTATCTCTGCCACCAGAAATGGAGAAAATTAATAATGTTTTCCATGTGTCCATGTTACGAAGATATAGGTCTTATCCCTCCCACATCGTTGCACCATAACAAGTAGAAGTTCAACTTGATTTGACCTATGAAAAGGAACCAATACAAATATTGGCTCACGAAGTCAAACAATTGAGAAATAAAACGGTTTCGTTGGTCAAAGTTCTTTGGAGAAATCACAAAGTAGAAGAAGCAACGTGGGAACGTGAAGAGGATATGCGATTTCAATACCCCCATCTGTTCGTGCAATAAAAATTCAAGGACGAATTTTCTTAAGGAAGAGAGATTTGTAACATCCTCCATACCGGGTTAGTGATTAAATTGTGAGATTTAAAAATTCAGTGACCAAATTAGATAAATTGAAAAGTTTAAAGAATTGATTGAAATGTTTGGTGTAGGATCAATTAGCAAAGAATGAGGAACTAAAGGGGTAAATAAGTCTTTTAACAAGGGAAACAATTAAATATTAGTTGATGATATTTTATACCCACATGGAAGTTAGTGGGGAAGACCAGAGTTTCCAGATTTCTCTTCTTCTTCATTCTTCTTCTCCACCGTGAAGCCAAGCTAAAGGTGCGTTTTCTTGTTGATAAAATTCTGGATGAATTTAAGGTTGCTTATTATCATTAGATGATAACTAAGCTTAAGGAAAGCTTAGGTTATCTTAAAACCATAAGAGGAGGAGTACATGAAGAATTAAAGAAAAGAAGTATAAAAGTGAAATCTTGGATTAGAGTTCATAATAAGAATTAGAAGTGGGATTTGACTTGTCATCAAGCTAATTAAGGAATAGGAAGTGTTAGAATAGGGATTAGAACATGTTGGAATTTGAGTGAGATTCTTAAATTCTATAGGGAAGACTGGATTTTAAGTTTTTGAGGTATTGAATGAATCATAATTAATTTAAGTAAGTGTATGCAAATAAAGGGATATGAAAGGAGGTGAATTATATAGTGTTGAGGGGATTATGAAGGGATTTCATGCTAAAAATAACATTTCTAGGATATGTGCATCGATGCACATTCAATGTGTACCGATGCATCAAGGGTAAAATCCTAGAAATTGTTCAAGGTGTATCGATGCACTCCTTTAAAATAAA
The DNA here is from genome assembly GCF_006381635.1 of Hibiscus syriacus. Classification (NCBI taxonomy): domain Eukaryota; kingdom Viridiplantae; phylum Streptophyta; class Magnoliopsida; order Malvales; family Malvaceae; genus Hibiscus; species Hibiscus syriacus. The sequence goes on from NW_024063495.1 coordinate 3,200,103, forward strand.
AACATCGAATGCCATCAGTGTATCGATGCACAAGTAGTGCATCGATGCACCCCCTTAAAATAAAAACATTGAATGGGATTTATGTATCGATGCATAGATAGTGCATCGATGCAGCCGTCAATGGATGCATCGATACATGGTGTAGTGCATCGATGCATACCTTCATTAAAAGATGAAAATAGCTTTTCTTTTAGCCTAAGAAATGATAGTTTAGAATATATTAATTAGTATACTGATAAGTATCAATGAATTACTATGTAGATACAGAGCCTAAACAAGTTCCAGAATAATTGCCCAGTAAGATCGATCGAGGGAAAGGCAAAGAAATATAGGTGAGTGCATATGCATAACATGATTTTCGTAGTGTATCCAATTCTAGACTTGTGATAAGTCTAGATTCAATACATTGATGCATGATTCATTTCATATCATGAAATATAATAGAAATTCATACTATGTGTATTGTGTAATATGTTTTAAATGAATATGTATGCAAAGTTATATGAATTATGTGATGAAGGTAAGGAAAAGGATATGTCTATGTGATATACTATGTAGATTAAGAAAAGCCCATGTTATGTAGATGAGAACTATAGGTATAATTGGCATGCTAAGAGTAGAGGGTTTACACGGTCCTTGGGGACATATATGTATTCCTTGGAATATGTGTAATATCCTTTTAAGACATGTATTTGATCCTTGGCATATGTATATGATTCTTAAGGAATTTTCTACGTGGTCCTTAGGGACATCTTATATAGCACTACGGTGCAATTCTACGCGGCACTTCGATGTAATTCTATGTGGCACTTCGGTGCATTTATACGAGCTGTGGTGACACCATAGTGCACAACCTCACAGTACTCACATACCTTAGGTTCTCAGTATGGTATCATGGGCCAATAAACTTATTAATATGAATTCATGAATGTTAAGGTAATATGCTTATAGGTAAGGAACATGGTGATATAACTGCATTGATTAAGTATATGACTTCATTTCATTTCATCTCATTATTGCATTTTCATTACAATTACTTGTTATTATTATTATTATTATTTTGCCTCACTAAGTCGATGACTTAGCGTGTGAGTATTTCACACGTAGGATCCGAGAAAGTAGACGAGACAGGTTAAGCAGCTGAACAACATTACTCCTGCAACTATTAGATCAGAGGCAACTTAATCAGTAGGTCATTTTGTTATGTAAATGAATGTTGGCATGTAATCAAAGGGTCAAGTTGTGTATGCTCTGAGTATTTTGATAAACTTGTATTAACATATGTATATTATTGTATTTTAATAATATAAGTTTAAATGTTTTATCTTTTTTTAGAATATTGTTTTTTATAGTCAATGTGACATCCTGGACTCGTATCCGGGTCAGGTATGGGTTGAGGGTGTTACAACCCGTACTTGGCACTTGGAGGATGGACATATCCGTACAATGACTTTTTGTTGTAATGTTTTTATCTTCCGAGTTGTATTTAATTTGGGTGACATGTGCCTATATTTTTAAAATATTGTTCTTGTTACTGATGTTAGATTTGCTTCGATACTGATTTTGAAATATTTTATTTTTATTTTCACGACTTTAATTTACTGAATTTAAACTTTGATTGCTATTAATTATATTTTTAAAGATGTTTAATTATAATTCAGATTTTAAATTATCGAATAATGTCTTTGGAAAATTTTATCGTAATCCGCTAGATCTGGTCGTAACGCATTGGTCGGGTCTAGGGGGTTACATAGATAATGAAACTTCTTTATGTTCTTTCATCAAGATGGTACCCTTTAACTCTTCTATGCTTCTTGAAAATTCATAAGTGATGTTTGTGATGATAATGCATGCATGTTGTATGTCTTGGGGTGAAAAACATGTTAAAATGATTAAAATGAAGCTAAAAATGAAGTTGTGAAGTTTGTCCAGAAGAACTATTTGCACAAGCGGTAACTTTAAAAATTCATATTAAATTTTATAAAAATAATTAAAAAGTGATCTATATATGGTTGTAATCCGGAGGCATTCTAGTTTTGTTTAAAACAAACATATATTGATTTCACATGTATATAAAAAGATATGAATTTTATGATGATAAAAGGTCAAAAATCTGAGCAACAAAATCCTTATAAAACAGTTTTAGTAGTGATTTTGAAAAATCACAAAAAAATCCATAGTTAATAGTAGGAAGTGAACCTCATATACATATAACTGTACGTAAATGTAATTTATTTAAAAACAAACGGTTCTTGATTTGAGGCTATATATTTATAGTTATAAATTTTTAAGTAAGTAAAGGTCAGAAAAGAATGTAGCATACTGTTTTGAAAAACAGTAAGGATAGTAACTTCAAAAATTCACCATAAATTGTACGAGATAGATTATAAACTTTAATTTATATGATTGGAAATAGTAGTGAATCTAGTTTCTTATAAAAACAAACGAAATATGATAGAATTGTAGATTATTAATTACACATTTTTCTTTAAAGGTAGTACTAACTGGCATATTAAATGATCAATATTTTAATCATGATTTAAGATTTTGTAAAGCTTAAATGATTAAACTATATTCAAGCATAATATACCTTGCAAGTTTGAAATAAGCATAACACTTTGAATGCTATTGGGTTACACTTGTGATTAGTTGTTTGATGCTTTGATTGCACTCAACCTTCAAGCTCTAACTTGATAAATGGCCATGAGTGGCACGCGGGAAAACAATTCGGACACTCGAGATTTGTTTGATTAGCGATCATGAGTGGCGCAGGACTATCCAGATATTCAATTATTTGAGTACATGTGCATCTTAATAAATTTGACAAGTTTGATATGCAAATGATTTGTTTATGAAATTTTCATGACATGTGATTTATTTGTTCGTTACCCATGCCATGTTTCTATGTATACATTTGATTTGCATGCTCGTATTTGAGAATTTCTTGAAGTATGGTAGATTAATTGTGTACCACTGAACTTGCAACGCTCAACGGTCAAATTATTTCTATTTTCATATTAGTAGACTTCGTTCGTATTTGAGGAGCATCATTAACAAGGGACTTCCAACACCCCGTATTCAGAGTACAACACCTTATTTGTATGTGGATATTGTATTCATAGGGTCTCGCTTATATTTTGATGTCTGTAACCCGTTTATTATTTTGGGTTATTTGACTATTTCGATATATACATATACTTATGATGGAGCTTCATATGTTTTTGTATAACTACTTTTAATACTATTTTATTATAACTATTTGATGATATTTCTCTTATATAAAATACTTTTAATATTTTAAAAATATTAAAAAATTATTGGATTGCTCCGGTAACTCGAATGTAACATCATTGACCTTCGAGTATTCTGTATTCTAGATTAGGGTGTCACATTATTATTTTAAAAACTACTCATTATAACATTTTATTTTTTTAAAAATGGCTAATAGCATTAATGCCCGTGTATTTTACAAATCTTCTAATGTGATGCCTATGTTTTTCAATTATTCAATGTTTCCAATTATTTAGTGTGTCCATATACTTTGCTTATGTGTTATATTGTATCCCTAAAACTAGTATTGTTGAATGATAACATGATATAAATGCGTAATATTCTTTTTATATTCTCTTGTGATAATTGGATAGTTAAATAAATAATTTATTTATTCACTTTGTATGACCATAGATTAAGAATCAATGTAGAATTTATGATCTAATTTAGAGAGGTAATGCAATTAACTCTATCTATGTAAAACCCTGGTTGCTCTCTTTTTCATTCTTCTTTTTTCTTTAGAGTATATATTGGTTTTTATAGATTGGATTAACTTTTTTTCTTTTATTTGGTTTGACTGGCGGCGACATCGATTTTGATGCTGGTTGTCGACCGCTGAATTCTCTTATCTCTTTGTTTCTTTTTTAGTTTTTTAATAAGAATAATTCTTATTGTTTGACACATTTTTCTCTGTCTTTATGACACGTTTTTATCTACCTTTGTGACACGTTTTTTATTTTTTTTCTCGGTCGTTTGGTCATTTTTTTATTTTATATTTTCTCATGGTTGGATTTGACGACACCACAACTGATCTAGATGACGTTTATTTGTAATCATATTGATCTTCTCTACTATGGACCCTCAAATTGAATTTAGATACGCGGTTTTACATTCATGGATAACTTCTCACGACGTTCAGCTTTGATTTGTAGTTCTCGGTGATCTTTCAATAGTTTAATCTCTTTTTTTGGTCCATTTACCGATGCAATCAGATTTATTTGTATCTATTTTTTGTTCGAATCTTTTGGTTGAGTTTTTTACATTTTCCATGTATAATCTTTATATGATCTAAAGTGATTAGTTTTAATGTTATAAAAAATATCCAAATTATATATTTAGTTTACGATGATAGCTTTGAACTCTTATTATAATTTTGAATATTTTTATTTTTTTAGTAAGACTAACCACTTCCATTTTTTAAAAAAAATACATAATTTATTCAAAATTTTATTGGACCGACCGATGTTGACTTCAACAAGCATTTTATAAGAGATTCAGACCTGAACCGGCTCTACCAGGCCGGTCCATAACTCGACGTTTTTTCGGATTTCGGTAAGACGAAAAGACTCAATAGACGCCACATCAGTAAAATAAATAATAATATAATAATAGTATTTTCGTTGCATATAAGGAAAGAAACGTTTTCAGTGCTTTACCAGGATTCTAACACAAGGGTGGTAACAATTAAACAAAGCTGGCCACACTCTCCTTGAAACCTCTTTGATTCTCTATACAAAACAATCAAACAAAAACCCTAAATTCCGTTTGCATTTTCGTTTTAGATTTCGGTAAAGTCTCTGGTCCCCCCCCTTTTTTTAAGCACCATATTTGTTGGGGGTTCAACTTTCTTGTTTAGTGGAGTGTTTTTCCCCCTTGTTTCTGTAAAGTTTGATCTGATGCATTGGTTATTTGAAAACTAAACAAAAAAGCATCTACCTTGTTATAAATTTCGTGTTTTGTTAAAAAAGTTCACTTTTTTTTTTGGATTGCTTTACTGGTTTTTTTTTATTATTATGAATCCTTGTTCTTTTTTTTTTTGTGTCTGTGTGTGTGTGTGTGTGTGTGTGTTGGGGATGTTTAGATTGTTTGAACGTGTTAATATAAAATAAGGGTTTTTATTTTCTCTTTGTTTTCTTCCCTTTTGAATTTGCTTTATTGATGAATGCAATTATAGTATTACAGTTTGTATTTTGTTTGATGTTTGAGCTTGTTTGGTAAACTTGGAAATTTGTGTATCCTTGCTTTGCTCTTATATATTGTTGCAATGTTATTGCTTTTTTGTCGATTTATATAATTTTTTATGTGCTAATAACTTGTTTTTTTTAATAAACTTGTTTACATGTGTTGTCATTTTTCTTTTTCTTGTAGTGTTTCAGTATTTTCTTTATGTAATATCTGTATCTACATTACAATCATGTTGTGTCCAATATTGTCAGATTTATTGTTTGACGTAGAATCCATAAGAATTGACATCATGTGTATGAAGTACATGTATTTTGGCATAAGATGTGTTGCTTTGTGTTTGCTTTAATGGTCATCGAATGTGTTATTTAATGCGTTTCTTTCGATTAATAACATGTTGGTTTCTGCCATTTCTGTTTGCTGTTGTGTACATATAAGGCAATCATGAGCATCTCAAATGTGTGTCCAACTGAAGATGCTGTTCAAGCGTTTTTGGAGTTCTTGGTTGACCCTATGCTACCCAAAAAATTAATTTCGGATACTCCGGATAAGCCGGAAGCAGTTGCCAAACAGGTCCATTTCTTTACTTCATTTGAATTACATACCAACTTTGGTTTTTCACGCTCACCTGTTATCGATCACATGCTCTTCGTGTCAGACACGTGTTCTTTTAGTAAGTCCAAATTGCTTTATCTAACAGCGAAGGAGGATTACATGTTCTTTTAGTAAGTCTAATGTTGGAGTTTTAATCGTATTTATAGTGAAATGGGAGTATTTCTTTTGGACTATACACTTGTAGTGCTTTGCTTACATATAAGAATTTGCTAGTGGTGATTTGTTCAGAATGAGATAGGACCATGTAGGAATGACTAGAAGACAATATAAAAAGTTTGGTCAAGAGTTGATTGCCGTGCTAGAGGACGGTGGAAACGATTTTATGTACTCTCTTTCTCAAATAGATGCATAAATGTGTGGTCATACAATCTGCTCTTATATTTCTTCTTTTCCTTCTGCAATTATCCTTTAGGTACATGCCGTTGTGTTACTATACAACTATTACCACAGGAAAAGACATGCCGACTTAGAGTTTCTAGATTTTGAGCCGTTTTGCAAGTTGGCTTTACTTTTGAAGCCAACTTTGATGCCACATATGAAGCTCATGCTAAGGACTGATGATACTGAAGTGATCAACCTCGAGAAGCAGCTTTCATTGACAGAGAAAGCCGTCATGGATGCATGTGATATATCTAGAAGTTTATATGCATCAATCAGTGTTCCAAGTGAAAAGAGGTTGCCAGTTTCAAAAATTTCAGTTCTTTTAATTGACAAAACAAAAAAGAATTGCATCTTGCTGAGTGGTAGCATCACTCAGGGTGTAAAATCGTTGATTGAAAAGGATGTGAATGAGTCCTGTTGCGGTCCAGATGGTTCTGTTAAGGCCAAACAAATGAGCAAAAGAAAAAGAACCCCGAATAAACGTTTGCGGGATGAATCGGATGCTGATGAATGTCACTTCCAACAATTGGCTTTCTCAGCTATTAAAGAAGCAACAAAGGATGGTAAACCTCTGCCACTTTATGTTAATTGTAGAATAAATAGATAAATATTGATTTGTAGGTAGTTCAATATTATTAGTTTTTATTTCGAGTATTATTAAAAGCTTGAGTTTTAAATGCTTGCATTTATTAAAGCCTTGAATAACTAGAACTGTCGTGTGTGTCGCTTGTTAAACTGAGCAGTCAAGTTCCTTGTTGGGAATAATTTATACACCCATGTGGGACATGCTTGTATCCAACACTTACACTCGAGTCCAACTGCCATTGAGAAAATGTTTTAAGAGAAAGAATATTTGGACTTCGAATATTTTTCCAGTGTGTGTGGTATATATTAATGCTAATGTTAATGCTAAATTGGCCAGGCATCAGTCAAAGCGATCTTACAATTATTGAGAGCCATGTTGTATGTTCTTTGAGCAAAGTAAAGACAGCCGCTCGCTTTTATATTGTGCAATGTGCTCGAGAAGCAAAAGCTCGTTGGATTCCTATTAAGGATGTAATTCAAAGGTTTGGTTCTAGTCAATGACTTTCATTATTATCATTACTTGCTAAAAGATCTGTTTTCTGGTATTCCGGTATTTCCTCTCTGGTGGATGACGAAGAACGTTTTCTGGATATGCAAACATGCATTGATTTAGAGGTCAAGCGACCCTTTTTATTACTAGTATAAATAATGTCCAATAGAGCTGAAAGGATATGATAAATTGGTTAAAAAATATTTTCCCCCCCTTTTTGTTGTGTACTTCAACTTTTTCGTTAAAAAATTATGTTCTAAATTGCTGATGAAGATTCTTGTATTATTAGCTTGCAGGGTCCATTAGTGAAAAAGGATTCCTCCGGATGGGTGTACTCTCCTGTTGTCGAGTACTTCCACCTGCTCCCTTATGCACGGATCATTTCTCAATGGTACTCGAGGTTTGTGATACTTATTTTATGTAGGCTAAATTACATTCACCTGCATATGGGAAAAAGGTTTATTTTGTTGCTTTTGTTGGTTAACTTTTTTTTACTTGTCTCTGTACAAATTGTGTTGCAGGGATGTCTCTCTTATCAGTTTCGAGGAACCGGAGTATGTACAGGAAGTTATTAATGTACATGGATTTGAAATGATCAAAGATCTTTGTGAACCCGAAGTTCAAAATAACGGGAATAGGATTCCATTTGATGGTGGCATTGTAGAGGCTTCTAAGAACAGCAGCTGTGCTGAATCAGAGAAGCAGAATGAGAAGAATGTGCATTGCATGAATGACTTCTTTGATGATAACGATGGGCCTTCTTGGACTATGGATGTGGACAATCATTCAACGGTTCACTTTGAAAAGAAGTTGACATCCGAAAATGTTGCTGAGAGAGTCCAACATGATTCTCAGCTAAAGAAGATTAATTCTCATGCAGAGTGCGAATTAAATGGAAGGACTGATATTGCTAAGGTGTGACCTGATGATTAACTGCTTTCGATTTGTTAGTTAGTCGAAAAATGCTAATTAGATTCAGAATTTTATTCTTTAAGAAAGGAACTAGTAGATATCATAGTCCTGTAGCATTCTACTAGTTTCACTAGAAATATGTCGTTAATATTGCCAAATTCTGGGATTTTTCTGCTCCTGACTTAGTACTGATCCTAAGCTTTATGTTCTTGTGTACTCATCCTAAGTTTTTTGATGCAGTTTGATGTGGTAAACTCGGCAGTTCGCAACAACCTTAATCAGCTGAAGGATCAAATTGATACCAATGGAAAAGCCGCATCAAATGATAGGCCTGCTCAAGATGGGATATCTTTGGGAAATCATACTCCGGTTATTTGCAAGTCCAGATCCAAATTTTCAGCTAAACTACAAAAAGCCATTGCCTCAAAGGAAAACATCTTGTCGGAAACTGCTTTGAGAGTTCTACTTAGAAAGAGGGATAAAATGGTATGGTTTTTATTTTTTCTTTTAATTCAAATGATGCATGCCTCCATCAAATATTTGACGCACAAATACGGTTGGACTATTATTAGTATGCCGCTGCCCACTTTTATTCGTCTAATATTGGTAACATCAAGTAAGATAAGCTCGTGTAAAGGCAGCCGCCTCAAAACATATACATTACCTATGATCCACCCTTTGAAGTCCCATTTTGAAGTGATCCATACTCCTTTCTGTCATATTTTTTGTTGATGAATTCCTTGATTATACATTTTCCCTTTCACATTTCCTTTTCAATCCACAGGTTCTTCAGCTTCGCAATATCGGAGATGAGATTGCTCAATGTGATCAAAAGATGCAAACAATTCTGAACGGTACTTTTAAAAACTTTAAAAGTCTTACAGCGGTGTGTGAGTTAATGCTATATTTATTATCACACGATCTAAATGATATAAATGAGAAGAGAAATGAGACTGCAATATGAAAGATCTCGGTCAAGATATTATTAGACGAGTTTATGTTAAAGCCGTTGCATTAATGCTTTTAGAGTAATTTGTGGTGTCAGAAATTGTATCAACAGAGCTGATTTGGTAACTTGTTTTCTTTCTTTAGGTGGTGAAGATGATTTGGAATTAAAGATAGAATTGATCATAGAAGGTTATAACGATGCGTCTCGAGAAAACCAAGGGTTGGCTTCCCAAGGCCATGAAGGCCTGGGTTCGTCTCAATGCAAAAAACGAAACAGGTCCTCAGAGGAAGCTTGCAGCAAGGCAAATCCGTGTCAGGCAAGTTTAGTCAAATGTTCCCTGCTTTTAGCTCCATCTATATACTTATTTCAAACTTTCCCACTGAGTTCTCATGTTTCCAAAATACCACTTGGAAAGAATCCGATGTTGCTTAAAGAGGCGACGAGCTTGATTACGATGTTAATCAGTCTCAGAAAAAAACACGTAATGATTAATATTTTTCTCATCTAGCAGTTGTTGGATGGTATATGCAAAGGCAGGAACTGGACATTGCCAACATACCAAGTATTCCCATCAGATGGTATGTTCTTTTAACTTAAACATGCAGTTTGGATTGTTATACAATTTAAATGATTTACTCGTCCTTCGTCATTTCACGACGAGATCTTGGATATGAATGATTTTTCTTGTTTCTAGTTTGAATCTTGTTTCACTAACCCTAACATGTTGTTTAGACCTATTTTACTTGGACTTGGGTATTGAGAAAACAACAAAAGCATGTAAAAACTAACCTATTCTTTTGAATCATCTTGAAGGTGGATATCAAGCTAAAGTAACCGTAAAAGGGACTGACTTTGAGTCGTCGAGCGAGGGGAACGCATGTCAGAAGCCCCATGAAGCGAGAAGCTCAGCTGCATCGAGGTTGTTGGTCAAGTTGGTTGACCATGTCTAGTGGCTGAAACAACTGTATCTTTTGTTTTCGGGTCCTCACCATGTCATCGTCGTTTTAAACGGCATAGTTTGTTAGCAACTTTTGCTAGTCTGATATAGTATACAGCTTATGCTTATTGGGTTTGAATATGATATAGAAAAACTGTAACACCCAACCCGTATCCGACCTGGATTTGAGTCCGAGGTATCACATCAACTTTTAAAACCTTTACTTGTTCAAAATAATGAAAATTTCCCGTTAAAGAAAACTTCATATTATTTTATCATAAAAGTTTACAAACTTATCAGAGCATGTACTATTCAAATCGTTTCTATTACATGCCAACTATATCTAAAAGAATCAAATACATATCAAACATTTCCTTTTTGATCTGAAACGTTGTAAGGAAGATGTTGACCTGTCTTGCTCCTCTTAGGTTCTCTTTTTGCTTCTGTAACTTACGTGTGAAACAATCACACGCTAAGTCTATGACTTAGTGAGGCATAATTAAATTTACTATAACATATCATTTCTAATTGCTATTATGCCTACTTCATGTAAACTTCATAAACTATGGAATGCATTATGTATCAAACATAACTACAGACATATGCATATCAACTCTTTATCTTTATTATAAATCTTATCATTATCATTAATTTCTTTGATCATATGACCCTTTACCCACCATGCATACACATCATATAGCACATCTATAACTATACCAATTAACAAACGTATCATCATGAGATTTCTGTAAAGCACTTAACATTACCAAACATACATATCACATATAGTGTATTTGTTATTATCTCTTGATTAGCCCATGTACACTGTGAGAACTATAGATATGTGAGTCTATTGAGGTTGTGCACTAATGCTGTCACCACAACTTGTATAAATGCACTGAAGTGCCATAGTGCACCGAAGTGCCATATAAAATTGTCTCTAAGGACCACGTAGAAAATTCCTTAAGAATCATATACATATGCCAAGGATCAAGTATGTGTCTCAAAAGACCTCACACATGTTCCAAAGAATACATATATGTCCCGAAGGACCGCGTAGACCCTCGACTCTTGGCATGCCAACTATACCTCTAGCTCTCATGTCACATAACATGGGCATTAATATTTATGTTATCACACATTCATATATACACGTAGTCTTATAGTTCTTTCACATAGCTCACTGCCATATAAATCACATATCACAAATACGTATAGACACATGGTTCACTTACACGTAGAACATTTTCATATGATTCACATATCACAGAGCTTATCACATATAATTGTATTCTTTTTCATATAATCACATGGTCATATAATATTTCATATGATCTCATAGGTCATATCACATAAATTCTTATTGCATATTTTATATTATATTCTTATACCACTAATTCATAATATAATTTAGGTCAATGTTGATTAACTTATTTTACTCTTTCACTTATTCATATAATTTCATTACACCACTTTCTATAATTTATTACAACATCATGTACTCCTTTTACTATAATCGATACATTAATGCCATATAATTTATATTTCTAATTCCTATGACATCCTCATATGATTTCAAGTACTTTGGTACTATACTAAATATCATATAAAAATCTAACAGTTTTAGATCATAGTTTCATTTAACATATCGACCTTCCCATATTACTTATCTAACATATTCATATACTCATATCACATAATAATTTCACCTGACTATATCTTATGTTTATTTCATTCTTACATCACATAATATCTAAGTCTCCTTTATATAGTTTACACTACATATTCATAGAATCTTATTTGAATCTTATAGGTAATTACTACTTATATTATCTCATTTCCCTTTTATCAGTTTACATGATTTATTACACTAACATTTTTCAATAACATATGACTTATATCACTTATCTCATAATATTTAAATACTAGTTTACTCTATTTATTTAATTAAGTTTCATATAACACCTATAATCTTTCTCATAGGGATTTTATAGTTCTTCATTCGATAATTCCTAGATCATAATTTCCTTTAAGTATATCACACTTCAGGTTCGTATTATGTTCATGTCCCCTAATTATATATTATTATTATTATTATTTCGTAGAGTCATCTAATTTATTATCTCCCGATTTATATTTGGTTCTCTTGAATCTTCTCATAATCACATATCTTCATGACTTATCACTTATGTGTAGCTTACATTTCATTCTTATAAATATCACAATAACCTTGGCTTAATTATTATGTAAATAGCATATACTTACATGGCTTTTCTTTTATAAGCATATCATTACATAACTTATTTTATGCTTTCCCATTACTATATAATAATATTTTAATAAATCATGTATCACACACAAAGCATATCAACATATAGCACATATAATCATATCAAATCATGCTCATGTTCATGACTTCATGCATTCTACTATAGGAAATAGACTCATCGCGAGTCATATTTCCATTAACACAAGATACCAAAAGTATGCACTCACATGGCCTCACTAGTCAATACCGATCTCTTATCTATTCCCCCCGATCGATCTTACTTGTCAACGGTTCCAGAACTTGTTTAGGCCCTGTATCTACACAATTATACATTTTAAGGCAATTATTAGATACCTACACCTTGTAATTTGATACTAACAGCTTAAACGAACTTAATAAACCAATATTCACATTTTTCCTTTAGGGGGTATCGATACCCTACTGAAGGGAATCGGTACCCCTATGACATTATGAAGTTTTACGTTCAAGGTGACATTCTGGAATTTCTCGTTTGAGAGGGTATCAATACCTATTGAATGGGTACCGATACCCCTAGCCCAAAAATCATGTTTTGAGCTCAAAAATCACTTCATTTTCAGCTATATACTTCATACTTTACTTCCTTTAACATGCCTAACTTTCATATACATACTTAAACTCATTTTTACTCCATAATCACTTCTTTAAACTCAAAATTCTATCATTTACATGGCATTCAAGAATCACACTAAATTTCCAACATGTTCTAAATTTAATTCTAACACCTCATACTTCCTAATTAGCTTGATGACAAGTCAAATTTAACTTCCAATTTAACTTATCAACTCTCATTCAAGATTTCCTTTAAAAACTTCTAATCTTTAATCTTTCTTGACTCCTTTATCTTATGGTTTTAAGACAAATTAAGCTTTCCTTAAGCTTAGTTATCATTTAATGATCAAAACTCAATCTTAAATTCAGCTAAATATCAACCAACAAGAGATTTTACCTTTGCTTATGGCTTCACGTGAAGAAGAAGAAGAAAGGAGAAGAAGAGAACTCTGGAGAAATCTCTCCTCTTCCACGTGGTTATCTTATCTTATAATGAAAAATAAAAATCTTACTTATCAAATGATCATTTTACCCTTTAATTCATTCAATAATTACTAAACAACCTTCATTAAATATTTTCAATAAGTCATTGAACTATTCAATTATCCTACTTTAATCACCAATTTCTGAAATTTTTTTAATCTAGTCTCTAACCCGGTGTTGAAGATGTTACAAAAACTAATTAAACTATGATGCAAAACATATGTTTTGTTAAATTATAGATGATTTTTTTTAAACTATGATGCAAAACATAGTTTGTTGGCAACTTTTGCTATTCTTATATAATATAAATAATTGTTAGCAATTGTGATATAAAACATGAATCAAACGATCTTAGTGGTTAAAGAAATGGTTGTTATTTCTAGAGGTCTCGGGTTTGAATGTCATATGTAGGGGTGTTTTAGCGTTTATTGTCAAATGATTGAGTCTTTCAAGTAGGTAATACCTTGTGATCACCTAGACTAACATAAAGGTCAAATGATCACGAATAGATATGGATTAGTAGAAATTAAATTAGTACAATATTAAAATATTGAAATTACTTTTTGGAATTAGAGTTAAATTATAATAATATATAAAAGTTTAATTTTAAATTTGTTATTATGATAATTTTATCAATAAGATTCTTCTCTAAAAAATTAAATGGTGATAATTATTTATAATTTTCAATAGTTTAAGTGATCAATTTATAACCTTTTTATAATCGGAAGATTCAACTAAAAAGTATCATATAGTCGAAGAGCTATCTACAATGTTCACTCTAAATATTATATAAAGGGTAAACTACTTGAAATGTCACTAAAATATTAGGTTTGTGTCGGTTTTACTATTGAAATTTAAAATGTTTTACCTTTTAACATTGAATTTTAACTTTGACTTCATTAAATCACCATGCCATTAAATTGTTAATGATGCGATGACGTAATTGTTTTTTTTAGTGGACTTTAATTTGTGTATCGATGTTGTTACTAAACTTTAAAACGTTCCACTTTTAGACATCGAACTTTAGTTTACATCTCATTAGTCCTTATAAAACAATCATAAACTCCTTCGGTCATTGTTGTAACTCAAACATCGTTCATCATCAAACATTATTTGCAACAAAATCAATGCTAATATGTTCATATTTCACTCATCATTCTTCTCCTCAAATTGGTTTTTCATAATATCAACTAAAAAAAAACAAAAATTCAGCTAATGGTTCAACGTTCTGATACTCTTATCTTCTATGACAGTCGTTCGATAAGACTAATTTCATGTATGTTGTTTATCTTATTAAAATAATGCTTCAAACCATTCAAATTTTCAAACAAACACCCCAAATTCCTCAAATCTAAAAAAGCCTCAACCCCTCCTCGAAATAATATATTTTTTCCATTTAAAATTTCATGAGTTTTAAATAAATTTTGAGAAAATCTAAGCAAACAAAGTAATAGAGGATAATAAGACAAGTTCATCGGTGTCTAGAGTGACTATAAAAAATATAAATTAAATTTAAAGATGAATGTTAGAATTAAAACATTTCACAATTCAGTAATAAAATTGATAATAACAATAAACAAATTAAAAATATTGAAAAAAAACTAAAACTCAATTAAAATAATCCAATTCAATAATAAGTTCATAATTCAACCCAAACTCCAATAGCCCAATACCACTTATAAGTCCAATATTTCAAATCAAATAAAAAACAAAGCAAAAACTAGGGTTTCCCTTCTCTGCTATTGTTGTCGTCGTCGTTTCCCCGTAGCTTATTTTACTAACGTTCAACAATGGCAGCGAGTTCAACGGCAAGGTCTTTCCTTCAAGTTGCAGCCACGGAAGAGGTCGTTTCGCCTCTCCGATTTGTCCAGATCGAAGGCCTGGTATTCATCCGTTCCCTCTATTTCGTTCTCTTCTCTCTTTTGTTTTATATATTTTTTCTTATCGATGAATTTTTGAATTTTTAGGTCATACTAAAAATAATCAAGCACTGCAAGGAGTTTTCACCTGCTCTGGTTACCGGCCAGCTTCTCGGTTTAGATGTTGGCAGCGTCCTTGAGGTTACTAACTGTTTCCCTTTCCCGGTAATTTCGCTGATCTTCTTTTAAATTTCCCCCCTTTTGAATTTTGTTGATATGTTTTTGTTTTAAATTGGAATGTTTTAATGATTGGGATAGATCCGCGAGGAGGACGAGGAGATTGAAGCTGATGGAGCTAATTATCAGCTCGAGATGATGAGATGCCTGAGGGAGGTTAATGTTGATAATAACACTGTTGGATGGTAATGTACTAATGTCTCGACCTTTTTAGTATATGGAAAGTTGTGTGTGTATATATATATTTATATATATTTGTAGTTTAACTACTAGATACACTGCTATTGGAGCTGAGACTGACATTTTGTAGTAGTTGATGTTGCCCTAGATACTTGAGGAATTAGGAATCATGATGATTTTTTTTATGATTTTAAGTTATTCGTAATTCATATACTGTTAATAACCAATGTTGAAACTTGAAACCAATCTTACTGTATGCATAGTATCTTAATTGGTATATTTATTCTAGTGATTTGTACTTTGGTTAATGGTTATGTACTCTGAGTTTCTGTTTCATGTGGTAATCTTTGCCTTGCATATTTTCAGGTACCAATCAACGATTTTGGGTTCATATCAGACAGTTGAGCTCATTGAGACCTTTATGAATTATCAGGTAAAGGAAGCATTTTTAACATTATTTGGTGGCAATGAATGTGTGATGAACATGAGTTATCTCACCATTCTATGTTTGTTTGTTTGAAGTGATAGGTTTGTGTGCCTTTCCATATAAATTCACTGGTCAAAGTTTAGTTCTTCAGTTATTTACCTGCTTAATTGTTAAACTGTGCAGGAGAATATAAGGAGGTGTGTGTGCATTATCTACGATCCTTCAAGGTCTAATCAAGGCGTCTTGGCTCTCAAGGCTTTGAAGCTATCTGATTCCTTTATGGAACTTTATCGGACTAATAACTTTACTGGAGAGAAGTATGACTTCCCCTTGCTGTCAAAATTTTAGGAATATGAATTGTGTGCTCTCATATTGATTGTCTCTTTCACTGTTATAGGTTGAGGGAGAAAAACTTGTCATGGGTGGATATTTTTGAGGAAATTCCTGTAAGTTTCTACTTCCTTGACTGTACTATTTTGAAGAAGTAATATAATCCATCATTGCAACCACATTTTCCTTCATTATGATATCGTAGATACTCTACATACAATGAATAATCAATTATTTCAGCAGTGTTAGAATGTGATATAAAAAGAAGCCTACAAGGTTCAGTGTGGAATATTGAGGATTTTCCACAATTTTCTTGTATAATACTTGAAATATCTCTGATAAACTAGTGTATTTTCAATGTAACCAATCATGGTTCCCTCTTTCGTGTTAATGTTTGTGGTGCTTTTGTACTGCAGATCAAAGTCTCAAATTCTGCTCTTATCAGTGCTTTTATGACAGAGCTGGAATCTAACACACCAGTCACTCAGGTGAAATATAATTTTTTTGGTAGAAGACTTTGTATCTGTGAAGTTTTCCTTCTAACTGTACTTCTCCATTTTAGTGTGATTATGACCGTCTGCAATTTTCAAGTAATCCTTACATGGAGAGGAATATGGAATTTTTGATTGAATGCATGGATGATTTGTCCATGGAACAACAGAAGGCATGTATTCCCGTTTCTCTGATATTGCACTGATATCATTGCTGCTATTTTTTGTTTAACATAAATTGCCATTCTCTCTCTCTCTCTCTCTCTCCCTTTGCAGTTCCAATTTTACTACAGGAACTTGTCACGTCAACAAGCCCAGCAACAGGCATGGTTTCAGAAAAGAAGGTAGTGTACTTGATCTCTATGCTACTTGACTCTTTATTTTCCTTGAAAGACCATCTAGGACCTTCCAAGTACATGGATAACTTAGAAAAAATATCTTCCTAGGAAGAGGAACAGAAAAGGAGTTAACAAAATTGGTTTCCAGTTATGATGATCTAAAAATTCTGGGGCACAACAAGAAGTTTTCAAGTAGAATTGGTTGAATTCCTCATATTTCTTAAGGATTTCAAGGGTAATAATTAAGAAGTTTGAAGTTGCCTCCCTTTTACCTTTTGGATGAAATAGATTTTGTTGTGTGAAAAGTCTTCTTATTGTGCTTTTGTTTTCTTAGTTCACTAAAGTTTATGTATTTTGTCTCTTTTGTAACTGTAGGTCCGAGAACATGGCACGAAAGGCGGCTGGGGAGGAACCATTGCCTGAGGAGGACCCCACAAATCCCATCTTCAAGCCAATCCCTGAGCCTTCACGATTGGAGAGCTTTCTCATAACAAACCAAATTGCTAATTATTGCAACCAAATCAACGGGTATATTGTCTATTCTCGATCTTACCCTTTTTTCTGGATAGCCTGATATAACAAAATCTCCCACAGTTTTTATTTTCGACTTGTATCTCTAGTTTTTATTTTCACTTGTAATTCCTTTTAGACATGAATCACTGCCTAGTGTAACATAACCAAAAAATTGCCTCTGTTGATTTCCCTCGACAACTCCTTTTATAATGGTGTTGTTCATTTACTTACTGTGTCCTTGATGTTTAAATTATGCAATTTCATATTGATTTGCTTCTTCAATAATCTCGGTTCTTGTAATCGTGTTGGAATCATATAACTGATTACGAATGCTACCTTGTGCGTTGTATTGTCTTCTACCTCGAGGCTGTAACCTGGGGATATAGAAAGTATTACTGGGATTCAAACCCCAAATCTACCGTCTGCACGAACAAATTGAACTAAAGTCCGGGTTGTACTTTGCTTTTATGTACTATTAAAAAATTCAGACCCAATAAGAAATGCCAAGAAATATCCTATAATATAATTTCTTTGGATATGAAGTATTGTGGTCTCTGATCTTTATCTAAATGAAATGTGGTGGGAAGAGGGTTCGTAAAAGTGTAAATGTCGAGATATTGATCTCAATCTTAATTTCTTCAGTAACTTACCATTGTTTAAATCATTTTGCAGTGTGGCTGGGCAGAGCTTCAACAGAATGTATTTAATGAAGTCGTTGCATGATAACTGATCGGGAAACCTCGCAACATCGCCTCCTGCAATGTTTGCAGGTATGGAATATGCAATGCGCGGTCTGGATTAGCTAAAAGTTTTTGCAATGCATTGTTAGTTTCATTTTTTTTGTCATTAAAATTAACAGATTTACTTATGTGATATTTTTTTAAAAAATTTCAATGATGTATTATCTTATGTTGACATATTGGCATCATCGTTAATTTTTAAATTGTATGATTAAATGAAACAAAAATGTAATGTTAATAATAATTTTGATTTTTTTTTTGATAAATGTAATGTTATAACTTACGGTGAGTTAACGACTACAACTTCCCCGTTGAAAACTAAAAATTCAGTTAACGACTACAACTTACCCATTGAAAATTAAAAATTAAAATTTTACGGTTAAATTATTAAAAATATTAAAAAGTAAATTAGTTTTTATATATATATATCAATATTTAATTTCAAGTGAGTAATTTGGATCTATATTAAAAATATATTAAAAATATTATGATGGTGTCATAATCTTTTCTGGTTAGCCTTACAAATTTGAATTTTAATAAAATATAAGAAAATAAATTATGAATAAAAGGTATATAAATTATATAATAATTTAAAATTTTTGAGTACTGCCTCAATCTCTTTTCATCCGTGATCAATGTAGGAAAAAAATATTAAGAGATCGTTGAATATAAGATTACTTTTGGAAATAAGATTATCGAAATATTATATTAATTAGCATATTACTAGAAATGTTGTATTACAATGTAAGATTATAGTGTTTGGTTGAAGGAATATAAGATAGAAAAATATATATTTTACTAAATTATCCTTGAAATATATTTTCTTTTTTAACAAGTTGAATTCTCAATATTAAAGTTAAAATATTTACATAAAAGTTCATAAAAAATTATTATTTCAAATTCATATATATTTTTAATAAAATTTGTACATAAATACTTTAATATATATTTTTTATTTTTTTTTTGAAAATATACAAACATATTTACACCAATATAATTATGTATTTATTTTTAGATACTAATATATTGATTATTGAGATATGTATGTACTTACACTGATGTAAGTATGTGTTAATTAATACATTTATTTTATTTTATTCATACTACATTTATGAGTTGTATAATGAAATATCATATTAAATTATTTGACAAAATTAATAGAAAACATAAAAAATATAATATATATTTATAAAAATTAGTCTTAAAAAATAAATGTAATAAAACAGAATAAAAAATAAAATTTGAATAAAATGTATATAAAATAAATAATCAAAATAAAATAATAATTTAATATATTTTAATATATATTTTAATTTTTATTTTATATGCATCATATTATTTTATAATAAATACTAAATAAATATGAAACCATTAAAAAATGGATTTATACTCATGTAGTTACATACAAGAAGTTTGGAACAAATATAATATTTCAGGGGTATTATTGATCAATGGAGAGAATTATCTAATACCTAAGAAAAGAGAGAAAACGATATTACCAGAAAAGGATCCCAAAATTACTACTATAGGGAATATTTCATTATCCCGGGAAGAAATACTCTTAAACGTCTTATAATAATATTTTTCGTAAACCAAAAGCCCCAAAAAGTTGGAATGTACGAAGTAAAAGAACAATTCCAATAACCGATGATAGAAATGTCGTCAAATTTTCACAATCTTTGTGGAACGGAAGTTTTGATAACTTGAAGTATTTGAACCACTTCCGCCATTGAAGGCCTACTTGAAGGTATCTGAGAGGTGCAAACCAATGCCAATTTCAGCACGGGAAACACTTCATCTTCCGGATAATCCCCCATACTTAGATCAACACAATCCAACACATTCCCTTGCTCTACCGAGACCCGAACGTGATTGCTCATTATCATGACGCTATCCTCCCCGTACTCGACCGGCCTTCGTCCCGTCACAAGCTCCAAGATCAACACTCCGAAACCGAATACATCACACTTCTCATTGACCCTCAAGCTTTGACATGCTAGCTCTGGTGCTACGTATCCTACTGCACTCTGGAACCTGTTGCTGATGACATGTTTTTCGAGCTTCGTT
Source organism: Hibiscus syriacus (assembly GCF_006381635.1). Taxonomy (NCBI): domain Eukaryota; kingdom Viridiplantae; phylum Streptophyta; class Magnoliopsida; order Malvales; family Malvaceae; genus Hibiscus; species Hibiscus syriacus. Next base: position 3,220,729 of record NW_024063495.1, read on the forward strand.
AACAGCCTTGCTAATCCGAAATCTGAGATCTTCGGATTGTAGTCCTCGTCGAGGAGGATGTTACTCGGTTTTATGTTGTAATGAATTATTGGTGGCCTGAAGGAATGGTGCAAGTGAGCCAGCCCCTTGGCTGTTCCGAGGATTATCTTGAACCTGTTGGACCAAGAAAGTGGTGGGGCTGAACCAGATCTTTCATGGAGCTTTGTTTGCAAGTTCCCGTTAGTTGCGTACTCTGTTATTAGAAGCTGAGTTTGCGGCGTCCAATAGTATCCTTCCAGTGATATCAAATTCGGGTGCCTTGCTTTTCCGAGAACTCGAACTTCTCGATCGAAATCGTCTGGATACTGGATCAAGTTCGACGTCGCAAGCTTTTTGATTGCCACAAATCTTCCTTGAGGACTCAATGAGACCATGTAAACGGTTCCGAATACTCCTCCACCGATCTTTGCAGCTTTGTTGAGGATTTCCGGATCGCCAATACCATTAGTCGATAGCTTCGAATTGAACAGAATGAGTTTGCCTGCTGGAGGACTTCCGGATCTAGTTGAACTCGAACACATGCTTTCCAGTGCAGTCTCCACGAATTCGAGTCTCCTTCGGACTGAAACATTTAAGAGGCTTATAATTATCACCCCGGCTACAATCAGAACAGCCGCTGAAATCGCAACCATTGCAGAAATACTAAGGGAGATACGATGATGGAATCTTATCGGATTTGCGGACTCGTTTCTTCGCCTCTGGCCACCCATTTGACCGTTGTAAGCATCCGGATCAAGAACTAAAGGTTTCGGCACATTCAACTTGCATGGTCCTTTCAACAATGGTGAACAAATTCCCAGATTTCCCTGCAAAGCACTTTGATCCAAGCTTGGAAATATGCCTCCTACGGGAAGCCTGCCTATAAGTTGATTATATGATACATTGACAGCAAGAAGATTTTCCAACATTCCGAGCTCTTTCGGTATTTCTCCACTTAGTTCGTTGAACTCGAGTTTGAGAATCTTAAGCTCGGACAATTCCGAAATCATTTTTGGAATTGAACCGGTTAGATTGTTGTGAGACAACGTCCTACAAAAACAAGATATAGTTTCGAATAACATCAGTCCAAGACATAAAAACTTAGCATATGATAAACAGAAACGGATTGATGAAACTTACAATGAGTACAATGATGAACAGTTTCCAATCTCATCCGGAATTGGTCCACTCAATGAATTTCCATCCAATTGAAGAATAACCAAACTCCCAGATTCACATATATCCCCCGGAACATCGCCGGATAAAGTATTGTCTCGAAGATCAAGCACGGTCAGGTTCGGAAATAACCCAAGCTCTGGTGGTATCCTTGACTGAAGCTTGTTTGATGATAAGTTCAAGTACCTCATGTTGGCAAAAAGCCCCATTTCTGCAGGAATCGTTCCTTCAAGGTCATTTCTAGACAGATCCAAGTTTCGAAGAGCCTCAAAGAGACTACTCGATCCTCTCGGAATCGAACCATTGAACCGATTATTGGAAAGATTCAAAACTTCCAATCCCAGATCAAATAAACCAGCTGGTATGCTACCAATGAGCTTATTATTTGACAATCTCAAATATTTTAGAGCTTTGAGATTACCAATTGATGATGACAAGCTTCCAGTTAAACTGTTACTCGCGAAATCGAGATACTCCAAGCTGTTCAAGCTACCAATCCATGGAGGAAACTCACTTGTAAACATGTTGTTCGATAAACCGAAGAAAACCAATGAATTTAGCCTCAGGAGAGAATCCGGAAGCGGTCCATCGAACAAATTATGGCTGAAATCCAATGAATTTAGATGTAGACAAAGTCCAATATCTGCATGCATTGGTCCTGTGAAGCCATTAGACTGTAAATGGAGCTTTTTCAAGTAAGGCAATGTTGAAACACCTCCAGGAACTGACCCAGAAAATGAATTATAAGAAAGATCCAAAGCTCGAAGCCGATTCATCGACCAAATCCCAGAAACAAAATCTATGTTACCGGAGAAATGGTTTTTGGAAAGATTAAGGTTGTTCAGATATGAACAACTATATAGTGTGCTTGGAAGTTGGCCTTCAAATGAATTCACAGCTAAAGACAGAAATCTCAGTGATGAACATGATTGAAACAAATCATCAGGGAGTGAACCTGAAAAAGAATTCCCAGATAGATCCAGAAATCTAATGGAATTCATGTTAACAAAAGAGCTTGGAATCGATCCTGAGAGATTATTATAACTAAGATTAAGCCTTTCTAGCTTATGAAGCACACCAAATGCTTGACCAATTGTCCCACTGAAATTGTTATGGGACACTGATAATACCTTCAAATACTCCAACTTTTGAAGCCCTTTGCCGATCTTCCCTGATAATCCCAAGCTATCAAGAGAAATCTCTGAAACTCGACCGTTGTTTGGATTGCATTTGATGAATCTCCACGAACAAGGCGAGTTATCATCTTCGTTCCACGATTGAAGATAAGAGGAAGGGTCTTTGATATCTGATTTGAACACTATCAAGCCAAAAACATCGTCATTGAGTTGAATGGAAGAAGCTTCATCGTTTCCTATGCAGAAATCCATGGAAAGAAGTAAGCAAATCAGAAAATGAAGAGAACCCTTTGTTAACATCCCCATTGTTTTCAATTTTGTTGCTTGAAATCCCCTCCTGAATTCATGCTTTCACTGCCACTGAAACAATGGAATCATGCATGACTTTTTGCTGAAGAAAATGCAGTTCTTTCTTTGTCAGTGATTAATTGCAGTACTCACGAGAGAGTGTTTTTTTTCAGTTTGCGATGAAGATTCTTTCACTTTCGTCCTTTAGTTCTTCGTTTTAAAAAGTAGTGAAAAAAAAACTTGGAAATCGAGAAAAACAGTGAATCAAAGTTGAATAAATTCAAAGAATTTTAATTTAGTTCTTTCATGCAAACAATTTGGAGTTTGAACCTGGGTCTTTTATTGGTCAAATATGCTATCTGTACTGCACTTTTGACAAACTTTGTGATTTAATCCTTATACAAACTAGGTTAATAATTGAACTATAATTTTTAAATTTTGAAAAAAGAAAATTTAAAATATTTTAAGTTTAAAGACTAAATCTCAAGCATCGTTAAAATCCAAGGACTAATGACAAATTTTAACTTTTTTTAATACCAAAATATACTTGTAAACACCTTTGAAGTTTGAACCATTCACTTGATAAAGAGAAAATAACTTCAGTGACCGAAAATGTCTTATAATATACGATTTTAACCAAGTTTTTTTTTATTTGCGAAAATGACCAACAAATTCGTAACGAGAACTCCCATTTCGCAACTCAGTTTCCAAATTCGCAACGCGAATATGTAAATCACATTGCGATTTTCCGAATTCGCTTTGCGATTTTCCGAATTCGTTTTGCGATTTTCCAAATTCGCAACGCGAATCTGTAAATCACAACGAGAATTTGTAATTCGCAACACATAAGTCAAATTCGCAACACAGAAGTCAAATTCACAAAGCGCGTTTATTTTCGCAACGCGAATTTTATTTTTGAATTCGAAACACAATATTAATTTCGCAACACAAATGTAAACAATATAATCGCAAATCATAACCTAAAACCCTAAATCACAACTCAGTCACATATCCATCTCTCACTCTCTACGGCGACATCTGTCTCCATCGCCGACGAAATCCGTCCCTATCTCCGACGAAATCCGTCTATCTCCATCTCTCAGAGCCACCCTCACAACCATTCACTGTCAGAAATGGAAATCAACCACCGATGGTTAGTTTTTTTAATTATTTTTATTTTGAAAATTTTGTATTATTATTAGATTTTTCATATTTAAATTGATGATAAATTTACTGGTAATTTTAATAATAGATTAACCATTTCACTTAGATTGCTTAGTAAATTCATTCGGTTGCTGCCAATAATGCTAAACTGTTTAGTCTTTAACCTTGTGAAGTTAGTATTTGTCTTTGTTTTGTCTTTTGGTTGAAGTAATGCAATTCATTCAAGTTTCAATTTGCAGAAGACTATTTGAAACTTAAATTCGCAACACGAAAATGAAAATCGCAAGGCGAAAATGAAAATTGCGTTGCGATTTTAGTTTCGCGTTGCGATTTTAAGTTTCAGAAACTATTCTTCTTCTGCAAATTGAAACTTGAATGAATTGCATTACTTCAACCAAAAAACAAAGACAAATACTAACTTCACAGTGTTGCGAATTTAAGTTTCAAGAATAAACTACTACTCTTTATGTTGTCCTTGAACTTGCACTAAACCTATATGTTGTCCTTTTAAATGTTTATATAAGTGCTTACTTCTGGAATGTTATCTGATGCATTTTGTGAACTATGATAGAATAATGACTTGGGTGAATACCGTGCAAGTTTGAAACATATTTGGCTTTGTTTTCACTGTTTAATATCATGTCTGTTTATAGTGTATAATTTGTAGTTTTTGGTATATCTAACTTGGTATCTTTATTGTTTTTGTAGAAATTTTTTTCGGCTTCATTGACCTTAAGGAATAAATTAAGCCTAGCCACTACAATTGCGTCGACGCTTACACCTGTACAAAGAAAATTGTTTGAGGATACTTGCTTCGGGCCATGGCTGAAAGTACAACATCCAGGTGGAGATGCTATGTTGACCCATTTGTTTCTTCAGACCATGACTAACGATCTACCCGAGAGGATACAACGTGGTGATGAAAAGATATGGTTTCATTTTCCTCCAGCGTATACTTGTTTTGGGCGGGAGGAGTTTTGCTTAATCACTGGTCTACGCTTCGGACACGATGAAGTAGGTCAGTACACTAGTCATATCGCCCGCCCATCATGGTTATCTCGGGTTTTTCCTGAGCTGGAAAAGGCGAAGCCGAGTTTACACGTCGACGACTTGAAAAGATTACTTGTTAAAGATGGTTTTACTCGGATGGATGACCTCGATGTTTTCCGAGTATGCCTTTTATTAGTTTTGCATGCCGTCTTTTTAGGCAAAGAGGCCAAACAACCTATTTATGAGGACCTAATATTATTGGTAGATGACCTAAATGCATGGAACGTGTTTCCGTGGGGTTCATATCTATGGAAAGCTACCTGGAAAAAGTTGTCATCTGCCTTTGAGGAACGAAAAATTTTGCATGGCCATGGTTCCAAATACACTTTGGCAGGCTTTATTTGGGCCTTTAAGGTAAGAATTTCTATATAATGTTTCCAAATTATAATTAATTATTTAACAATTACTAATGTTTGTATATTATATTGTTTGTAGATTTGGATATTTGAGGCTTTTCCCAGCATGCAGACATATGCAATCAAAAATTCAAATGATATTCCTAGGGCTATTTCCTAGAGGAGGATCCGACTGTTGGATTGGGAAGAGTTACTACCATATACGATGATGAATGATGTAAGTTAACACAAATACTACCATATATAAACAAGTTATTACTAGTAGACGATTAACTTTGTTTGAGCTTTTATATTGTTAGGATGCCAACTATCCATTACAGAGGTTGACACCCACAGAGGTTGAGCTTGCCACTGATTGGTGGAAAGCTAGTAAGCGTTTTTTTGATGGCACGGATGATGAGCACCCCCCACTTCGAGAGCCATCACCTGATCGAGACGATTCTACAGCTCGACACCCAGAGCCATCACCTCCACAACGAGAGCCATCACCTATTCTATCACATCATCGAGCCTCTTCTCCACCATCACCTCATGATAGGCGACCGGCAAAGATGCCACGACATTTATCTCCATGTTCTCCACCTCTACGGGATGAGTTAGGGGAGTTACGTGATGAGGTCAATACTTTGCGTGAGGAGGTCAATATTTTATGTGACGACAATGGTGCATGGCGTGATGAGGTACGGTCTTTACGTGGTGAGGTAGAGGTTTTACGCGATGACAATGGTTCTTTACGTGGTGAGGTATCTACTTTACGTGGTGAGGTATCTACTTTACGTGGTGAGGTATCTACTTTACGTGATGAGGTAGCCGCTCTACGTGAGATTGTTGTATCGTTGCAGAATGAGGTTCATACTCTATACAATGAGGTAAGTTTGTTTAATACTATACTAAAAATGCAAATAACCTTTTTTCGGCATTATTTATTTGTTTATTTGCTGATGTATGTATTAATTTATTTTTAGCGGCCCGATAAGGTAGATGTTTTACGTCGGGTTTTTCTTGCACAACGGAGTTCACGCATCAGACGTCGTGCACATGCCATTATGTCTCCGTTCACCCCAATAGTGCCAAGACTCCGTAAGATGAAGTCAGATTCACCTATCATCGTTCAAGAGGCCTCTTATATCGTTCAAAAGGCTCTATAGTCCTTCAAGAGGCCCCTCCCACCTTTCAAGAGGCCCATGTCATCGTTCAAGAGGTTCCTCCCACCGTTCAAGAACCCGATTCACATGGCATAATATGTCGACATATTGATAAACCCCTCACGTTCCCGACATGATGGATGAGAGTTGGCTTTTGTATGAGTTACTGGTCAGTACCATTCCAGTATCTGAAGCGGAGAGGAGAACACTACCGGACACAATTCCGAATAATACCCTTTGGGATAAAACCAAAGTTGATTTTTATCTACATGAGCGGAGCCAGGGGTGTTACGCTGACATATGCAAACTCGACGATGATATGCATTTGTTTCTTGATCGGTCTTGGTGGGGTGTGTTATTAGGGGTTGAAGATAATGGCTATTTCGAATGAGGGGTAAGTCTTATATTCTTATATTGCATTTTGATTAATTTTTTTTAAATTTATGAAATTCACTAATATATGTATTTTTTATAAAACATCATATTGATGCATGAGTGTCACGTCTTCTGATAATAAGAAATTGAAGAAAATAAAAAATACGCGATGGACTATTATGCCGACGTCTTTTCACGTAGCTCACTTGAAGGATCAAAGAGACACTTCATATGTGTTGGGTAATGGAAAAGCTAAACTTTATCCTGCGTGGTGGGAGGTCGATAAGGTTAGTATTTATTTTTGAATATTTAAAGGTGTTCATAAATAAAAATTTAATGTGCGCAATTAAATTATTATTTATGATTGCAGGTGTGTTGAAAACATTTTGATATTTCGATATAACAAATCAAGTTAAATGAATTTTAACATTTTCCAAAAAGATTTTCTAAGTATATTCGATATAATTATTCGAATATCAAAATATTACTCCAAATCTTTCAAATGTTATTTTTAATTCTTAATCAAGTGTAAAATTAAGTTTTAATCTTAAAACAATTTCAAAATAATTTTACAAAGTATTTCAAACCATTTCAAAGCCAAAAATTCCAGATTGCTCAGAGGGAACCGATTCCCCCTGAATGGTTTGGCTCCGAGAATTTTCAGCATGCTTGGAGGGAACTGATTCCCCCCATGGGGTACCGATTCCCCCTTGTGTAACGGTCGAAATATTTGAATTTTACACTTAGGGAACCGATTCCCCCACGCTCCAAACTGTTTTATTAATTGATTTCACACTAAAACGGCTATATTATCTTCATTAATGATCCCCAACGTTCAGAAGTGATTCAAGGTGTATTTAAGCAAGCTTAAAAGCCATTGATCAACAACAAGAAACATCAAGCAACTAGAATCAAGAGAGAATCAAAGAGAAAGCATCAAACCTCAAGTTTGAGCATTTCAAGCCTATTTTTCATTCAATATTCATCTTGCTTTCAAGAACACTTATTGTGCTCAATTGTATTCATTTTTTAGTGTTCTTTTCTTTGTTCTAGAATTGTGCAAACAATCTACCTTGTGAGGATTTCCTTGTAAGTTTGCAAATTTGTATTGTTCTCTTTGGGAGAGAGTGTTCTCAAGAATTTGGGGTATAATTCTTGAAGGTTTGTAAGGTTACTCTTTGTCCTTAAAAGAAAGACAAATTAGTGAATTTGTGGAAAATCCTTAGTGTGGATAGCTAAGGTAGTGGACTTAGACTTTGGTTGAGAAAGTCGAACCACTCTAAATCACTGCGCAATTTCTTTCAATTTTCTGCAAAAGCTTCCACCAAAATTTTTATTGCCGATTCACCCCTCTCTTGGCCAATTCCGTCGATCGATTAACTCAACAATTGGCATCAGAGCCTAACTCATTTGAAGGTTTAATCTCTTATTGATTCGATTCAGGAAGAGTTATACCGATAATCAAAGTCATCAATGGCCTCTACTTCAAACTTCCAACTCTGGTCTCGATTCGATGCCCGTCAACAAGCCTCCTTTCTTCAATGGGGCTAATTATGCCTATTGGAAAAATAGGATGATGTACTTCATTCAAGCAAGTGACATGGGAGAATGGAATGTCGTAGAAGAAGGATACTTCAAGCCTCTCACTCATCCAAGATTATGGAGTGAAGGAGAGACAAAAATGTTCCAACTTAACTCCAAAGCCATCCATATCATATTTTGTGCTCTTGGACCAGATGAATACGGAAGAGTTTCATCTTGTACAACCGCCAAAGAAATATGGGACAAACTTCAAGTCACTCATGAAGGTACCGATGACGGATAGATTCTCAACAATTGTCAATGGTCTCAAATCATATGGAGAGATCATTTCAAATGAAAATCTTGTGAGGAAGTTAGTCTACTTCCTCCCAAAATCGTGGCAATCAAAGAAGACGACAATCATCGAGTCTAAGGATCTAACATCGTTAACTCTTGAAGAGCTAATCGGTTCACTCCTCACTCATGAAATGATGCTTGAAGATGAGGTGGACCTTGATAATATTGAAGAGACACCAAAGGAGAAGGAGAAGAAGAAAAACATTGGAGTTGCTCTCAAATCCACAAAAAATGAGAGTGATTCGAATGAAGATGACGATGACGAGGAAATGGCATTGTTTTCCAAACGGTTCAGAAAAATGATGAGACCTTACCGAGAAAGAAAATTCAAACGAAATGAAGGCCTCAAAAATGAACCAAAAGAGAAGGACCCGGTCATTTGCTATGAATGCAAAAAGCCGGGGCATGTCAAATATGATTGCCCACAACTGAAGAGAAGGGGTCAATCAAAGAATAAGCACAAGGCTCATGTGGCTACATGGAGCGATGAAGAAGGTTCCGATGAAGAGGAACAAGAAGTAACAAACTTGTGCTTGATGGCATTCGGGGAAGATTCTAATGTAACCTCTAACTCATCTGATTTTGATGATTTATCCTATGATGAGTTATTAGAGGAATATAATGGGTTGGCTACGGATTATGTGAAATTGTTTTTAAAATATAAAAATGATGTTTCAAAATTAAAAAATGAAAATAAACTCATATCCAAAACCAACAACGATCTTGAAAGTAAAATCAAATATTTGCAAATCAAACTAGAAGAGTTTGAAAAGAAAATTTTGGATTTGCAAAATTTACTTTCAAAGGTCAATGATGATCATCAAAAGAAAATTGATGATCTTAAAACTTCTTTTGATAAAATTGGAACAAAACGTTTTGAAAATGGAGAAAATTCAAAATCCAACTTTGTTAGAAAAAGTTTTAAAAACTACAATTATAGAGGTCCCCAAAGAACCTCTAATGGAAAAATCGTTAGAAGTATATGGGTTCCTAAAGAGCTCATTACTACTAAAGATAAGGATATCCTACACAAATGGATACCTAAGGGGACTAGGATTTTGGAAACTAATGAATATGGACCCAAAAGAATTTGGGTACCAAAAATTAGAAATTAATCTATGTTTGTAGGAAAAGGAGCATTGCTACAAGGCACGAGAAACAAATCCAAATTCATGGTACCTTGATAGTGGATGCTCAAGACACATGACCGGAGACAAAAACCAGGTTCATTGAGCTTAACGCCAAAAATGGAGGAGAAGTGACTTTTGGTGATGATTCAAAATGTCACATTGAAGGTATTGGTACTATTGGTAATACCTCTTCCATACACATTAAGAATGTTTTATATGTGAATGGATTAAAGCATAATATATTAAGTATTAGTCAATTTTGTGATAAGGGATTCAATGTTATGTTTGATATTAATGGTTGTAAAGTCATTGACATTGCATCTAATTGGATTATGCTTGTTGGTCATAGAATAGGAAACATATACATGGTGCATTTAGATTCTATTGATATGACTAATTTGTGCCTAGTTTCTAAGGATGAACATGATAGTTGGTTATGGCATAGGAGACTAGGACATGCTAGTATGAGTGTTTTGCAACGGCTAATTCAAGGTGATTTAGTTCGAGGGTTGCCTAAGCTTAAATTTGATAATGATAAAATCTGTGATGCTTGTGCTAAAGGAAAACAAAAGCGAGTTTCTTTTAAATCTATTAATGACGTATCAACTAGTAGAGTATTACAATTGATCCATATAGATCTTTTTGGGCCAACTAGGACTACTAGCTTGGGTGGAAAACAATATGCAAATTGTGTTGGTAGATGACTATTCTAGATATACTTGGGTTCTATTCTTAAGTACTAAAGATGATACATTAGAAAAATTCATCACATTTTCAAAAGTAATCCAAAACGATAAAGGTTACTCTATAACTTGTGTTAGGAGTGATCATCGCACTGAATTTGAAAATCTTGGATTTACTGAGTTTTGTAATTCTAATGGTATTAGTCACAATTTTTCAGCACCTAGAACCCCTCAACAAAATGGAGTTGTTGAGAGGAAAAATCAAACTTTAGAAGAAATGGCTAGAACCATGCTTTGTGAAAATAATTTACCAAAATATTTTTGGGCAGAAGCCACAAATACCGCTTGTTATATTGTAAATCGAGTAATGATTAGGCTATTTTAAAGAAAACTCCATATGAAATTTTCAAAAATAAAAAGCCTAACATTAGCTATTTTCATCCTTTTGGATGTAAATGTTTTGTTTTAAACAACGGTAAAGAAAACCTTGGCAAATTTGATGCTAAAAGTGATGAATGAATTTTTCTGGGTTATTCCTTAAATTCTAAAGCTTATCGAGTATTTAATAAAAGAACTTTAGTTGTAGAAGAGTCTATACATGTTGTTTTCGATGATAATCCCCTTCTGAGGAAAGATTCTTGTGTGAATGATGACGTAGGTATTATAAATACAAATAAAGTTAGACATGACGTTGAAGAACCATCATCAAAGGAAGAAACAAAAGATGAGGTAACTCATGATCCTCTTGAGAATCCAACCATTGAAGAAAGGGAAGTATCTTATCCAAGAGAGTACAACTATGTCAAGGATGGTGAGATATAGGTGATCATCCAAAGGGGTAACAACTCGATCTTCTCTTAGAAATATTTGTAATTATGTTGCATTTATTTCATGCATAGAGCCTAAGAATATTAAAGAAGCATTAAAAGATGAACATTGGATTATGGCTATGCAAGAAGAATTAAATCAATTTGAGAGAAGTAAAGTATGACATTAGTTGAAAGGCCTAGTAATAAATCTACTGTAGGTACTAGATGGGTATTTAGGAATAAGCTTGATGAAAGTGGTAATATAGTGAGAAACAAGGCTAGACTTTTTGCTCAAGGGTATACTCAAGAAGAGGGCATAGACTATGATGAAACATACGCTCCCGTAGCTAGGATGGAAGCAATTAGAATGTTACTAGCATTTGCATGTTTTCATGAATTTAAATTATATCAAATGGATGTTAAAAGTGCATTTTTAAATGTTTTTATAAAAGAAGAAGTGTATGTGGAACAACCTCCAGGTTTTGAAGATTCAAAATTTCTGGATCATGTTCTTAAATTGACAAAAGCACTTTATGGTTTAAAAAAGCTCCAAGAGCTTGGTATGAAAGATTGTCAAATTTTTTAATTGAAAAAATTTTTTCAAAAGGGAAGGTTGACACTACATTGTTTTTAAAGCATAAAGGTAAAGATTTATTAGTAGTTAAAATTTATGTTGATGATATAATATTTGGTTCTACTAATGATGTTCTTTACCAAGAATTTTCCAAGCTAATGCAAAGTGAATTCGAAATGAGCATGATGGGGGAGCTCTCATTTTTCTTGGGACTCCAAATCAAGCAAAGAAAAGATGGCATCTTCATCAATCAAGCTAAGTACGTCAAAGATATGCTCAAGAAGTTTGGACTAGAAAATGGCAAACCTCATGACACTCCAATGAGCTCTTCAACAAAGCTTGACTTAGATGAAGGAGGTAAATGTGTAGATGTTAAATTATATAGGTCAATGATTGTATCTCTACTTTATCTAACTGCAAGTAGACTGGACATTATGTTTAGTGTTTGCTTATGTGCTAGATTTCAATCATACCCTAAGGAATCACATTTACTAGCTGTTAAGAGAATCTTTAGATACCTTAAAGACACTCCTAGTTTAGGACTTTGGTATCTTAGAGACTCTAGCTTTAGCTTGCATGCTTTTTCTGATGCGGATTATGGAGAATGCAAATTAGATAGGAAAAGCACCTCCGGTACTTGCCAATTCCTTGGAAATATGCTGATTTCTTGGTTTTCAAAGAAACAAAATTGTGCTGCATTATCTACCATTGAAGTCGAATACATTTCAGCTGGTAGTTGTTGTGCACAAGTTTTATGATGAAACAACAACTTTTTGATTATGGAATTGAAGTTGGTACCATTCCTATCAAGTGTGACAATACTAGTGCTATTTTTCTCACTAAAAATCTCATCCAACACTCTAGAACTAAGCACATTGAAATAAGACATCACCTCTTTAGAGACCATGTCACTAAGGAAGATGTAGTTCTAAAATTTGTTGATACTTTGCTCCAATTAGCGGATATCTTTACAAAACCTTTAGACAAGGAAAGATTTTGGACACTTAGGAGAGAATTAGGTTTAACCAACCTATCTTCACTTAGTGTTTAAAATAATTTTAGTACTTTTAAGACTAAATAAAAAAATGCTAATTTTTGATTGCATTCATTGCTATTAGTTAGGGGGAGTTTATGATTCTTGATGAAAAATTAATTTTATATTCAAATATCGTTTAAAGAATAATTTGATTGTTTGAACATGATTAATTTTCAATATATGAGTTGTCAATACCACTAGAGAAAATTAATTTAGCATTTTGTGTGTTTAAAATCGGATTTTAGCATTTTGGTGCAGAGGGAATCGATACCCCCATGAGGGAACCGATTCCCCCTTTGAAGGGGTACCGATTTCCCCCACAGGGGAATCGATACCCCCCTGGGGTTCTGGATTTTAACACGGGCAGAACCCTTAAATCCTCAAAACCTTCTTCTCTTCTTCCTTCTGCCGTTTCTCCTCTCTAAACTCTCAAATCTCCATTTTTGCCTCAAATCATCGATTTTAATCGGAACTCACTTCAAATATCATCTTCTAAACTTGCTATCATCATTAAAATCGTGCAAACAACATCAAAATCCACTTAATCTCATCCTTCAAGGTAAAATTTTCCAAACTCTCTATTTCATCATAGAACTAATTTTAATTAGTTCTAGGTTGAACTTTAGATTGAGCATTGATTGTTTAGTGATTAGAAACTAGGTATTACAACTAATTTCATCAAAAACAAAAGAATTTTTCAAAAATTTTGAAATTTTCGAAATTAAAAAAATGTTTTTCAAATTATTGTGTTTTGATTGAATTATGTTGTTGTTATGAAAACTATACATATATTGTTTCTCAAAACCGTATTTTTCAAAAGTTTTCAAAAACTTTTTCCATTAGGATTGATTTAGAGAACCTTGAAATATTGAGGACTCAATTGAGTTTTGGGATTAATTGAATTGCATACATGTGTTTTCTAAATTGCAGGTTATCCATCTTATTCCGATTTCCTAAACCATGTCCAATCCTAAACGAGCTAGGTCATCATCTAGTCGTTCACACCGTCAACCAAATCCACCTCCAAATCCTCCTCCTATTCCTGAAATTCCAATTCCTAATCCTAATCCCATTGATCCTAATTTGACTATCCAAAACTCGTGCTTCAATCATCCTGGTCCTAGAAATCATCGTTTTTGGTATTATCAATATTTTGACTCTTACAAAATTAGAGAAGAACGTATCCCTTCTCGTCAAGCTATGTTAGATATTAATTTTAAATATCTTCCTCTTTTACAAGAGTGGAAATTTGATAAACTTTTTGATCTTGAACCCATTGTCTACCATTAACTTGTTCGTATCTTCTATTCTAATGTCGTTTGTGTTAAAAACCGAACTGAAACCGAAACCATAGGAGTTCGTTCCTACCTCATAGGACAATTCTTATATATTGACTCGACTTACATAGCCAATGCATTCGGATTATATAATGATGGTATTTCAAATGAAAAACAAATCTTAGGATCTCGTTATAAAAGAAGAGACAGTGCAAGTGTCTTAGACCTTCATGAACGTTTTCTTCATCTAATGATTTCTTGGTGGTTTTGACCATCCGGAGGTCGTTATTCTACTCTTAGAGCCTTGGATCTTTGGTGGTTACATTGTTTTGAAAACGGTATTAAAATAAACCTACCTTAGATCATTTTTGCTGAAATTGTTGAAACCGTAAACCTTGTACCTAACAAGAAACTCTGTTCATCTCTAGTTTACGGTTGCATTTTGAGTAACCTATTTTTGAAAGCCGAGCTTAGAGTAGGTCTAGATGCCTCATTTCCTCTAAAGAAACAAATTAATCTTCTTTCTTTAACGAGAGTGGGATGGATAAAGGATAAGGAAACCAATGAATGGGTTCGATCGTCTGAACATACTCCGGGAGCTAGTTCTTCACGAGCTCAACCAGAAGCTGACGACGATCCTGAGCTTCAACAATTAATGCGAGACATCGATGAAGCCGAAGATGAGCCTGAACAGCCCGAAGAGCAAGCACAACAAGCGCATCAAATGCCTCCATATTTTTAATCTTTTATGGAGACATTCGATTTCCGATATGCGACCATGGATTCGCGCTTTACTTCTATAGAGTCTCATTTATCCACAATGGGAGATCAAATATTAGAAATTCTTCGGGAGATGCGTGCAAACAATGAAGCAACCAACGCGCGTATTAATGAACTCACTCATGAAATGGCCGCTATGCGAGCTCATTTTCCTCCTCCCGATCTGGATGTTTGATTATGTGCTTAGCTTTAAAAACTTTGAACTAAAACATTATTGTTTCAACATTTTGAATATTTTGGATTGTTTGATTTTATGGATTGTTAGACTTTGGATTTGTTTGGATGTTTGAATTCATATATTTGGTGTGGTTAAATTTATTCATTATTGCATTATTTACATCAGTTACATCATTTTAGCAATATGACCAATTTTGCCATGTCACATTAAATATGAATATTGATTATGAAACTAATGGCTAACGTTTCTCTTGATTGTGATCTTAGCAGCTTAAACTATAATCAAATTGGCTAAATGATTTCAAAAAAAAAACTTGTTTAAAATCTTTTACGAATCTTTTTGATTTAACAAAAAGGGGGAGAAGTGTTAAATATTTTAAATGGGAGAAGTGTTAAAGTAAATGGGAGTAATTTTTTAAAAACGTTTTTTTTATTTCAAAATCTTAAAATTACTAAAATGTTTTGTTATATCAAAAAGGGGAGATTGTTGAAAACATTTTGATATTTCGATATAACAAATTAAGTTAAATGAATTTTAAGATTTTCCAAAAAGATTTTCTAAGTATATTCGATATAATTATTTGAATATCAAAATATTACTCCAAATCTTTCAAATGTTATTTTTAATCCTTACTCAAGTGTAAAATTAAGTTTTAATCTTAAAACAATTTCAAAATAATTTTACAAAGTATTTCGAACCATTTCAAAGCCAAAAATTCCAGATTGCTCAGAGGGAACCGATTCCCCCCTGTGTAACGGTCGAAATATTTGAATTTTACACTTAGGGAACCGATTCCCCCCACACTCCAAACTGTTTTATTAATTGATTTCACACTAAAACGGCTATATTATCTTCATTAATGATCCCCAACATTCAGAAGTGATTCAAGGTGTATTTAAGCAAGCTTAGAAGCCATTGATCAACAACAAGAAACATCAAGCAACTAGAATCAAGAGAGAATCAAAGAGAAAGCATCAAACCTCAAGTTTGAGCATTTCAAGCCTATTTTTCATTCAATATTCATCTTTCTTTCAAGAACACTTATTGTGCTCAATTGTATTCATTTTTTAGTGTTCTTTTCTTTGTTCTAGAATTGTGCAAACAATCTACCTTGTGAGGATTTCCTTGTAAGTTTGCAAATTTGTATTGTTCTCTTTGGGAGAGAGTGTTCTCAAGAATTTGGGGTATAATTCTTGAAGGTTTGTAAGGTTACTCTTTGTCCTCAAAAGAAAGACAAATTAGTGAATTTGTGGAAAATCCTTAGTGTGGATAGCTAAGGTAGTAGACGTAGACTTTGGTTAAGAAATTCGAACCACTCTAAATCGCTGTGCAATTTCTTTCAATTTTCTGCAAAAGCTTCCACCAAAATTTTTATTACCAATTCACCCCCTCTTGGCCAATTTCGTCAATCGATTAACTCAACAAGGTGTTTATCCATGTTTTGGAACGTCGTCATTGGCTTCTCGTCGAGCTTCAGCTCTCATCCTTGAAGACGATATTATATGATAGCATGTTGAATTACATACCATTGTCTGATTTGAGAGATTTTATTTGTATGGGATGGAGCGCTCATTTGGCTAAATACTTGGATGCGATTGATTATTGGACTAATTTTGGAAACAAGAAGACAAAAAAGTTCAAAGTTACAATGATTAGAGACGAGACTGTGCCACAACAAACGGAGAGAGCCAGAGGGGATTGTGGTCCTCTTGTATGCATGTGCTTGGAACGTTTGACGACAAGAAGTAAATAGTTTCTACCTCCCACAGATAGAGATAGATGTTCAATAGTGTTGTGGTTTCGGCATTTTTTGGCTCGAGCGATATATGCGAGACGTTGCCTACCTGCATCCGCGTGCTGAAAGTGTGCATAAACAATTGGTAAGTTTGAGCAAGTGTTGTTAACATATATACTCTTTGTTGGTTTGAAAATGTTTGGTTAAGTACCTAGAATTCAATAATTTGTTGTTTGTTGGTTTTAGATGTGTAAAAAGTGTTGTTTGAGCAAATGTTTGGTTTCTGCAGGTTAATCCTGAAGTGAGCTGCGTGAAATTGATGTATTTGTGCATAAACAACTGTTGGGTACACTTTTTTTGCTTGTTTAATTTATTTGTAAAAGTTGATTTGTAAAAGTTGATTTGTTTAATTGATGAGGAAATAAAAATTATTTTTTGCTTGTTTAATTGATTTGTAAAAGTTGATTTGTAAAAGTTGGTTTGTTTAATTGATGTGTAAATAATTCTTATATTTTGCTTGTTTAATTGATTTGTAAAAGTTGATTGATGTTTTAAATTTCAATCTGCATTATGTTGAAGGCAAAAAAAAACCTGTTGAAGGTACAAATTCGCAACACAAAAGTCAAATTCGCGTTGCGATGGTTGAAAAAGTCAAATTCGCGTTGCGATTTTGTGTTTCGAATTTGACTTTCGCAACAATCGCAACGCGAATTTGACTTTCGCAATAATCGCAACAAAAAATTGCAACGTGAATTTATCTTTCGCGTTGCGAATTCAAGGAAAACACCTTCAAAAAGATAACAGACAACAATCTGATAATTATAACAACTGAACAGATTATAGCAATGTTCAAACTCAAGTTACTAATGAATGTCTAACTGAAATGTATGCATTCACACATAAAATACACATAATACAAAGTTTGCATTTAAAAATCACCTAAGTTAATAAGTCCCAAAAGGTGAAGCCGGTTGTGATTGGGATTTTGATTACGATTTTGATTTCCTTTTGCTTGGCACCATATGAGCTTTGGATTTTGATGAGGATCCATATTTTGGTAGAGGAAAAGATGATTGTGATGGCACTGGTGATCCACATGTCAACCTTGTATGCCCACTTTCCTTGCACCGACTGCATATCGATATCCTCTTCTCTTCACCCTTAGACGGTATACGATCGTGTTTTTTTGGTCGGCCAGGTAGCCTACGTTCCATGACTGGTGGCAAAACTGTTTGTAAGTCATCTGGTATGTCCCACTCAGAAGGATGTGGAATAGGGTAGACAATCTCGGCATAAGTCTGTCGATATACTTCTGTAGTGTAGCAATCCATAGCGTATGCGCTTGAATCATCTTGGTTTAGATGAAGAGAAACTTTTATAACATGGCCACACGGATAACCAGATGTTTGCCATTTCATACAACTACACGTCTTTGCATTTAGATTGACAAACCCATTTAAGTTATTATCCAATACTTCAAACAAAGTGTTTGAACATGATTCAACTCTCCATGACGTTAACTTCACAACACGTTTCGTTATCTTTTTTTCAATCCATGGTGTAACACGACGTTCCAATGTTCCTGTAAATTTAAATAAATAACACTTAGTAAAATATATGATAAGTTACGAATTTTAAGAAATAATACATGTATGGTTTCTTTTCTTGTAGTACCACTGTTGAATAGAGGCTCGAAAAAACTCCATTAACATAGTAATGGGTAATTTCCGGGAATGACGACTTAAAGCATTGATTGATTTTGCACTATTAGACGTCATGAAACCATATCTTGCTCCAAGTTGATGTACTCTTGACCATCTTTCAAACCCAACATCTTCTAATGTTTGAGCACATTGAGGCAAAACACGTCTTAAACAATTTATATGCTTATTAAAAATCCACTTCCCGATAGCTTTACAGCCTTTTAGTATCCATTTGTGATTTTTTATACCAGCAGACCTTGATTTAGATTATGTACAAATAAACACCACAAAGTCCATGAAAGCATCTGGGAAACACCTTCTACACAGCGTTGTCAATTGAGTTTTCCCTATCGGATATGATTGTCATATTGCTAATAGGACCTATGAATTCAAGATGCCATAAACCATGTCCATGAATCAGAGGTAGATTTGCCAACCCCGTAAGCTATTGGCAGTAATTGTTTACTCCAAGGTATCAACCTTTCAAATGTGCTACGTCAACTATAATAACTGGGCGTATGCAAGTAATAAACGAATAAATCTACAAAATAATATACACAATAAATAATCATTTAAATGTGAAATACATGTAACTAACAAAAATGAGTCAACAAAATTATATTGATTTACTAATCGCATCACCAATGGCGATAAACAGCAACTCAAAGCATCCATCTCTATCTGTTTTGATATGAGTTACCGACCCATGATTTTTCAGCTTTAAATTGTGACAATAAGCCGACAGTTGGGCAAACGATGCTTCTGGAGACCCCCTCAACAATTCCAAGGCATAACATTTGGCTCTCCAAGCTTGAGAATATGAGATACTAATATATTGAACCGAGCATTCATGTCAGTCATAATTTCATGTCCCCGATATACCCTGTCATTCAAGAACATTAACTCAGCCAGAAAACCACCCAACACCTTTTTGTTTGTCTGTCTATGGTGAGGAAAAACTTGGGTTCTTGAACATGTATGTTTATCAATAAAACTCCTAACTTGAAACATTTCACAATCTTTTATCCTCTTTGCAATCATATGCCACGTACAGTTTGTGTCAATCATATACTTTATTTCGAAACGATCTTTGCTTGATTTGTTAACTTTTAGTTGATAACCATCCTCCACACATTTCGTATACGAAGCTATCTTCAAGTCTTTCTTTGTATCAAAACAATCATCTTTTTTATACGAATAACTTTTGTGTAACAATCTACTACTATCTTTATCAACTCTTCTTCCGGTATCTGAAGTAATTCTGGCATATTCCAGTTATACTCCCGTGGCATTTTCTTCTTTTTTTTCTTCTTCGGGGACTTCTTCTTCTTTAAGGTTATATGAATTACAGAATGGATGTTCAACATGTTTATTCACAGTCGTAACTTCCTCCTCATTATTATCAACAACATCTTCCTCGGCAGCGGCTGTTTCATCATCAAAATTTGGGTATTGACCAATATCAAAATCATTACACGTAGGGTCTGTTTATTCTTCTGAAACATCATCAAAATCCGAGTATTGACCAAGATCAAAGTCTGGGTATTGACCAAGATCAAATTTTGAATACTGACTAGTACTCACAATTTTTTATGTTGGCTCATAATCGTCTAAATGGTCAATACGAAACCGGAATTTAGTGCTGAAAGTTAATTGGAATTTGGATTAGGAAAATGTTGTGGGTTTTGAAATTGTGTTTGATATTGTGTTTGGTATTGGAAATGTGGTGAAACAAAATTTTCTTGGTGATGAAATTGTGGTGGAACCATTAAATTTTGAGGTTGATAACAACGTTGTACATTGTGAGCACCATAAACTGGGGTTGAAGAACTTAGTTGATTACTACCCGCTACTGACCCAACTTCACTACTTCTAGGTTCAACAACATACAATGTAACATCATCTCTTCTTGCGAAACACTAATGTAAGCAATGAATTGTTCAACATCTTCATTGTCGGTTAACAAATAAACTTTACCTTTTCTCCAATAAGATAGCCTAAATCCACTTAAAGGCTCTAAATTCAATTTTGTTTGCAACACGTAACATTAGAGTTTCATAAGTTAACTTTTTTAATGACATTTTTAGTTGAAGATTCATGGGTAAAGGCATATATTGTAAAACACCATGAACATTCTCCCATGACCCTCCAAAACACAAATCTATCCAAACATGATCAACATTAGATGATTTCATTCTACAAATTGTAAATTAATTTACTAAACAAACGAGCAATAAACTACATATCATCAATAACTTAGATAAAGACATACCTTTATTAAGTTGATAGTTGATAATTTGAGAGAGAAATCATTGAAAAATTATATAGAAATAAAATTATGTAAAAAAA
Source organism: Hibiscus syriacus (assembly GCF_006381635.1). Taxonomy (NCBI): domain Eukaryota; kingdom Viridiplantae; phylum Streptophyta; class Magnoliopsida; order Malvales; family Malvaceae; genus Hibiscus; species Hibiscus syriacus. The sequence continues at coordinate 3,241,569 of NW_024063495.1, forward strand.
ATAGAGATGGGGAAGGATGTCGTTGGATATAGGAACGGATGCCGTCGGAAAGAGTGATAGATGGAGATGTAATGAGTTGTGATTTAGGGATTTAGGTTATGAGTTGCTGCTGCTGCGTAGTTATATACCCAAAACATTTGTGTTGTGAAACTAAAACCTGTTGCGAAATTAAAATTCGTGTTGTGAATTCGAAAATCGAGTTGTGCAAAAAAAATTCGCGTTGCGAATTCAGAAATCGAGTTGCGAATTTGAAATTCAGCGTTGCGAATTTGGAAATCGCAACGCGAATTTAGAAAATCGCAATGTGATTTACATATTCGCGTTGCGAATTTGGAAATTGAGTTGCGAAATTGGAGTTCGCGTTGCGAATTTGTTGGTCATTTTCGCAAATCCAAAAAAAGTTAATTAAAATCGTATATTATAAGGCATTTTCGGTCACTGAAGTTATTTTCTCTTTAATAAATTTAAAGTTTTCAAAAGATGTAATAAAAAGTTTGAAATTTAGTTGTACAATCCTTTATTACGTACTAAATCATGGTATGCAAACATCTTTAAAATATTACATTTAATAAATTTGAAGTTTGATCTTATATTTATATATAAAGTCGCAAAATGATTTTATTAGTAAAAGAAAATATTCTTCTTCTTAGAGATCTCGGGAGTGAGCGCAGGTTATTAATGACTATGAAAGATTCTATACATATATTGTCTTCCGATCACTTTATACTAATAAAAATCTCAATCTTATATCAAGTTATCTTATACAACTTTAAAATTAATATTATTAAAAGAGATAATTATAAATTTTGAACATGAAAATATAAAAAATTGTTATATTTACATCGAGAAATATACTATTTTTTTTATAAATTTAAAATTTGAATGACAAATGTGTAAATAAAAAGAGAGAAAACTAATGGGACGAGACACTAAATCCTTTAAGAAAGGTCAGAAGTTCGAATATTAGCGTTTATGAATAGAATAAATTGGGTTAGAAGAATCGTCTTCACTTCTGCAATACCCGATTCAGATTAATTATCAATAGATCAGATACTACTTATTATAAGAGAGAGAGATAGAAGGTTAGGGGGAGTGCATGAACAGATGGGGCAATGAAAAAGCAAATAAATAGTCCAAAAATGGCATTATTATCATATTTCTCCAACGCATTGTGATTTGTCTCGAAGCTTAAAGTTAAAATTCTCATCTGTCTTTTATATGCCTATTTCATGCATTCTTCCCTTTCCCTTTTTGAATTCTCAATTATTTTTTTACTTATTATTTATACATTTTTTTATAATTATTAGACATTATTTTTGAATTATTAGCACAATTATTGAAGTCAGGGGTTTTTTAATATAATTTCACGTTCATCAATAATAAGATTGAGAGTGTGTGATGGTAGTCATATTTAAAAAAAATTATATTCTTATATAATTAAATATTTTTTTTATATTTTCTAATGATAATTTAATTTTACATCTCTAAATTTCTAATATATATTTTTTAAAAGTTTAACATACGTTCATCCTTAAAAAAAAGAATAAGATAATTACAATTATATGATAATTTCTTGTATACTCTCTTGATTTGGTTACTAACTCTAATATATATAGATTTGATCGGTACATGTTGATTTAAGTTTTAATAAGTAATTAAGTTAGATTGTATTATAATTCTAGCAGATAAAGATAATTTGACGATATACAGAGATTGGACTTAGCCTTTAACCATGGGAGAGATGTAATATCTTGTTGTGATCTATGTTTACATAGATGAATTTGTAAGCTAGAGTTTTGGTAAAACACCAGATCTTGTGAGATATATCGTATTATTAGATATACATGATATTATGGATTTAAACTCTTTATAGTCTCTATGTTTATAGTGATTTATTTTTTTATCGGTGAAAATAAATATAATTAAACAACATTAAATATTGTCTGGTATATGATGATTTTATACTGATTTCGTGTTGTTTTCTTTTCCATATACAAATTCTTTATATAGTCTCGTATATGCTAAGATATTATTTATATTCATTTTATGTCATATTTATTATAGGTTTATATTTAATGTATTAACAATATATAAAATTTTGACATTGTCATTATTTTCTAACCAAAATATATTTATCTAAAATAAATTTATATGCATAAAATTCAAATCTCATTGAAGTGAATTGACATTAGCCTTAAAACCTTATTCTCGCGGGTTGCCTTCTCTTTTTTCTTTGCTTGTCTGACAGAGATATTAATCTTAATATTAATAGTCGATCATTTGTATTTTTTAATTTTTTTTTATTTTTAACGTATTTTTATCTTCTTCTTTTTTAGTTTTTAGTTATCAATAACTTTGTCTTTATGACATGGTTTTTTAACTTTTATGACATATTTTTTTGTCTCTTAGAACATTTTTAGTTTTTTTATTGGTCGTTTGATCATTTTTTTCGTTTAATATTTTAAGGGTTGGATTTGACATTTTTACGACGGGTCAAAATGACGCTTTCTGTTGGTCTTCCCTGCTTTGGACCTTTAGATTGGACTTGGATACACGGTTTGCATTCGTAGATAATTTTCTCACAATGTTTGATTCTGATTTGCGTTTGTCAGTGGTCTTTCAATAATTTAATCCCCTATTGTGGTTCGTTTGCCGGTGCATTCAGATTTGTTTGTATTTCTCTTTTGTTCCATTTTTTTAGATGGATTTAACATTTTCATTGTACAATCTTTTTATGATATCGAGTGACTAATTTTATTGTATTATTGACTATAAGAAAATATTTTAATTATATATTTAGTTTACGAACTTTAATATAGTTTTAAATATTTTCTCTTTTAAATAAAACTAAATACTCTATTTGCATAAAACTATACATTTATTTATTATCGATGTATTAAATATAAACTCCGTTATTATTATTTTAAATTTTTAATATTTTTATCTTAAAATATAATTTATTTTAATAAATAAAATACATAAATTGATGGTCCCGCGGAACAAAGCAACATGGCCAGTATTCACGAGATCCAAGCCATTGTCACGGGTTGCAAGCATTAGGCTTAGCAATACTTGTCATTTTTTATTTTTGGCTACAATATGCGAGGCCAATTTTAGGGTTCTCAATCTTTAACGATTCCTATCCCTGTTTTGTATTTATTTAATTTTTTTCGTGTATATAATTCGACCGAGTCTTAATTTGATTAATATAATTTAAAATTTATAAGATAAATATGTTTAATTATATAATATCATGAGTGAACTCAGTGATAATAAAAGAGTGTTGTTATCCTTAGAGAACTCGAGTTCAAGCTTTGCGTCTGTAGAGTGTATGTACATTGTCAACGACTAAGAAAAATTATAAATAGATATTACCTTTTAATCATCGCAAACTATTTACAAAGAGAAACTCATATTTTTTAAAATATATTAATTGAATTAAACTTTAAACTCAAGTATTTATATATTTATATCATATTTATATCATATTTCAGTTAATCTTTTTATAACACATATATACACATACTTCAATGGAAGGTGTAATTCAGTACATATAAAAAAATTGACCGCTGTTCAATTGAGCATATAAATTATGATTTTGATTTATTTATGCACTTTTAGAGAAACATTTAACTTTTTTTTAATTTTTATATTAATAAATATAATTATTTATGTATATTATATGATATTACATCGATAATAATATTAATGTTTTTTTAAAATTAATAGAAACTGTATGTATAAAATTGCAAAAATAAAATAAAAATAATATATCATATTACATATTTTATTAAAATTCATATACAATTTTAAAATTTTACCCATGTATTCTTATTATATTATTTTTTTAATTCATCACTCCTAATTAGTGTATTTTTCAGTTTTGTCTTCTAATTATTAGTTTTTTTAAATGTTATTTGTTTAGTATTTGGATTCGATTCGGTCCTTTTAAAAATAAAATAAAAGAACAGATAAAATTGTCCTTTTTTTTAAAGATTCGGACATAAGCTTAAGAATTCGCATGTCTGTTCTGGCATTTATCAATATCGAATTAATAAATCCATATAATTTTGGAAAATGTGATGGAAAATTTAGTCAAATGTTTTAAATTAAATAAGAAGGGCCAATTTAAGGAAATATAGGAAAAAATTAAAAAAAATATGAATGGAAGTAAATTATTTAATAAAAAAGGGTAAAATTTTCATTTTTGAAAAAGTAAATTCATTTTTTATTCTTAATTTTTCATTCAATTTGATTCTTGTATGTTTATTGTTTGTTCAATTTAGTTCATTCTCGATTTTTTGTTAATTCAATTTAATATTTGCATGTTTTTCTTTTGTACAACTTCTAACTTTTTACATATATGAAAGGATGATTTTATCAAAATTGTTAATATCTAGAAATAACTTTTATAATTACAATAAAAATCACTACAAATCCCTAATTAATTTTTGGGTAAAATACATAAATGGTTGTCCGATTATATGGTTTTGCTTTGTTGAATCCATCAATTATTAAAAGTTACAAAATGGTCCCTCGACTTTAGGTCACTACGAGTCTTCAGACTATTAAAAGTTACAAAATGGCCACCTGACTATTCATATTCTCAAACTCATCGTTTTTTTGTTAAAAAGTTGACAATCCTCTGAGTTGAACGTTAACATATTGACTAGAATATGATAAAATCTGATCTCAGAATCTCAAACGACTATACAACTCAAACAGTTTTAGGATCATTTTTGTCATATCTCAGTCAATAAGTTAACGTCCAGTTCAGACGACCATTAGTTTTTTAACGACAAAGGACTAGTTTAGAACATATGAATAGTCAGATGACTATTTCGTAACTTTTAATAGTCGAGGGACTCAACAAAATAACACCTTATAATCACATGATGATTTTACAACTTTTAATAGTCAAGGAATTCAACAAATTTGTGACCTATAATATGGGGACCATTTGTATATTTTACACTAAACTTTACCAATCAACATATTCTTTTTTTTCATAATATTTTCCTTGAAAAAATCAAATCAAGTCACGGGCAAACAATCAAACGATGAACATAAGGTTTGAAGCAAAATCTAAATAGAAAAATATTAAATATAAAATAAATAAAAAGACAATTTTATCGGCAACTAAAATGATATTTTTGTTGCTATGCGATTGTCTTTCAATGTGCATTCACATGATAAACCATATCAAAATTGTTAGTATTTTAAATCTAAAATTTTAATTAATGAATAGTTTATTTATTTAACCATATATTTAACTTAACAAACTTGAAAAATAATATAATAAGATATTCAAATCTGTTTATTTTATTAAAACTATATTTTAATTTTTTTTTGTAAATTGAATTATATTTTTTAAAAAATAATCTAAGTGTTCATATTCCTATATATAGGAATGCTTTAAGTATTTGTATGATAAGTTCCTATGTGTCGTAGCCGTCATCGTTCGTCCGACTCAGTTCGCATTTATATTTGTGTCTTCAATACGAACCGCGCGCGTAATATATTTTCTTAAAAAATCTATAAAAATTGAACAGTTTTTAATTGAGGTAATAAGAACAACCTACAACACTTTTACCCGTTATATACTGAAGATCAGCCTATAAATACCGATACTTTTCCGCATTTCAAAGTATCCGAAAATCATTTTTTTCCCTAAAGTTTTCTCTCGTTTTCTAAACAACAAATTGTAACCACCCCAACCCGTACCCGACCCGGATACGAGTCTGAGGTGTCACATTGACTTATCAAAATATTTACTTTTACAAAATACCCAAGTTCAGTTTGATATTTCTAATAAAACCATTTACTTTCTATTCATTAGTTCTGATATGACCTTCAGTAAGGAGAAACTAATCTGTCTTGCTCCTCATAGCTTCTTTTCCTGCTTTCCTGAACCTACGTGTGAAATACTCACACACTAAGTCATAGACTTAATGAGACATATAAATCCATATGTAAATTATTAAATGCATGTACATATCATGTAATACAACGTCATACTTGTATACATACTTTTTCATGTAACAATTACATACACACATTCACATATATCCTCATATAAAACATGTAACACATTTCTCATTACAACTCAAATTTTCATGCACACTACTGAGAACTTAAGGTATGTGAGTACATATAGGTTGTGCACAATACTGTCACCACAGCTCGTATAAATCCCACTAGGGGCGCGAAATTTGTCCCGTAGGACCACTATGTCCCGAAGGACCACTGTGTCCCGAAGGACCATTATGTCCCGAAGGACCACTGTGTCCCGAAGGACCATTATGTCCCGGAGGACCACTGTGTCCCAAAGGACCACTCTGTCCAGAAGGACCACTATGTCCCGAAGGACCACATAGACCCTCGACTCTTGGCATGCCAACTATACCTATAGCTCTCTTATTATATAACATGGGCATTATTAATCTTTTTCCATATTCACGTAGGTACGTAGTTCACTTTCACATAACATATTTCCATGTAATTCACATTCACTTATCCCATAACTTTTCACTTTTACTTGTATTCTTTTTCACATAGCTCATAATTATGATTCTTATCTCATAAAACACGTTCACATATACATATTCTTGTTTTCACATGGTCATGTATCTCATGTTAATTAATCATTTATATTCATATCTATTATCATCACAGAATCCTACATCTTATTATCACATAAATCATGGCTATCAAATGTATCACACAATATACATTCATATAAATCATATATACAGATGCAATTAACTTCTAAATGTATATATGTATTTCCATCTACTCATAAACATCATATGCAACATGCTTGTATCTTTGCACTCATGTAATCTAATATCAGAATTAGACTCATCGCAAGTCTAAATTCCATAACATAACATATACCTACTATCATGTACTCACATGATCACCAATAACACTACCAAGCTCTTTCTCTTTCTTGTGCATCTTACTCTGACGATCTATCCGAACTTTGCTTTCGATCGAATCTTAACTTGTTAATCGTTTCGAAACTTGTTCGTGCTCGATATCTATATAATCGTACATTGATACATATCAGTATCCAATTGATATATTCTAATCTATCATTTCTTAGACCAAAAGAAATGTCTATTTCAATTTCCCCTTGAAGTGCATCGATGCATTCTACAGTGCATCGATGCATTCTTTAACATGTGCATCGATGCACTACCCATGCATCGATACACAAATTACCTTCGATGTTTTCATTTTAAGGGGATGCATTGATGCACCAATTGCATTCGATGTTTCTTCTTTAAAGAGTGCATCGATGCACATTGAATGTGCGTCGATACACCTTGCCCGGAATTTGCATTTTAAGCCCAAAAAGCATCAATTTTTCATTCAATTCTTCTATTTTAAGCCCCTATTATGTCATTAAATTCAACTACCATTACTTAAACCAACTTATATCCATATAAACCATCTTTATCTTCCATATCTCATCATGATTCTTAAGATTTAAGAATCTTACTAAACTTTCAACTTTGTTATTAATCCTTTCTAACTTCATATATCTCTTATTCTTAGTGATGACAAGTCAAATTCCTTCTCAAATTTCACTTATTAACTCTTTTTCAGAAATTCATCTAAAAACTCATTTTCTTTAATCTCTTCTATATCTTTCATCTTGTTGTTTTAGAACAAATTAAGCTTTCCTTAAGCCTAATTATCATCTAATGATCATAACCCAACCTTAAAATCAATAATTAATCAACAAACAAAGAAACTCACCTTTGAGTCAAGCCTTCATGTATGAAGAAGGAAGATGAGAAGAGAAGCGAACTCTGGAACATTTTCTCTCTTCCTACGTGATTTCCTTATCTTATAAGGAAAATAAAAATCTTCCTTGTCAAATGACCCTTTTTCCCTTCAATTCATCTTATAATTACTAACAACTTTTATGATTTATTTCCAAATAAATCATTGAACTAATCCATGGTTCTACTCTAGTCACCAAATTCTGAAACTTTACAATTTGATCACTAACTCGGTATTGAGGATGTTACAAATCTCCCCTCCTTTAAAGAAAATTCGTCCTCAAATTTTCACTGAACATATCAATAAGAACATATCTTCTAATGTTCTCATGCTACTTCCTTTACTTAATCTTTCATTCCTTTATTTATTCAATTGTCTATTTCCTTTATACATTTATCTACTGTCACTTATCATATACACAGTAACCCATAACCTCAATCCATTTATGTCTTTTTATCTCATTCGATTCTGCATTTTCCTTTGACATTTCTAAAATCCATATAATGTCACTCATTATATAGACAGTAACATTCATTTTCATCACTCAACATCATAAATCCATCTCTAACTACCTTATAATAACCAAATTCATTTTCCATCATTATTTAACTAAGAACACGACCTTAAATCTTCTTTAAATACGATTCAACATACACTTTAAAGAATCTTTTCACATCACCTTGCACATTTTTCTTACTTATATATCAAAATTATCATATACACTTCCATATAACCTTTATCGTATATGATCCTTTAATTCAATCCCTTTCATTTCTTTATTCCATTATTCATTTATTTATTCCTTATACACAAATCATATCTTTCCTTTCATGTTCACATACTCTTGTCTTATCATTTATACTCATCTCTATGTACCAATCTTCATTACATTCTCATAACTTTGATAACTCATTTCTTATACAGAACTTCATTCTTTATCATTTATTATACCTGTATTTTCCTTCGTTAAGGTTCCATGCAAATACTTATCTCCGTTTCTACATCATAACTATCCAATCATAATACACAACTATATTCAGATTCACATCATAATTGATTGACTCAACTTTATCTTTTCCTCCAATCTTATAACTCTATCACTTTTACTCTGATATCTAGTCAATAACATATGTTCAATCTAGAGCACAAGCCCTAGTCAACCAACCATATACATCTTTTTCAATCGAAATTATCTCAAAATTCGTTTACTTAACTTGTCAATTTCTCCCCTATTCTCATACATCCTGAAATTTCCGTTGTTCAACTCAACATTAATGATTTCCTTTATCTTATAAACTAATTATCAATATACACATTCTCAAACTCTTCTTATCAATCCTCAGCTTTACTCAAATAAACAACTGTATCCAGATCCATTTCATATTTGGTTATCATATCCTGATAATATCTTACAATCTTATACTTCCAGTACATTCCCATCACATATTCTTGTTAGTCAACGCTAACTTTTTCCTTCTAAAATGCAATCTCTTATCATATCCACACTTTTTCTTATGTACAACACTATTTTTTGTTTTAACTCATAAACTTTGGCTTTCTATATCTTATACTCTTGTCACTGATGCACTTATTCTTGAGCTATTCTACCAATTCTCACTACATCATTTGATCTTTTAACGCTCTTATGGTGACACTTGTTCACCATATTCTATCTTATCCACATACTAACAAAACTAATCCATATAGATTTTCCGATTCAAAACAATAAAGATCTTCTATCACTATTCTAATATGATTTCAACTTTCTGAAATCAACCTTTAATCTTATAAGACACCTTATGAGGTTTATGCTCTTCATCCTGCCTGGCTAGGGCAGGTGAATTGCTATCACCATCAGATTTTTCAGCTATCGATTTACTTTACTTTGACAATTTCTATAATCAATTCCTATATCATACAAATCTTATTCTATTAGCAAGAAAACATACTCCTTACACTATCAGATCAAAATTTTTCATCTATTAGCAAGAAAACATACTCCTTACACTATCAGATCAAAATTTTTCACTTTTAGTTGGCATGTACACATTTTTAAACCTCATTTGACTTCAGTTTAAGCCTAGAATCGACTAAACCTTAGCTCTGATACCATTAAATGTAACACCCCCAACCCGTACCTGAATCGGATACGAGTCTGAGGTGTCACATTGACTTCTCAAAACATTTACTTTTACAAAATACACAAAATTCAGTTTGATATTTCTAATAAAACCATTTACTTTCTATGATATAAAACATATGGTTTTACAAAACTGATTAGAGCGTATCTAATACAAATCTTTTAACTACATGCCAACTAGATTTTATATAACAAAATACATGTTATTCATTTATGTTCTGATCTGACCTTCAGTAAGGAGAAACTAACATGTCTTGCTCTTCATAGCTTCTCTTACTGCTTTCCTGAACCTACGTGTGAAACACTCACACGCTAAGTCATAGACTTAGTGAGACATATAAATCCATATGTAAATTATTAAATGCATGTACATATCATGTAATACAATGTCATACTTGTATATATACTTTTTCATGTAACAATTACATACACACATTCACATATATCCTCATATAAAACATGTAACACATTTCTCATTACAACTCAAATTTTATTGTTATCCTTTTTGGTTAGTCCATGCACACTACTGAGAACTTAAGGTATGTGAGTACATATAGGTTGTGCACAATACTGTCACCACAGCTCGTATAAATCCCACTAGGGGCGCGAAATTTGTCCCGTAGGACCACTATGTCCCGAAGGACCACTGTGTCCCGAAGGACCATTATGTCCCGAAGGACCACTGTGTCCCGAAGGACCATTATGTCCCGAAGGACCACTGTGTCCCAAAGGACCTCTGTCCAGAAGGACCACTATGTCCCGAAGGACCACATAGACCCTCGACTCTTGGCATGCCAACTATACCTATAGCTCTCTTATTATATAACATGGGCATTATTAATCTTTTTCCATATTCACGTAGGTACGTAGTTCACTTTCACATAACATATTTCCATGTAATTCACATTCACTTATCCCATAACTTTTCACTTTTACTTGTATTCTTTTTCACATAGCTCATAATTATGATTCTTATCTCATAAAACACGTTCACATATATATTCTTGTTTCACATGGTCAGTATCTCATGTTAATTAATCATTATATTCATATCTATTATCATCACAGAATCCTACATCTTATTATCCAAAATCATGGCTATCAATTATCACACAATATACATTCATAAATCATATATACAGATGCATTAACTTCTAAATGTATATATGTATTTCCATTCATAAACACACAACATGCTTGCATCTTTGCACTCATGTAATCTAATCAGAATTAACTCATCGCAAGCCAATTCCAACATAACATATACTTACTATCATGTACTCACTGATCACCAATAACACTACCAAGCTCTTTCTCTTTCTTGCTCTTTACTCTGACGACCTATCCGAACTTTGCTTTCGATCGAATCTTAACTTGTAATCGTTCGAAACTTGTTCGTGCTCGATCTATATAATCGTACATTGATACATATCAGTATCCAATTGATATATTCTAATCTATATTTCTTAGACCAAAAGAAAGTCTATTTCAATTTCCCCTTGAAGTGCATCGATGCATTCTACAGTGCATCGATGCATTCTTTAACATGCATCGATGCACTACCCTGCATCGATACACAATTACCTTCGATGTTTTCATTTTAAGGGGATGCATCGATGCACCAATTGCATTCGATGTTTTTCTTTAAAGAGTGCATCGATGTACATTGAATGTGCGTCGATACACCTTGCCCAGAATTGCATTTTAAGCCCAAAAATCATCAATTTTCATTCAATTCTTCTATTTTAAGCCCCTATTATGTCATTAAATTCACTACATTACTTAAACCAACTTATATCCATATAAACCATCTTTATCTTCCATATCTCATCATGATTCTTAAGATTTAAGAATCTTACTAAACTTTCAACTTTGTTATTAATCCTTCTAACTTCATATATCTCTTATTCTTATGACAAGTCAAATTCCTTCTCAAATTTCCTTATTAACTCTTTTTCAGAAATTCATCTAAAAACTCATTTTCTTTATCCATATCTCATCATGATTCTTAAGATTTAAGAATCTTACTAAACTTTCAACTTTGTTATTAATCATTTCTAACTTCATATATCTCTTATTCTTAGTGATGACAAGTCAAGTTCCTTCTCAAATTTCACTTATTAACTCTTTTTCAGAAATTCATCTAAAAACTCATTTTCTTTAATCTTCTAATCTTTCATCCTTAGCTTAATTATCATCTAATGATCATAACCCAACCTTAAATCATAATTAATCAACAACAAGAAACTCACCTTTGAGTCAAGCCTTCATGTATGAAGAAGGAAGAAGAGAAGAGAAGCGAACTCTGGAACATTTTCTCTCTTCCTACGTGATTTCCTTATCTTATAAGGAAAATAAAAATCTTGCTTGCCAAATTCCCTTCAATTCATCTTATAATTACTAACAACTTTTATGATTTATTTCCAAATAAATCATTGAACTAATCCATGGTTCTACTCTAGTCACCAAATTATGAAACTTTACAATTTGATCACTAACCCGGTATTGAGGATGTTACACAAATATTTTTTCAAAGTTTTCTTTGGAGAATAGCAATAGCACATTGTCCATTTTCAAGCTTCGCGTGTACGAGCTTTGGAAACACTGTGTTAACCTCGGGATATTGTCCATTGTAGTGATTACACCAATCAAGATGAATTTACTTTTAAGACAGTGGTTCATTACAACACAATTTTTAAATTCTTCTTTCAGTTGTATTTTTTATTATTGTTACGTCAGTACTAACGCCTCGATTTTCATTATATTTTACCAATAATTTAGAAGTAAATTTATACGGCAAATAATGTAAAATGTTAGCAAACTTATTTTAGACCTCTCAAAGCTTGAAGCACTCGATTATGGGCACTTTGGGCAACTTGACCTCGACTACATCCTTTGCTCAAATCACAACCCACTTTAGAAACTTCAAATGTCGTTGAATCCATGCTTGTTGTCGCTGACTCTACCACTGTTGCGATTCCCTTAGAAAAGTTCGAGAAAGACACCAAGATAGTGAGAGGCCACCATTTGAGTCACATGTCTAATAAACTTTTTGACATGTTTCTCAAGGAAAAAACACGAAAATAATCTGAGACACATTAAAGAAGAAGTACGGGGTTGATGATGCGGCATAAAGAAATATGTCGTTAGAGACTGACTCAATTTTGAAATAACATATTGTTATTATAGAAATAATTTTATTTTGCAAGTCATGAATTTTTCACCTTAAACCTTCGATCTCACCCTTTATAACACCTAATTCTACTCAAATATAAATTTATTTTTAAAACCTAATCTATTAGATTAAATCGAATTTAAATCTATCAAATTTAAGTCAAATTACAAATCCTAATTGCAACACAAAACCAAAGAAAGCTGAAATTGGTTAAGAATTTAAGATTCCATACAACTAGAATTCTTTCGTATAGTTTCATCTATGTATCAAATTTTAGTTGTGGGAAAATTACACTACATGATCTGAACTATGTAATATTCATCCTTTTTACCAATGATCTTTTAAATGTTACAAAATAGTCATTAAATTTCTCAAAAATTATAAAATGGTTATTAAAAAATTATTGAACTGGTACAAAATAGTCTTTAAAATTATCAAATTATTATAAAATGATCCTTAAACTTAATATTTTTTTTATTTTAACGGCAGAGAGGATTGTTTTGTAACCGTTTCGGAAGTTTCATGATCATTTTATAACATTTAAAAGGTCAATGACAAAAAAAATCATTTTTATATAATTCAACGACCTTTAGTTTAAATATGTACTGAATACGAATGTAAACATATATTCAAAAATAAAAAGCTCGGATAACACAAGCAATAAGATAGTATACGAATATATGCACGCAAATATAACTCTTTAAAGGATACTTCAATTAAATGAAAATATTTTAAGAATATCGAACATGTTCGTGGCTTGAAACTGCATACTCGAATTCGAGTAACATAGATAATCACTTGATCAATTGATGTTACATGACTTGATATGCATCCACCAAACTTTATCTTTAGAACTCTTAACATTTTTGCTTGACAAATTGTCATCAATGGCTTCATCATCTTTGTCATTAGAGAGGTTTATGGTGTTGCTTCTATTTCTATAGCAATCGTCTAAAATACACGGCTTTGCTCTTACTAAAATATCCGGCATCGACAGTTTCTTTCGTCTCCCTTTCTACTTGCTTTGCTTACGTCTCGTCTTCACGGAGGATATCGTATTGATTTTCTGATGAACATCAAGGTGAAAACCTTGCAAGAAACTCGATTCTCGATTTGTCGGAACTGTAACATAGAAGAATCATAGATGACAGTGTACAAAGTTCTCCATTCATCATTCATGAACATCGACTATTGATAGTTCACTCTTTTTAATTTGGGAGGATAGTCATAGTTAGTGATCGTTCAACAATTAGATGGTCTTTGGATTTTTTGTCTCCATAAAGAGGTCGAGGAGGAATAAGTAAAGAAAGAATGATTTCAGTCTTGCTTTTAATCTTGGTATAGAGATTTTATAGTGACACTTAATATTGATGTCAGACATAAAATCATTCTTATTACCTGTAAACTAGTAATTCCGATAGATATGGTGGTAATTCCGATAGATATGGTCATGATAAGTCATGTGGACCTGTCAAAGGTCGCGAGATGCATAAGATACTCCTTGTTGAAAAGGACCACGAAAGAATTATATAAAAGAAGAGAAATAAAATGATATTAAGGCATTGGAAAATGGGGAAATCCACCTTATTGAAAGGAGCTTTGAATCTGCTTCAACTTTACCATTAATAATCATAATCCGTTTCTTGTTGTTGCAAACAAAATACTGAGAGACGATCAGTAAGTATCGACTGGGATATGATAACTCAATGAGAATCGAAACCGGAAGGACCCAATTTAAATTAGAGAAAATCGTCTCAGTGACCAAAAATGCCTTATAATATACGATTTTAACCAACTTTTTTTGGATTTGCCAAAATGACCAACAAAATCGCAACGCGAAATAAAAATCGCAACGCGATCCCCAGAATCGCAAATCAGTTTCCAAAATCGCAACGCGATTCTTGAAAATCGCAATGCGATAGTACAAATTCGCATTGCGATTTTCAAGAATCGCAACGCGAATATGAAAATCGCAACACGAACACATAAATCGCAACGCGTATCCGTAAATCGCAACGTGTATCCGTAAATCGCAACGTGTATCCGTAAATCGCAATGCGTATCCGTATATCGCAACGCGTATCCGTAAATCGCAACGACAATACGTAAAATCGCAACGCGTATCCGTAAATCGCAACGCGATTTTTAAAGCGCCATTATAATCGCTACGCGTATTTTATTTTCAAATTACAAAAACGAATATTAAGACAAAATCCCGTAATCGTAACTCATAACCTAAAACCTAAAATCACAACTCAGTCCCATCTCCATCTCTCACTCTCTACAGCGAAATCCGTCCCCATCTCTGAACATTTCCGTCCCCATCTCCGGCGAAATCCCTCACAACCATTCACGGTCAGAAATCCCTCACAATATTCAGAAATGGAAAATCAACCTCCGAGGGTTAGTTTTTTTAATTATTTTTATTTTGAAATTTTTGCATTATTGTAGGTTTTTCATATTGAAACTGATGATAAGTTTACTGATCATTTCAATAATAGATGAACCATTTCACTTAGATTTCATTTCGCGTTACGATTCTCTCGTTGCGATTTTCATTTCGCGTTGCTATTCTCTCGTTGCGATTTTTAAGTTAGTATTTGTCTTTGTCTTTGTTCTGTCTTTTGGTTGAAGTAATGCAATCCATTCAAGTTTCAATTTGCAGAAGAGTCGCAACGAGATAAATGAAAATCGCAACGTGAAAATGACTATCTGCAACGAGAAAATGAAAATCGCAACGAGAGAATCGCAACGCGAAATGAAAATCGCAACGAGAGAATCGCAACGCGAACCAAAATCGCATTGCGATTTTCATTTCGCGTTGCGATTCTCTCGTTGCGATTTTCATTTCGCGTTGCGATTCTCTCGTTGCGATTTTCATTTCTCTCGTTGCGACAGTCATTCTCTCGTTGCGATTTTCATTTCAACCAAAAGGCAAACAGTGTTGCAAATTTTAGTTTCAAGAATAAACTACTACTTTTTATGTTTATTGTTTTTGGTATATCTTCACAGTGTAGTTTTTGGTATATCTAACTTGGTATGTTTATTGTTTTTGTAGAAATTTTTTTCGGCTTCATTGACATTAAGGAATAAAGTTAGCCTAGCCACTACAATTGCTTCGAAGCTTTCACCTGCACAAAGACAATTGTTTGAGGAAACCTGCTTCGGGCCATGGCTGAGAGTACAGCATCCGGGTGGAGATGCTAATTTGACCCATTTGTGGCTTCAGACCATGACATCAAATCTACCCGACAGTATACAACGTGGTGAGGAAGAGATATGGTTTCATTTTCCACCAACGTATACTTGTTTGGGCGGAAGGAGTTCTGCTTAATCACTGGTCTACGATTCGGACACGATGATGTAGGCCGGTACACTCGTCATATCGCCCGCCCATCATGGTTATCCCGGGTTTTTCCGGATGAGTCAATGGAGAAGCCGAACCTACACGTCGACGACCTGAAGAATTGTTTAATAAGAAAGCTGGTTTCACTCGGATGGATGACATCGATGTTGTCCGAGTATGCCTTCTACTACTTGTGTATGCCGGCTTTTTAGGCAGAGAGGCCAGACAACCTATTCCTCAGGAGCTAATAATATTGGTAGAGGACCTGAATGCATGGAATCTGTTTCCGTGGGGTATGGAAAGCTACCTGGACTAAGTTGTCTACTGCCTTTGATGACCGCAAAAGTTTGCGTGGCGATGGGTCGAAATACACTTTGTCAGGCTTTGTTTGGGCCTTTAAGGTAAGAATTTCTATATAATGTTTCTAAAATTATAATTAATTATTTAACAATTACTAATTTTGTTATTATATTGTTTGTAGATTTGGATATTCGAGGCTTTCCCCAACATGCGTACATATGCAATAAAAACGTCAAATGATATTCCCAGGGCTATTTCCTGGAAGAGGAAAAATCTGTTGGATTGGGAAGACTTAATACCATATGCGACAATAAATAATGTAAGTTAACACAAATACTTTCATATAATATATAAACAAGTTATTAATAGTAGACGTTTAACTTTGTTTGAGTTTTTATATTGTTAGGAGGCCAACATTCCATTACAAAGACTGACACCCACGGAGGAAGAGCTTGCCACTGATTGGTGGCAAGCTAGTCAGAGTTTTTTTGATGGCACGGATGATGAGCAGCATCCACTTCCTCTAATTCGAGAGCCATCACCTCACCCAGAGCCATCACCCGATCGACCCGACTATACACCTCTAGAACGAGAGCCATCACCTATCCCGTCACATCATCGAGCCTCTTCTCCACCATCACCTCATGATAGGCGACCGGTAAAGAGGCCACGACATTTATCTCCTTGTTCTCCACCTCCACGGGATGAGTTACGTGATGAGGTCAATGCCTTGCGTGAGGAGATCGGTACTCTACACGATAACGATGGTGCATGGTGTGTGGAGGTGTCAACTTTACGTGGTGAGGTTGCCGCTCTACGTGAGATGATAGTATCGTTGCAGAATGAGGTTCATACTCTACGCAACGAGGTAAGTTTAAGATTTTCCATATTTAACTTAATGATAAATTTACTCGTAATTTCACTTAGATTAGCCATTTCACTTAGATTGCTTAGTAAATTTATTCGGTTGCTGCCAATTCTGCTAAACTGTGTATTCTTTAACACTGTGAAATAGTATTTGTCTTTGTTTTGTCTTTTGGTTGAAAGTAAATTTGTTCGGTTGCTGCCAATTCTGCTAAACTGTGTATTCTTTAACACTGTGAAATAGTATTTGTCTTTGTTTTGTCTTTTGGTTGAAAGTAAATTTGTTCGGTTGCTGCCAATTCTGCTAAACTGTGTATTCTTTAACACTGTGAAATAGTATTTGTCTTTTTTTTGCCTTTTGGTTGAAAGTAAATTTGTTCGGTTGCTGCCAATTCTACTAAACTAATACCCTGAAGTCAGTATTTGTCTTTGTTTTGTCTATTGGTTAAAGTAATGCAATCCATTCAAGTTTCAATTTGCAGAAGAAGAAATAGTTTACTTTCGCAACACGAAACTTAAAATCGCAACGAGAGAATCGCAACGCGAAATGAAAATCGCAACGACAGAATCGCAACGCGAAACCAAAATCGCAACGACAAAATCGCAACGCGAAACCAAAATCGCATTGCGATTTTCATTTCGCGTTGCGATTCTCTCGTTGCGATTTTCATTTCGCATTGTGATTCTGTCGTTGCGATTTTCATTTCGCGTTGCGATTTTGGTTTCGCGTTGCGATTTTGGTTTCTCGTTGCGATTCTCATTTCGCGTTGCGATTTTAAGTTTCGTGTTGCGAAAGTAAACTATTTCTTCTTCTGCAAATTGAAACTTGAATGGATTGCATTACTTCAACCAATAGACAAAACAAAGACAATACTAACTTCAGGTATTAGTTTGAAACATATTTTTCTTTGTTATCTGATGCATTTTGTGAACTATGATAGAATAATGACTTGGGTGAATACAATGCAAGTTTGAAATATATTTGTCTTTGTTTTCACTGTTTAAATATCATGTCTGTTTATTTACTGATTTTTGTATTTAATTATTTAGCGGCCCGATAGAGTGGATGCTTTACGTCGGGTTATGCTTGCACGACGGAGTTCACGCATCAGACAGCGTGCACGTGCTATTAAGTCTCCGTACACCCCAATAGTGCGAAGACACCGCAAGAAGAAGCCCGACTCGCATGTCATCCCTCAAGAGTCCACTCCTATCGTTGAAGAGGCCCCTCTATCATTCCTCGAGAGTCCCCTCCCACCGTTCAAGAGGCCACTGTCATCATTGAAGAGGTCCCTCCCACCATTCAAGAGCCCGATTCACATGGCGTCATATGTAGGCTTCTTGAGAAACCTCTGACGTGCCGGACATGATGGATTCAAGTTGGCTCTCGTATGAGTTACCGGCCAGTACCATACCGGTATCTGAAGAGGAGAGGAAACAACTACCGGACACAATTCTGGATAACACCCTTTGGGCTAAGACCGCAGTTGATTTTTATCTACATGAGCGGAGCCAGGGGTGTTTCACTGACATATGCAAGCTCACCGATGATATCTATTTGTTGCTTGATCGGTCTTGGTGGGGCGTATTATTAGGGGTCGAAGACAATGGCTATTTCGATGGGGGGGGTAAGTCTTATATTTTTCTTATATTTCAATTTGATTAATTTTTTTTTAAATTTATGTAAGTCACTAATATATGTCTTTTTTTGTAAAACAGCATATCGATGCGTGGGTGACACGTCTTCTAATAATAAGAAAACTTAAGAAAAATAAAAATATACGATATACAATTATGCCGACGTCTTTTAACGCCGTTCACTTGAAGAATGCACGAGATGAATCATTTGATTTGGGCAATGGACAAGCTAAACTTTATCCTGCATGGTGGGAGGTCGATAAGGTTAGTATTTATTTTAGATTGAGTTTAAAGGTTTTATGAAATAAGTGCGCAAATGAATGAATTATTACTTATGATTGCAGGTGTTTATCCCTGTT
Organism: Hibiscus syriacus; assembly: GCF_006381635.1. Taxonomy (NCBI): domain Eukaryota; kingdom Viridiplantae; phylum Streptophyta; class Magnoliopsida; order Malvales; family Malvaceae; genus Hibiscus; species Hibiscus syriacus. The sequence goes on from NW_024063495.1 coordinate 3,261,185, forward strand.
TTGGAACGTAAACATTGGATTCTCGTCGAGCTTCAGCTCCCATCCCTTAAGACAATAGTGTATGACAGCATGATAAATTACATATCATTGGCTGATTTAAGAGATATTATTAAGGGATGGAGCTCTCATTTGGCTAAATTCTTGGATGCGATCAATTATTGGACTCGTTCTGGAAACAAGAAGCCAAAGAAGCTCAATATTACAGTTATTAGAGACGAGACCGCGCCACAACAAACGGGAGGAGCCAGAGGAGATTGTGGTCCTCTCGTATGCTTGGCGTTAGAGCGTTTGACGACGGGAAGCACCAAGTATCTACCTCCCACCGATAGAGATAGAGCTGCAGTAGGCTTGTGGTTTCGGCATTATATGGCTAAATCGATATATACGAGACGCTGCCTACCTGCATCCGCGTTATAAAAATGTCCATAAACAATTGGTAAGTTTATAGACTTTTGGTTTGAAAATGTTTGGTTAAGTACCTAGAATTCAATAATTTGCTGTTTGTAGGTTTTAGATGTGTAGAAAGTGTTGTTTGAGCAAATGTTTGGTTTCTGCAGGTTAATCTCAGAAGTGAACTGCGTGAAAATGATGTATGGCTGCAAAAGTTGATTCAATAGTTTAATTGATTGTTTTTTGATTGTTTAATTGATTTGTAAAAGTTGATTCAATAGTAGATGATTGGAAATAAGAATTATTGCTTATTTTTTGATTGTTTAATTGATTTGTAAAGATGATTTGTAAAAGTTGATTTGTGTAATTGATGCGAACATAATTCTTATTTGTGCTTGTTTAATTGATTGAAATGTAATGGTTGATTTTGTTGATTTCAATCTGCATTATGTTGAAGGCAAAAATGACTATCGCAATGCGAAATGAAAATCGCAACGAGAGAATCGCAATGCGGAAATGAAAATCGCAATGCGGAAATGAAAATCGCAACGAGAGAATCGCAATGCGATTTTCATTTCGCATTGCGATTTTCATTTCCGCATTGCGATTCTCTCGTTGCGATTTTCATTTCGCATTGCGATTCTCTCGTTACGATTTTCATTTCGCATTGCGATTTTCATTTCCGCATTGCGATTCTCTCGTTGCGATTTTCATTTCGCATTGCGATTTCATTTCGCATTGCGATTTTCATGTTGGAATTTTCATTTCGCATTGCGATTCTCTCGTTGCGATTGTAATTTCCGTGTTGCGATAGTCAAATGCATGCCTAATAAGTGATAACAACTGAATAACAAGAGTTAGTTAAGTCAAAATGGTTGGCCTGAGTCATTAATTCAACTGAAAATGTTAAAAGTTCACACATAAAATCCACATAATACAACGTTTGCATTTAAAAATCACCTAAGTTAACAGTCCCAAAAGGTGAAGCCAATTGTGATTGGGATTTTAAAGATGATTGCCTTTTGCTTGACACCATATGAGCTTTGGATTTTGATGAGGATCCATATTTTGGTAGAGGAAAAGATGATTTTGATGGCACTGGTGATCCACATGTCAACCTTGTATGACCACTTTCCTTGCACCGACTACATGTCGATCTCTTCTTCTCTTCACCCTTAGACGGTATACGATCGTGACTTTTTGGTCGGCCAGGTAGCCTTCTGTCCATGGCTGGTGGCAAAACTGTTTGTAAGTCATCTGGTATGTCCCACTCAGAAGGATGTGGAATAGGGTAGACAATCTCGGCATAAGTCTGTCGATAAACTTCTGTAGTGTAGCAATCCATAGCGTATGCGCTTGAATCATCTTGGTTTAAATGAAGAGCAACTTTTATAACATGGCCACACGGATAACCAAATGTTTGCCATTTCATACAACTACACGTCTTTGCATTTAGATCGACTAGCCCATTTAAGTTATTATCCAGTACTTGAAACAAAGTGTTTGAACATGGTTCAACTCTCCATGACGTTGACTTCATAACACGTTTCGTTATCTTTTTTTCAGTCCATGGTGTAACACGATGTTCCAATGTTCCTGTAAATTTAAATAAACAATACTTAGTAAAATATATAAATATGATAAGTTACGAATTCAAAGAAATAATACCTGCATGGTTTCTTTTCTTGTAGTACCACTGTTGAATAGAGGCTCAAAAAAACTCCATTAACATAGTAATGGGTAATTTCTGGGAATGACGACTTAGAGCGTTGATTGATTCTGCACTATTAGACGTCATGAAACCATATCTTGCTCCAAGTTGATGTACTCTTGACCATCTTTCAAACCCGACATCTTCTAGTGTTTGAGCACACTGAGGCAAAACACGTCTTAAACAATTTATATGCTTATTGAAATCCACTTCCCGATAAGCTTTTACAGCCTTCCAGTATGTCCATTTGTGCTTTTTTATACCAGCAGACCTTGATTTTAGATTTCTATACAAATGAACACCAAAAAGTCCATGAAAAGCATCTGGGAAACACCTTCTAACAGCGTTGTCAATTGATTTTGCCCTATCGGATATGATTGTCAGATTGCTAATAGGACCTATGCAATCCCTAAGATGCCCCATAAACCATGTCCATGAATCAGAGGTTTCAGATTTGCCAACCCCGTAAGCTATTGGCAATATCCCATTGTTAGCATCCATGGCTACTGCTAATAAGTTTACTCCAAGGTATCGACCTTTCAAATGTGCTCCGTCAACTATAATAACTGGGCGCATGCAAGTAATAAACGAACGAATCTACAAATAATATACACAAGAAATATAATCATTTAAATGTGAAATGCATGTAACTAACAAAAATGAGTCAACAAAATTATATTGATTTACTAACCGTAGCACCAATGGCGATAAACAGCAACTCAAAGTGTCTATCTCTATCTGTTTTGATATGACTTACCGACCCAGATTTTTCAGCTTTAAATTGTGACAATAAGCCGGTAGTTGGGCAAACGATGCTTCTGGCGACCCCCTCAACAATTCTAAGGCATAACATTTGGCTCTCCAAGCTTGAGAATATGATATACTAATCTTGAACCGAGCATTCATGTCAGTCATAATTTCATGTCCCCGATATACCCTGCCATTCAAAAACATTAACTCAGCCAGAAAACCACCCAACACCTTTTTGTTTGCCTGTCTATGGTGAGGAAAAACTTGGGTTCTTGAACATGTATGTTTATTAATAAAAGTCCTAACTTGAAACATTTCGCAATCTTTTATTCTCTTTGCAATCATACGCCACGTACAGTTTTTGTCAATCATACACCTTGTTTCGAAACGATCTTTGCTTGATTTGTTAACTTTTAGTTGATAGCCATCTTCCACACATTTCGTATACAAAGCTATCTTCAAGTCTTCCTTTGTATCAAAACAATCATCTTTCTTGATACGAATAACTTTTGTGTAACAATCAACTGCTTTCTTTACCAACTCTTCTTCCGGTATCTGAAGTAATTCTGGCATATTCCAGTTATACGCCCGTGGCATTTTCTTTTCTTCGGGGACTTTTTCTTCTTCTTTTTCTTCTTCAGGATTATATGAATTACAGAATGGATGTTCAACATGTTCATTCACAGTCGTAACTTCCTCCTCATTATCATCAACAATACATTCTTCGGCAACGGCTGTTTCATCATCAAAATTCGGGTATTGACCAATATCAAAATCATTACACGCAGGGTCTGTTTCTTCTTCTGAAACATCATCAAAATCCGTGTATTGACCAATATCAAAGTCCGGATATTGACCAAGACCAAATTTCGAATACTGACTAGTACTCACAATTTTTTCTGTTGGCTCATCATCGTCTAACTGGTCAATACGAAAACTGGAATTTGGTGCTGAAAGTTGATTGGGATTTGGATTAAAGAAAGATTGTGGGTTTTGAGAAAAACTTAGTTGATTACTACCCGCTACTGACCCAACAATACTACTTCTAGGTTCAACAACATACAATGTAACATCATCTTGTGAAACACTAATGTAAGCAATGAATCGTTCAACATCTTCATTGTCGGTTAACAAATAAACTTTACCATTTCTCTGATAAGATAGCCTAAATCCACTTAGGGGCTCTAAATTCAATTTATTTGAAACACGTAGCATTAGAGTTTCATAAGTTAACTTTTGTAAAGACAATTTTAGTTGAAGATTCATGGGTAAAGACATATATTGTAAAACACCATGAACATTATCCCATGACCCTCCAAAACACAAATCTATCCAAACATGATCAACATTAGATGATTTCATGGTTGTAAATTAATTTACTAAACAGACGAGCTGCGAAACTAAAACCTGTTGCCGGATTGGGAAGGATGTCGTTGGATATAGGAACGGATGTCGCCGGAGAGAGTGATAGATGGAGATGGAATGAGTTGCGATTTAGGGATTTAGTTTATGATTTGCTGTTGTTGCGTAGTTATATACCCAAAATTTCAGTGTTGTGATTTACAGATTCTCGTTGCGATTTACGGATTATCGTTGCGATTTACGGATACGCGTTGCGATATACGGATACGCATTGCGATTTACGGATACACGTTGCGGTTTACGGATACGCGTTGCGATTTATGTGTTCGCGTTGCGATTTTCATATTCGCGTTGCGATTCTTGAAAATCGCAATGCGAATTTGTACTATCGCATTGCGATTTTCAAGAATCGCGTTGCGATTTTGGAAACTGATTTGCGATTCTGGGGATCGCGTTGTGATTTTTATTTCGCGTTGCGATTTTGTTGGTCATTTTGGCAAATCCAAAAAAAGTTGGTTAAAATCGTATATTATAAGGCATTTTTGGTCACTGAGGCGATTTTCTCTTTAAATTATAGTCCTAAAGATTAGGGGTTTGAAAGTAGTAGGGCAAACGAAATCGTCGACTGCTGAAATTGTTTCTAGAAAAATTGTCAGTAATTATCGTTGACTTTATTTTAATTTTTTTTATTTTAGGAACAGAAATTAAAAATATACAGACTAAAATGAAATTTTACAAAAATTGACTATATAATAAAATGAAAAGATGAGTTTAAGTAAGGCGTCCAAAAAGATTTCTAAATTATAAAAAAAAAAGATTTCTAAGGTTTTGAAAAAAAAAGAAAATTATTTTAGTTTCTCTATTTTCATTTTTACGATTTAATTTAAGATTAAAAAAAAGAACAAGGTTGTCGGCGGCTATCGGCGATTATGCCAAAGTTGTTTATCTGTAAGTGATTTTTGATTCATTAGTTTTACATTTTTAGGACTAAATAGTGAGGAAATTAAAAGTATATTAACTAAAATGAAATTGATTATATAATAAAATGAAACGGTGAGCTTAAAGATGGAGCAAAAAGTTTAATTCACTTAAAAGTTAATTTAAAAAATATTATTTTAGTCTCTTCACTTTCATCTTTTACAATTTGATTCCAGAATGCACAAAATAAATATAGAAGGAAGTCAATTGCCTTCTAAAATCGTTCTCCTGTCAACGACTTTATCAAATTATTTTAAAATTCATCTTATTTTTCAAAATAATTTCTCATGACCCTCATTTTTTAATTTTATTTTTCAATATATGTATGTATAAGGTATGATCTAACTTTACTGTGTAGAATCAAAAAGTTTTACATTAGCATAGAACTATTAAATAATGGCTGTCCCTTTTTTTCATATATATGGGGTAAGGGGGAGGTAAGATAGTAGGCTACCCCCAACACCAGGTTGAGAGCAGCTTCCGTAAGAGACCTCCGAATTATGAAATGCCCTCCGTGGGACTCGATCCCACGACCTCAAGTTAAGAACCTTGTGCTCTACCAACTGAGCTGGATGGTCATTTCATAAACTATTAAATAAGTATATATTAATTATTAGGATTGTTGGTTTTAATTTATATTAATTCAAAACAGTGTTATTACTCAAATCCAAATTGATTGTGGTTTATAATTGGTTTTGGAATAATTGATGATTGTGATTGACATTTGTTTGGTTGTAATTGTTTACTTTTTGGTGACATAATATGGCAATTACTGTTAGATACCATAGGTTATAAATTAATCACATAATATATAGTGACGAAATTAGCAAAGAAAAATTGATATAAAGAAAAACTATCGTGACAATAATAGCGGCTAGTATTTATTGAATGATTATTAGTTTTGTTTTTTATATTATGTACTTTGTTTCCTATTTTAAGTTTTTGTCTTCAATTTTAAATAAGGATTTTTATTTTTATGACACGTTTTTCTTTGTTCTTTTGACACGTATTTTCTCTGCTTTTGTAGCATGATTCTTATGATTTTTGGTACTTTTATTCGTATACTTTTATCGTCTCTTTAGAGCTCGCACAAAAAATCATCACTATTTATTTTATGATTGATTTGTCGTTTATCAAGTATAGTTAGATTCACTTTTTGATAAAAAAATATTTATTGCTATAATCAGAATTATTTAGCGAAACAGCCTGCCAGATAGTTTAGCTCGCTCACCACTTCTTTATCACTTTGTAAAGCGTATAGTTGACAGTGAAAATTTTTTATGAAAAATTTACTAGGTTCTTTTATGCTAGTTCTTATTCTTAAGAGAAAATTTTATTTTTATTTGTATCTTTCTATTTAATATTTTTACTTTTATATGTATTTTTTTAACTACTATCCCTATTTTTTTCTGGTGCATTATAATTCTTATATCTTTTATTGCTTTTATTAATGAAATTCAGGTGTCATTGTTAAAAGAATATTTGCAATCAAACTAATATTTGATTAATTTATGATATAAATAATAAATATAATACTACAATTTATGTGACGATATTAGAATATCCGTCGGCGATGTTCCAACAAATATAATGAGGGCGGCTTTCAATATTCATTTTCTTTTCCCAGGTTTCCATTTTATAATCCGGCGGCTAATAAAAGTATCAAATTAAAATACAAATTTATGTAATGATCTAAGATTCCGTAAACATACATGTTATTTTCTTGTGTCTTGCTATGTTTTCGTTTAAGTTTTTTTTTTCTAGAGTTAATTGCGCATAAGGTCTCTAAATTATGATCTCTATTTTAAATTAATCTTTCAATTTTAAAATATCTTTTATCAGTCTTTAAATTATGAATCTTATTCTAAATTGATCATTGAACTTTAGATATTCTATATCAATTTCCAAACTATGAATGTCATTTTATTTTGATCAACTCACTAACGAGCCATTAACTCTACAGATAAAGGTCCTGAAAATTGAACCTTTGATCTTTTAAAAAAATTAATCTAAATTTCAAGATTTTGTAAATTTTTTAGGTCACAAGTTCAATACTCAGGACCTTAAAAAAAATTTATTTTTTTAACAAATCGAATTAACGATATGTTAATGAAAGGATCAAAATGAAAAAATACTAATGGTTTGAAAATTGGTAAGAATATTTTAATATTAGGGTTTAGGGTTATTATAATACCCACGGACCGATGCGGGAGACCCGATCTGATCCGACGTGTCACATTAGGGCTACCAGAGCGACCCACAATAAAAAATACCGAAAAATTTAAGATTTCTGTTAAAACTTGTAAAATCATAAAACAAATTATGATTAAAATACAAGTTCAGAAAATCATTCATATACTACAAAACATAATTAAAATCATACATGTTTCAGACTCATATATAAAAATAAAATACAACCTACATGCCCCCACATCACATGCAACGTACTCCGCAAATAACGTCGGTGGAACTCCAATACTGATGTTGATAGCTGCATTGGATCAATTATTTTAACCTAAAATAGTGAGTAACAGAGTGAGCTTTGGGAAGTTCAGTAATACAGACTACCAAGCGATACTAAAGGACATGCAAATAATAGACAAGCAAAATTTTCCTTATCGATTTAGACATCTATATATATTTGTGTTAAGCTGAAGTCTCAATGGTATTTCATGTAGTAAGAGACATGAAACTTATAGTTCAAAGGGAATGTTAAGAGAACCAGGTTCAGAAGATCAAAATAGGGTGTCTAGTGTGTTCCCAAAAAATCAGTGAAAAGGTACATATCTTTTTAAAATAGTAACAATTTAAAATGTAATTTTAAAACCATGGCAAAACCCTCCAACCGTGCACCAATATGCAGTTCCCCAGAACTGTATCCATAAGGACTTACCCTAGGCCTTTTTGGGCTTAGGTGCCAATATAAGGGAACGCCTTGGGTGCATAAGGTCTTACCCTAGCCTTAGCGTAGTTGCTCACTTGAGGGGAGTGACCTCAGGTCTATAAGGACTTACCCAAAGCACATAGTAGAGGTGCTACCCTAAGGGAGTACCCTAGGGTCCATAAGGTCTTACTACTAGGCCTATTAGGCTCAATAGCCCACCCAAGAGTCACCTTAGATCCGTAAGGAATTACCAGCTCGATCGGTCTGAACCTATATAAGGAATTACTAGTTTGAATGAGCTGAACCTGCAGAAACTTCATACCAAATCCTAGAGTGCCCCGAAGAAATCAGTTTTCAAACAGTATATTACAGTAGCAAAGAAATCAGAGTTCAGACATATCAATTCAGTAGTAACAGTATCCAGAGATCATGAATCAGATAGACAAACTTAAAACTTCAGTAACTCAAAAATTTCGGTAAAACACATTTCAGAACATATAAAACAATCATATAACACATAGGAACACACTAGAGGATCTAATTATTTTTCGAAGATATTGGTATTTATCAGGTAGAGAGCCATGAAACTTCTGTAAGCTGATTAAATTCAGAAATGAGATCCCTATAAAAGGGTTTGATAGCTGACAGATTCATCAGTTATCTTGGACATGATTTATCAAGATAATAAAGCATTCAGATATTTTTCAGAGGCACTATGTAATCATAAAGGTATTTGAAATCTCTTGCATCATAGTTACTTGTGATTTCATATATAACAATAGTGATTCCATTATTCAGGAAATCAGGGGCATTTTGGACATTAAGTTGTTAGAGAATTCTTAGTAATTTAATCTAATAATGGAGAAACGACAATTCATGGTATTTAAGATTCGTGCCAATTTATTAGGATATTGAGTTAACTCGAACTGAACAAATCTCAGCACTGTGATACTTGTCAACCGATCAAATCGATGCACTTTAAAGGTATTCACACTTTAATACTGACAACTCTTGTCGAACTGATCATCTTCAGAATCATCGATGAATAGATCTTAGGGAGACGAACAAATATTCTAATGGTATTTATTTCATTTTTATATTGCAACGATATCAAGAAATGTCAATGTACTTGATTCGTGTTTCATAACCCTTATAGACGATATACATATAAGATCAACATCGTTTCCAGACTTATCCAACTTATTCGTTTAATTCTAGGTATTTGAGGGTACTTAGGTCATTTAGTAGTTAAGTTATCATGGTCACTTCGGAGTTTCCAGAGTAATACAGTCATTTCCACAATTCAGTAACCAACAATACTTCCATTTAGTTCAGTTTGGTCATATAATATAGTCATTTTACACTTCAAGGGTATTTTGGTCATTTTACACTTCAGGGGAAATTTTGTAATTTCATAATCAAGTAATTTCGGTATTAAAGTTTTTAACGAGGATAAATAAAATTTAGATATTATGAGGTTATTTGTTTTTCTGGATAATCACTGAACTTGAAATCATTCTTACTAATCTTCTTGTGTCTATACAGGTAATCTGAGCTTTATTTAGTTTAATTTATTTTATTACGCAATCGGATCAAATTTAAAAATTTATTAGTCACACACATGTAACCAACTTATTTATATGTGCATCAACCAATGTCAGCATATTCCATAAAGCATACATAAGGTAATAATGTATTACCTTGATTTTCGTGCTCCACCGATCGAATATTTAAACTTCATTCTATCACTTTCAAACTTGAATTCAACGTCCAATAATTTATCGGATATATAGCAAACAAATTTAAGTCAGAATATGAACATAATCGAAAAATCAAATTTGATTCCAAAGATAAATAATTGAAAAACGGCTTACCAAGTGCGAATTTAGCAAAACAGACTTCGGATTCGGACTCAGGACGTTGAAAAACATAAAATATGACTTTTCAAATAATTTAACTTTTTGGTCAAAGTTAACGGTCAGACCGGTCAACGGGTCTAGTTGACTCGATTCAGGTTGGTTTGACTCAGTTCAGACTAGGTTGGGCTGGTTCAGACTGGTCCAGATAGATTGTACTGGTTCTAGAAGAAACCAGAGCTGGGGGCTGAGCCCCACGTACACTGTCGGCGCGTGGTGCCTTGTGCGACGGCGATGAGGGCAGTTCCGGTGACCGATTACTCCAAACGAAAACCAAACACAATAATCAGTCCAGATCAATATGAAATACGAGTCAAAATAGCAAAAATTAAACGATAAAGGAAATCAGCGTGTTTACCACGATGAATGGCGAATGGGTGATGGTGGAGCGACGTTTCTACTTGGGTTTTGATCGAAAGGACGCGAGGATCTCAACCTTGGTGGCAGTGAGGTGAACGATTGGGCTAATCGATCGAAATCGATGGGAAGTCGAATGGCGGGGAAGGGTTTTTGACGAACTTTTTCAGTTTAAATCCTGACGATCGACGGTATATCTCGATGAGGAATAAGAGGGGTTTTGATCTCCTGGCAACGACGAACACAACGATGGTGGTGAAGGGTTAAATGATGTCCAGACGGTGGAGAATTGGGGTGATAAGAGGGTCGATGGGTATAGAGTTTAGGGTTTAGAAAAATTAAGAATTAAGGATTTTTTGGGGAAAATTTGGGGAGTTAACCGGGTTTTAAATTACCATTATAAAATGGGAAAATTCAGGGCTAAGTCCCATAAATTCCCATAGGTTCCGAAACTGAGCTGTAACTTTTAAAAATTTTACAATTTGGTTCTCAACTTTTCCCTTGTTACGATTTTAATTTAATACTTTAAATTAATAAAAAAAATTAGCCCCTAAATTAGGGTGTGACAATTCTCTCCTCTTTAAAAGAAATTTCTTCCTCGAAATTTACTCAAGTCATGGAAATGTAGGAACTGAGCTTCCAACAATTCTTCAATATCTTCATGTAGCTTTTACAGAAGTACTGGTCCTATACTAATCCTTAACCAGCTGAGTATACATTCTCGTCAGAACTCTCCCTCATCCTAATAAAAGAATCTGAACATAGTTATCCTTGTGGAAATAATTTGACCTTTGCTACGAAGTTCGGTTCATAGAGCGGTAATATATCCCAATTTCATTTATAGGGGCGGGTCAGAATTTATCAGATAAGTAACTTTCACATTACTCGTGAGGGACTTTACAGAATTTGAACAAACGTTATTGGTATTCCTTTATGCATAGGTCGAGCTTTAACAGATAGAAAACTTAGGTTAGCTCATTACAGAGAAGAGCTCGACTTTAGAGTTTCAGGTTATAGAAATACGGTTATAGTTTAAAGGCATATACTGACCAGACATCTTATGACAGTCGACAAGTCGGTCTACTCAGAAAAACTTGACTCAACCTAAGCTCTGATACCACTAAATATAACATCCAAAGACCGATGCGGGTGACCCGATCCGAGGTGTCACATTAGGGCCACTAGAGCGACCCATAATAAAAATCCCGGAAAAAATTTAAGATTTATGTTAAAACTTGTAAAATCATAAAACAAATTATGATTAAAATACAAGTTCAGAAAACCATTCATATACTACAAACAAAATTAAAATCATACATGCTTCAGACTATGACATAAAAACAAAATACAACCTACATACCCCCTAATCACATGCATCGTACGCTACAAGTAACGCTGATGAAACTCCAATACTGATGTCGATAGCTACATTGGATCAATTTTTTTAACCTGAAATAGTGAGTAACAAAGTGACCTTTGGGAAGCTCAGTAATACAGAACCACCAAACGATACTAAAGGACATGCAAATAATAGGCAAGCAAAATTTTCCTTATCGATTCAAACATATACATATTTTTGTGTTGAGCTAAAGTCCCAATGGTATTTTGGGTAGTAAAAGACATGATGATTACAATTTAGAGGAAACGTTCAGAGAACCAGGTTCAAGAGATCAGAATAGGATGTCTAGTGTGTTCCCACAAATCTAGCGAAAAGGTATATATTTGTTTAAAATAGTAACAATTTAAAATGTATTTTTAAAACCATGACAAAACCCTCTAACCATGTACCAATATGCAGTTCTCCAGAACTGCATCCATAAGGACTTACTCTAGGCCCCTTTGGGCTTAGGTGCCAATATAAGGGAACGCCTTGGGTGCATAAGGTCTTACCCTAGCCTTAGCGTAGGTACTCACTTGAGGGGAGTGACCTCAGGTCTATAAGGACTTACCCAAAGCACATAGCAGAGGTGCTACCCTAAGGGAGTACCCTAGGGTCCACAAGGTCTTACCACTAGGCCTATTAGGCCCAAAAGCCCACCCAAGAGTCACCTTAGATCTGTAAGGAATTACCAGCTCGATCGGTCTGAACCTATATAAGGAATTGCTAGTTTGACCGAGCTGAACCTGCAGAAACTTCATACCAAATCCCAGAGTGCCCCGAATAAATCAGTTTTCAGACAATATATTGCGGTAGCAGAGAAATCAGAGTTCAGACATATCAATTCAGTAGTAACAGTATCCAGAGATCATGAATCAGATAGACAAACTTAAAACTTCATTAACTCAAAAAATCTCGGTAAAACACATTTTAGAACAGATAAAACAATCATATAACACATAAGTAACACACTAGAGGATCCAATTATTTTCCGAAGGTACTGGTATTTATCTGGTTGAGAGCCATGAAACTTCTGTAAGCTGGTTAAATTAAAAAATTAGATCTCTATAAAAGGGTTTGATAGCTGACGGATTCATCAGTTATCCCGGACATGAATTATCAAGATTATAAAGTATTCAGATATTTTTCGGAGGCATTATGTAATCAGAAATGTATTTGGAATCTCTTGCATCAGAGTTACTTGTGATTTCATATATAATAGGAGAGATTCCATTATTCAGGAAATCAGAGGCATTTTGGACATTAAGTTCTTAGAGAATTCTTAGTAATTTGATCTAATAAGGGAGAAACGATGATTCATGGTATTTAAGATTCGTACCAATTTATCAGGATATTGAGTTAACTCGAAATGAACAAATCCTAGCACTGTGATACCTGTCAACTGGTCTAATCGATGCACTTCAAAGGTAGTCACACTTTAATACTGATAACTTTTGTCAAACTGATCATCTTCAGAATCATCGCTAAATGGATCTTAGGGAGACGAACAGGTATTCCAATGGTATTTATTTCATTTTTGTATTGCATTAATATCAGGAAATGTTGACGTGCTTGATTCGTGGTTCATAACCCTTGTGGACGGTACACATATAAGATCATCGGTATTTCCAGACTTATCCAAGTTATTCGTTTAATTCTAGGTCTTTGAGGGTACTTATTGTAACACTCATAACCCGTATAATTATACATATACAGATTATAGATGTCACCCAAATTTTGAAAACCATTTCCAATTCAAACCGTGATTTAAAATTTATTCTCTTTAAAATAATAATTGATATTATAGAAATATCATTCCATATAATTTATATTTTATTATAACAAATTTAATTCAAAAGTTTTTTTATGAATAGTGAACAGTACCCGTGAATAGTGAATAATGTACAATGGCGATGAACAGTGGGGGAATCAGTTCCTTGTAGGGGGAATCGGTTCCCTAAATACGTTCTGAAAATTTTACTTAAAACGTGGTTACTGTTCATGCTACATTATTGCTACAGTAACTTTCAAAAATTGCATATAAATCTCATAAAAATTAACCTCTCATCACTATAAGAATTTCCAAAATTTATTCAACAAAATAAATTGAACATTTTTAATTACATGCCACTATCTAAATCAAATTCCATCATAGGATGTCTTACTGATGTTAAAATATACCTCTCCATGTTTGATGTCGTTTTGAACTCTTTATTCATATTCTTTGCTTTTTACCTATGCGTGAAAATCATCATACGCTAAGTATATACTTAGTGAGGTAATTAAAACAATAAACAATGCAATACCATTCATGCATGAATTTAGATTTCAAATCCAATGTCATAAAACCATGCTAATAGCATATTCAATATTTTACCATGATCAAAATAATATAAAATTTCTTACCATTTATCCCATAAGCTCATAAGCTTATTTTACCAATACACTTGCCATTATTCCATAACCATATACCATAGATAATAGCCATAAACAATAGACAATAGCCCAATATACAACCCTGAGGACCCTGGGTACACGAGTCAAATATAAGCACCGTAGTGTTAATCCGTATGACACATAAGGTCATGTCCACCATCTGTACTAGGTATCCTTAAGTACAATCTCGTATGTCACATAAGGTCGTACCCACCATATACACTAGGTATCCTTTAATGTATCTCGTATGTAGCCTGCTGCTGGACTCTATGGCATGCCAACTATACCCTGTCCCTCAATGACTTACTTGGGCGTACAGTCTATTTTATTTGATTCATCCATGACAAAGTATATTATCAATATTTAACATTGGGCAGTTCATACCCGAAATAACATTCATGATAAAAATCATATATGTTCATGATAACATCATATGCAAAAATCAGTGATCAATGCATTTTATTTTCAACCTTTGACATTTTCAAAATATGTCAAATATATGATAAATGACATAAATATCATGTTAATATAAACAAGGTCGACTTATCGCAAGTCTTCCTGATGATGTATAAAACATCCATGTATAATTTCATGCATGTATTGAACTCACCTTGACACTTTATAATTTTCCAAATTTGTGCCTCACTATTGTCCACAATAAACCCACTTGACTTGCTTCAATCGCAAATCAATCATAATCTGTATAATCCACAATTTCATAACGATATATATGTTAGTATTTTACTAACATAAACATATCCCAAAACTCCATAATATTTTTTATACTCATTATCTATCAAAATACTTAACTCTTAATAATTCCTTTTAACCTTGTAAACAACTTTTTCAATTTACACAAAACGGTCATTCACCATTTTATCACTTATAATTTCAATACAAAAAATTCCAGTATTGAAATTATTAACAATCAAGTACACAAAGGCATAATTACAATAACACTCCCAACAATTCAAAAATTTGTATTACAATCACCAAACTTTCTAAAATTTCCATATTCTGACAACTTGTACTACCTTTAAAGAATCAGTATTCTGTACTGATATACACACTGTAATTTAATTACGTTTCTTCTATTGAAAACTAGACTCGAATACGAATCTATTCATATAAATAAATCCTTCTAATTCATTATGTACAATTTATGGTGAATTTTCAAAGTTGATCAACAGAATCTGTTTTGCAGAATCTGCTGTCCGATTTTTCTGACCTTTCTTTGGTTAAAAACTCATATCTTTTTGTAAACACCTTGAAATTGATCTCCATTTATTTTAAACAAAACTAGATCGATATATGAACACAATATATAAAAATAACCTCCAAATTATTTTTATATAATTTCTGGTGAATTTTCGAACCTACTGCCAGATTCAAAATCCAAACTGTTTTCTTTAACTTCATTCTTAGGTTCTTCATCAATTCTTACAATCAATTATTTAAAATCACTTAACTCTTCAAAACCCATAAAACACAAGAATCAAAATCCACTTCATCAACTCAAGATGAACTTGAATATGAAACCCTAGTAATATTCATGTCAAAATGTAGAGAATTGAACGTATAACATTATTCCTAATCACACCCAAGTCTAATTCTCAACAAGATTGCTTCAAAATTCAAAACAAGAATACTTACATTGCAAGCTTGGGGGTGTCGGTCTTGGATGAAGAAGAAGCTGAAATGTTCCCCCAATATTGTTATTCTAATATTAATTATATATATATCACATGATTAATATAATATCATAATGGAATTTTTTATTCCATTCCATAAGAATTTCCATTTTTGCCCTTAATGAATCTTCCTATTCACCATAAAACCAAGCCACCTGATACATATCATATTACAAAGTCAAACATGAATTATTTTGACTTTTATTTTCGAAATTCACCTTGAATTTTCAAATCTTACGTTTTAGTCACTAAATTCCACTGTTTCAGTTAAATCTGAAAAAATGCACATTTCCAAACAAAATTTATCTGATCCAAAATATTAAAATAATATTTCCAACTATTTTATAACATCCTTCAAATTTTTGTAAAATTCCAATTCGATCTGAAATACCATCCTTACCGGCTTTAACTCTTTCTAGTTTTTCTTTACTAAAATTTCAAATCCAAAAATATGATTTCTATAAAACTCCACTCTCAAGAGTAAACCATCTATTTATGGAATAAAAATTCTTTTTAGGAAATTATCACTTAATTCCCTAAACTTTTTTCCCAATTTTCTACTTTGACCATCAAACTTTCAAAATTTTCATTTTGGTCATTGTCTAAATTTTTGGGGTATTACACTTATGTTATTTATTAGTCAAGTTATCATGGTCACTCCGGAGTTTCCAGAGCAATTTAATCGTTTCCATAATCCAGAAACCTACAATACTTCCATTTAGTTCAACTTGGTCATATAATATAATCATTTTACACTTCAAGGGTATTTTGGTTATTTTACACTTCAGGGGGAATTTTGTAATTTCATAATTAGGTACTTTCGGTATTAAAGTTTTTAACGAGGATAAATAAAATTTAGAGATTTTGAGGTTATTTACTTTTCCGGATAATCGCTGAACTTGAAATCATTCTTATCAGTCTTCTTGTGTCTATACAAGTAATCTGAGGCTTATTCAATTTAATTTATTTTATTATGCAGTCGGATTGAATTTAGAAATTTATTAATCACACACATGTAACCAACTTATTTATCTGTGCATCAACCAATGCTCACCCGCATGTTCCATAAAACATTCATAAGGTAATAATGTATTACCTCGATTTTCGTGCTCCAGTGATCGAATATTTAAACTCCATTTGATCACTCTCGAACTTGAATTCAACGTCCAATAATTTCTCGGATACATAGCAAACGAATTTACGTCAGAAACTAAATCGGAAAACCAAATTTGATTCCAAAGATAAATCCCTGAAAAACGGCTTGCTGAGTGCAAATTTGGAAAAACACACTTAGGATTCGAACTCAGGACGTCGACTTTTCAAAAAATTTGTCTTTTTGGTCAAAGTCAGCAGGTCAGGTCGGGTTGACTCGGTTCGGGTCAGTTTGACTCGGTTCAGACCGGGTTTTGACCGGGTTAGGTTGGTTCAGACCGGTCCAGACCGACTAGACTGATTCTAGAAAAAACCAAAGCTAGAGGATGAGCCCCACGTGCACTGCTGGCCCGTGCTACGGCAACAAGGGCAGTTCCAGCGATTGATTACTCCAAAAACCAAACACAATAATCAGTCCAGATCAGTATGAAATACGAGTCAAAACAGCAAAAATTAAACGTGAAAGAAAATCGGTGCTTTTACCACGACGGAAGGCGAATGGGCAATGATGGAGTGATAATTCCACTTGGGTTGTGATCGGAATGACACGGGGATCTCAACCGTGTTGGCGGTGAGGTGAACGGTCGGGCTAATCGACGGAAAGTCGAAAAACGGGAAAAACTTTTCGACGAACTTCTTCGGCTTAAATCCCGACGATCGACAGTTGATCTTAATGAGGAATAAGAGGAGTTTTGATATCCTATCGACGACGAACACAACGATGGTGGTGGCGAGTTAAATGATGACCGGAAGGTGGAGAATCGGGGCGATAAAGGGGGTCGATAGGGCTAGGGTTCGGGGTTTGGGGAAATTGAGAATTGAGGATTTTTTTCGAAAAATTGAGGGAGTTATTCGGGTTTTAACTTACCATGATAAATTGGAAAAATTTAGGGCTAAGTCCCTAAACTTCCTACAGGTTCCGAAATTGAGCTGTAACTTTTAAAAATTTTACAATTTGGTCTTAAACTTTTCTCTTGTTACGACTTTAATTTAATACTTTAAATTAATAAAATTTAACCCATAAATTGAGGTGTGACAATTATAACAGGTCATATTTTAAAGATTGGTACAAATGTTTTAAAATTTAAACACTTATTTAAAACGTGGTTGTAATTTGAGGATCTCATGTATAATTATATTTTTTATTTTTTTAATAATTTAAAGTAATTATAAATAATATATGTTCAGAATCTTTCTTAATAATACATTCACTTTACGGACAAAATTATTCCAATCTAAATCTTTTTAAAAAAATAACATTTCTTTAAATCATATAGGTAACTGATAAATTTTTTTACTTACTTTTTTTAAATTTAATTACTAATATATAATATTTTGACTGATTAATAAAGAATATGACACTACATAGAATGATTATTGAATTGACGCTCCAAACCTACTTTTGTTTCATTTATCATAAAATTGTTTGGTAATGCTTTACAGCATAGGCTCCTACGTATGGCTTTCCTAATGCCATCTTCCCTTCCCGCTCACTATATAACACTATTCGAATCTCCGTTCCTCATCACCAGTACCAATTCCTTGAAATTTGCAGCAGATTCAGTGAAACATCAAACATGGCGACCGCAAAAGTTGGGAGGATCAACTTGGGTTCTCAGGGCCTCGAAGTATCAGCTCAAGGCCTGGGTGGGGATGTCAGCTTTTTACGGCCCCCCAAAACCTGAATCCGACATGATTGCGCTCATCCATCACGCTATCGATTCTGGGATTACCCTTCTCGATACTTCCGATGTTTACGGCCCTCACACCAATGAAATCCTCCTCGGGAAGGCGTTGAAAGACGGTGTTCGAGAAATGGTTGAATTGGCTACCAAGTTTGGTATTGATTATACCGATGGCAAAAGGGATATCCGTGGTGATCCTGCTTAGGTTAGAGCTGCTTGTGAAGGTAGCTTGAAACGCCTGGGTGTTGATTGTATTGATCTTTATTATCAGCATCGGATTGATACCAAGGTTCCCAATTAAATCACGGTTTGTTTTTCTCATCCTTTTTCTTGATGCTCTCGTAGTTGATGAAGTGTTTGTATTAATGTCACACTGAAATGAATGGATTTTGATCCAGATTGGATAACTTAAGAAACTAGTTGAAGAAGGTAAAATTAAGTACATAGGTTTATCTGAGGCGTCGGCTTCGACGATTAGGAGAGCGCATGCGGTGCATCCTATAAGTGCTGTGCAGTTAGAGTGGTCTTTGTGGTCCAGAGACGTCGAGGCTGACATTATTCCAACTTGCAGGTTTTTTTTATTCAAGACTAGAACACATTTCAGGTAAAAGAGTGTGTGAATTCTTTGTTCTAAAGTGATTATCTTTTATGATTTTCTAGAGAACTTGGCATTGGGATTGTTGCTTACAGTCCCCTTGGGAGAGGGTTCTTTTCATCAGGGCCTAAAATTGTTGAAAATTTGTCCGATGATGACTTCAGGAAGTTTGTAGCATATTTTTTTATTATTTTGCATCCGTAGAGATAAAGGAGGTTGAGTCACGTTAGATCTCGTCCCTTATGCATGTTTTATTTTATGTTAGTTCCGATTTGATTATTTTTTGGATTACAAATTACTAACCCAATAATTTGAATGAAAATCTGCAATTTTTTTTTTCATAGACACTGCCAAGGTTCCAGCCTGAAATTATGGAGCATAACCAACTCCTTTATGATCGAGTTAATGAGATAGCAGCAAAGAAAGGGTGCACCCAATCACAGCTTGCATTGGCTTGGGTTCATCACCAAGGGAATGATGTCTGCCCAATTCCTGGAACCACCAAAATCGAAAACTTCAACCAGAATGTTGGAGCTTTATCTGTAAAACTAACACCCGAAGAGATGTCTGAGCTCGAATCCATCGCTTCGGCAGGTTCCGTGAAAGGAGATAGATATGGTGGATTCCTTGTTACTCACGATGAATCCGAGACTCCTCCATTGTCTTCATGGAGACCCTGAATACCATATTTGATGAAATCTTCATGATGAGGTATGATCTTGAAGTTAATGTAATGCCCTGGATATATATCTGTGTCGAAACCACCATGATTGAGTCTGTATGTTGTTTCCAGAGAATAAGTGTATGCCAAAAGTATCAATAGGTCTGCTTGTGTGATGGTAAATTGCTAAGTTTGTAGCTGTTTATCTATGTTTGCCATGTTGCGATTGTGTATTCCAAGGATAATGAAACAATAGTATCTGAATCAAGCAATTTGAGTATATATTTTTGAATGGTAACGTCGATGTAAACACTTTTTTTTAAAAGCAAAGTTAGATATATTTAAATGCTAATGACATCCAAAATTACATCGTTTTCAATACATTCTGATTGATCAAGAAAAAACAAAAAAAGGATTAATCATCGACAAAATCCAATGTGCGAGTGAATGAGTAATCCGGTTTGCCTCCCTATTTACATAACGAACTTTGGAGGCTGGGGATCTAGCGAGAATCGTGTGTTTCTCGTTGAGCATCAATCTACTCATCGAAATGTCCCTTTATGGGTTTGTCAAACGGTTAACAACGGAAAAACTTTCCCCTTCAATGATCACATTTTTCCATCCGTTCTCGGTTGCCAAGCGAAGTCCCTCCGTGAAACCGCTAGCTTCAATTGACTTTGTCGGTTCTGATCCTTTAAGTCGCTGTGCAAGTCCACTGATAACCATCCCGTTGTGATCTCGGGCAACCACACCTATTGTAGCAGCTCCGGTGTTGGGGATGAACCCATCAACATTGATTTTCGGCATGTCCTCCTTCGGTTTGCTCCAAAGCTTGTTACGCCTTTGTAGAACTCTCGTGGTTGCATGAAGGTGCCCCAAGAGCCTTCGTAAAGTCGTTGCAAGAAGCCATGTTGCGTTAATAACGTCCCTCGCTCTTTGAAGTTCTCTTTTGCGCACCCATTTATTTCTTCGATTCCATACGTTTCATAGGAGTATAATCAGCATTGTGATACCTTCTTTGTCGAGCAAACCTGCAACACCTTCTTCAAGCCAATATTTAGAATTAGCTGATTGCATATCAATAGGTATTCGATCCAGACCTGAGATCCCAAGGATTTCTTTGGCCAAAGGGCAGTCTTTAAGCGCATGGAGAGCCGTCTCACGCTCCTGATTACACATAGGGTAGATTCCTGAACCCTGACCTATCGCCTCCAACTTAAAACCAGCGGGTAGCGCCTCGTGGCAGACCCGCAATCCGAAAAGTTTGATTTTTGGCAACGTGTGAAGTTTCATCAAGGTCTTCCAGATGAGCGAACGGGCTCTTTCAGTTCCAGCCTCCATCAACAGCCAGTTGTAACCTGTGAGAAAGCAGCCATGGAACCAACAAACGTGGAAGGAAGAAATGTAAAGAGAGAGACAGACAAAAATTTTCTATTGAATATTGAATAAACTCTGCATCAACCTCATACAAAGGTATGACTTATATAGCTCAAGTAACCAACAAATCATAACAAACTAATAACAAAGTCCTAACTAATAACAAATACTAACTAATCTTTATTAACATTATAATATTCTCCCGACTTCTTCACCCTTCTTGATGAAAAGACGAACACTTGAAACGAAAGTGCGATACATCTTTCCGTTCGACTTGAATCGGAAGTGCCGATGCTTCCTTCCGTTCGACTTGAATAGGAAGTATAGATGCTTCCTTCCGTTCGACTTGAATTGGAAGTACAGATGCTTCCTTCCGTTCGACTTGAATCGGAAGTGTTGATGCTTCCTTTCGTTCGACTTGAATCAGAAGTGTCAATTCTTCCTTCCGTTCGACTTGAATCGGAAGTGCCGATGCTTTCTTCCGTTCGACTTGAATCGGAAGTGCCGATGGTTCCTTCCGTTCAACTTGAATCGGAAGTACCGATGCCTTCTTCCGTTCGACTTGAATCGGAAGTGCCGATGCTTCCTTCTGTTGGACTTGAATCGGAAGTACCGATGCTTCCTTCCGTTCGACTTGAATCGGAAGTGCCGATGCTTCCTTCCATTCGACTTGAATCGAAAGTGCCGATGCTTCCTTCCTTTCGACTTGAATCGGAAGTACCGATGGTTCCTTCCGTTCGACTTGAATCAGAAGTACCGATGTCTTCTTCCGTTCGACTTGAATCGGAAGTGCCGATGCTTCCTTCCGTTCGACTTGAATCGAAAGTGCCGATGCTTCCTTCCGTTCGACATAAATCGAAAGTATCGATACTTCCTTCCGTTCGACTTAAATCGAAAGTGCCGATGTTTTATTTCGTTCTTCTTATTCACCTTCATTTCTTTCTTCTTCATCCTCTTATACAAAATTCTTGATATTTTTTTTTGACACTTTGAGATAGAAGCAACCAATCATGATGATGCACAACCAAAATAATCAGCAATGCAACACCATGCAGCACACCATATTACAAGTAGTAGATGAAACAAAGTCAATCCTAGTAACGATCCATTTGTTTCCAACCAGCAGTGTATAACAGAATAATAATATCATTGAAGCATTTAGCCAAACACATTGGAGGCGCATTTGTTTGTAATGGCATTTTGCGAACTGCTGAAGACCATATGAAGTGCTTTGCTTTCTGATGGTACCTCTCAAACACTGGAGCATGGAGACCAGCTTTGCCTTGCATCAAGAACTTGGTGACGAGGGTCTGAACCCTAGCGTACTCGACGTCCCATCCGAACTCGATCATGGCCCAGCCGGTTCCACCCATAGAGTCACCATTCTTTCCAAGATAGTTCAAGTAGTAGTCATTGTTACTAGCTTGGTACAACCATGCAGCAGCCCACAACAACTCATCATTGTAGCCACTGACGGATCGGTAGTACTTTTGAGCAACTGTGATGCTTCTGTCGTATTTGCCTCTGTATTTATCAGCAAATTCAAATAGCTGATAAGCGTGTCGAAGAAGCTCGGTGAAATACGTTGGGTTGGAGCAGCGGAAGACGATTGAGGCGGCAGCCATGGCTGCGGCGGTCTCACCGGCTAGATCCGACCCTGGGTTGCTTGGGTCAATCTTGTAAGCATGACGATCGGAGGTCATGTCCTCTGGTCTTTGACAACAATAGTGGTCACTGTTTCCATCTCCACCTCTCCATAAAGAACGTAAGGTTCAGGGTGAGCTTTACCGTCATTCAAGCCGGAATTAGCTCTCCATGAGACTCTCTGGTCACGAGGAAAATACCCAGATCTTTAACCTTCAAAGAAGAGAAAGCTCTTACTTATAGCTTGGTTATAGTCATACCCACCAAATGCGAAAGGAAGACACAGTATTAAAAGCAGAGGAGCCATTGAAATGAGCTCTTCTCCATGTATTTACAGTAAGACACTAAAACAAGTTTCAATCTCAACGAAAATAGGGGGAAAACAAATCTGTTTTCTACATCATCTGTACACAATAAGAGAAGGAAGAAAGTGAGAGTAAAGTAACTCAATCGTTGGCGCAACAGTGGAAGTGAAAAACGGCACCAGAATCTTTTAGCGAATAATACTATGTGAGAAAGTAACCATGGAATCAACAAACGTGGAAGGAAGAAATGTAAAGAGAGATGACAGAAATTTTCTATTAAATATTGAATACTGTCTCAACCTCATACAAAGATATGATTTATATAACTCAAGTAACCAATAAATCATAACAAATTAATAACAAAGTCCTAACTAAAAATAAATACTAACTAATCTTTATTAACATTCTAATATTCTAATATAACCTGACTTGGACTTGTAACATTCGATGTTATGCGGTTGTCATAAAAGCTGGTCACCATGTTGTGGTGAGATGAGGCTGCCTAAAATTTGCCCTGATGCATTGGTTTCTATGGTTCCTCTTGTGTGTTAAGAACAATAACCGCATGATCAGAATTGATAGAGGATTAAGAGATCATTGATGCATTTGGAAACATGGCCCGCCATCTTTAGGAGGCCACAAACCTATCAAGTCGCTCACAATGCCAACTGCCATGTGAACAACCATCCTCTTGGAGGTTTTAAATCCCAAAGGTCATTCCTTCTTAGTGCTTCTCCAACATTATTCATTTCCACCCATGGTCTTCTCCGGCCACCAGCTTTCTCATTGGGCAAAAGGATCTCGGTGAAATCTCCACCCATCAGCCACGAAAGTTCAGAGTAGTCCGTGTTCAGTCCAAACGTTCCCAGCTCTCCCATTTCTTATTTCGAGCACACATGCTATAGAAACCGATAAATCGGAAGTGTTCATTTGTCCCTTGAACATTGTGCATCTTGGAAGAGCCTAAAAGTTCCACCTTAATATCATCCTTCCACATAAAAATCAGTTCAGTACTAGCATGGTTCCATTCCACAACAATGCTTCCACTCATTCCCATGTTCACTCTTAATTTCTCTGCTTTGGTCTTCATAAGACGAAATTCACACCCGAACACCAACCGAGGATCTTTAGAGGATATCAACCTCTTTAGTTCACGAACTGTTGACAGGTTTCTAAGCCGGCGACAGTTTCATCCGAGTCTGCGGCTCCTACTTGTTTGTTCTAGACATTTTCCGTGCGTGACTTTTTGGGAGTCAAATTATGAGCCATTTCATTTTTCTCCAGTGAAGCCCTCTTGATACTTCTTTTGTTTCCCCCCAGTTTTGTCTCTCGGTTCACCATAAGAGATAGGAACAATCGTGTTGTCCCCTGCTGACTCTTCCCTAATGCTTAGCTCTTGCTCGCCAACTTCTTGTATAAGATCTTTATGTTTCTTCTCCGGTTCATTTTCCACGATCAAAATTCCTTTTCTTCGTGCATCCCTTTTTTCCACGATCACAATCGAGAACCTGTAGTTAATTTGTTCATTCTGATTACCAATCATTAATCAAGTTAGTTACTTCAATACCATGGCTGCATTCTTCTGCTAGATAAGCTAAAAAAAGGGATATGCAAAAGGCTATTGCTGAACCTGTTGAAGCTATTGTTAGAAGAAAGAAGAAATGGAAACAAAGATGGGGAGAATTAAGCTAGGAACCTAAGGCCTAGAAGTGTCGGCTCGAGGTCTAGGTTGCATGACCATGTCAGCCTTCTATGGTCCAACCAAGCCCGAACCAGATATGATCAACCTTATCTACCATACCATCAACAGTGGAGTCACTTTCCTTGACATTTCTGATGCTTATGGTCCACACACTAATGAAATCCTTCTGGGAAAGGCCTTGAGATTGGATATAAGGGAACCAGTAGAATTGGCTACTAAATTCAGTGCTTGTTTTGTTGATCGTAAAAGGGTAATCAGTGGTGACCCTGCTTATGCAAGGGGTTGCTTTCCTCGTGGCCTAAACTGGTGGAAACTTTTTCAGATGGTGACTTCAGGAAGGTTCGTTCAATCCAGTAACATTTCCGATGAATTTCCAGAAATAAATTGTTTATGTTAAATGCTTAGGCATATCAAATTGAACATATTTGTGTTGGACTCTTACTCATGTCGAACACTTGCACCTGAGTCTGATCCAAAGTTCTAAGTAGGGATATCTTGATTTTCTGCTACATGTTTCTAAATTGCTTTCTTTCAGTGATAACTCACATATATCTATCCATTTCTGCAGATACTTCCGAGGTTCCAACCCGAAAACCTCGACCACAACAAACACATTGATATTAAGTACGGATGATTCAAGAAAAATGAAGAGTCGAAGCAATATAATATATCATATATTGACTTAACCAAATCTATTTTATACAAACAGAAATTTCAATCAAAGAAAAGAAAAATAAACAATTGGTTTTTGCACATTCTTCTTTGTTCTTTAGAAGAGTGGCTCCAGTGGTTGATCTCCCACAATTCCAGATAATTTCGATTTCCATTGATTCCCAGCAGCAAACTCAACACTTGGATCCTTTCCTTCTCTGGTAATTTCCCCAACTTTGTTCACTCTTTCAAGAACTCTTTTCACTGCAATGTCAATGGCATCCTCGTATCTCTCGAATCTTGATTTCGGATTTGCATATATCACCTTGGGGATCAATTTCACAACTTCTTTTCTCATTGCTTTTATTCGATGTTCCGAATACCTCGAAAGTGCTCTATCGATGCTCACATTGCCGGTTTTGATGTCGATTTCGGGGATGTAGACAGAGTATTTAGTATAATTCTTAGGGAAGTACCATATGTATTGTGCATAGGCCGAATACGGATGGAAGAAAACTGGTATACACCCGGAGATAATCGAATCGAAAGTCGAGCGCCGAGTGTACGAATCCCCCGGGGGCTGTAAGCAAAATTTGCAGTCCCTAAACACTTTGATCACTTCAACTGGTGTGTTACATTTGTTTCCCTCAGCCTTACAATCAAGAAACCTGCATGTTTGGTTTGCCGATAAACATTGATTGATGATCTCACCCCGGATCGAGTCCTTCATGGTCGGGCGCGGTGCACCGGCAAAACAGAACAGGTGCCGTCTTTTTCGAGCTCGGACTCGTTTTTGCCAACGAATCACATCAATGTCGCTCGACGGATGGAAGTAAGTCGGATAGGGTACGGCGAATTCATTGCTCCATGAACTTGATTCTATAGACAACACTGTAATGTTCATAAATTCAGGCAAGTTCATAAGCCTACTACCCCAGTCGGATTCGTTATCGATTCGTCGCCGGAAATCCCAAGCAATCCTCCCGGCAACAAAGAAATGATCTCGACCGAACATCCGATTCCATTCGCGTTGTTTACGAAGCCAATGGACAATACCGAATGCCGAAGAGTCTCGGACCGACACATTATAGCCCCATAGGTAACGTCCCACGTCGAGGCCGGCGTAAAAGGGTATGTAAACAGCGGAAGCCATTGATGAATCATTGGTCAAGCATTCATATTGCTTAATCCTTTGATGGAAGATGAGTTCCAACATGAACTGGTTCGTTTCGAACCAGTTTTTTTCCGACAAGACACCTTGGGGTGTCTCAACTTTTGGACCAAACCCAGAATTCATCAACGACGGACACATATTAAACCACTTCACAAGGTTCCGACAATCCTCCAGCACATCAACGTTGAATCTCCGAGGAAGACGATGAACATATATGTATTTTCCTGAACATGGATCAGTTACATTATTAACTATAGTTAATGAAACATTATTTTCCGGGAAAGGAAAATTCTGGGAATCTGGGATTTCAGAAGGTTCATCAATGGCGGCAAGCTGGTTAGCTTTCTGGGTTTTCTCGGAATAAAAGGAGACTCCACTGTTGGAGCTATAAAGAACTGAATAATCAAAGCAAAACAACAAGAAGCAAAAAACAAAGGAAAGAAGAACAGTAAACCAGAACTGGTTATGGCAGTGGCCTCCATTAATGATAAGTTTCTTCTCCATGCTTTTGAGAAAATTCTGAAACGAAAGAAATCAATGGAGACTGAGGAAGAGAATGAGGAATCATATGGGGATTTGGGTTGAAAAACAAGGAAAGAAGAAACTGACAAAGCTATTTAATAAGTACAGGGAAGCCATTAAAATGCAGAGGAATATTAATGGAAAGACTGCTTCTGTTTATGGAAAGTTCTAATTCCAAACATGCAAATCCCACGTTTCCTTTTATTACACATTACAAAGTTATTAAGGTTTATTATGTTTCCATTTTTGTCTTTACGAAGGATACGTAGTAGGATCGGTTTAACTAAAAATTAACTATATAAATAAATTCAATATATTTAATTAAAATATTTTTTTATCAAATGATTAATTTAATAGATTTTATGAATTTATATTAGATATGATTACTGATTAGATCCAATCGAGTTTTCAGTATTCATTTAAAAGACTTTCAACTATTCAACAATAAATATTTAAATATTCTTACGACGTCATACTCGAACACATGATTTCTAGAGATAACAAATATATTTTTAATCACTGGAGTCATTTGTTCATGCAATTTTCAGTTAAAGTTATTTTGACTCGAATAATATATTTTATTATCCGTCTCAAAATTTTGATTTGACTTATAGAGATAAAAACTCATCTTTGACCCAACTCAATAAGAATATTTTTATTATAGTAATTATCCTTAAATATATAAAAAATTATAAAATAGTATCTTAAATAAAAAATTTCATTCTAAATTATAATTTAACCTCACACAACTCTATTCAAATTTAAATTTCAAAATAAAATCTTAATTCTATAAAGTCGGATTTAACATTTGACGATCCCTAACCTATATAATTTAGAAACTATAGTATTAAATTAAAATGATTTTTCATAAAAAAAATTATAAAATATTTAAATTGTATTAAAATTGTACTCGTCGTTAAAGATAAGTTACATGGCTGACCACCATATTTTATGGATCTAAATCACTTGGGATCTATGCCTTTTTTAATTTATAAATAAATAAATAAATAAATTGTTCTTTTAACAATTTTCTTAAATCTGTTGCTTTATATTAACTCCTGTAATGCCATAAAGTTGATTTTTTTAGTTAAATAATATTATTTAATTGATATATAAAGTCAACTAAATATCGAAATAATATTTATTATTATTTTTTTAATAAATTCTATAGTTAATTATAATTTTATTTAGAAGAGAGGGGAACGAGGATTCTAAAGGAAAGAAGGAGAGTGCTCCAAATGAGTACCAAATGTGATTGCTCAAATAATATTTATTATTTTTTTTTTTTATAAATTCTACAGTTAATTCTAATTCTATTTAGAAGAGAGGGGAATGAGGATTCTAAAGGAAAGAAAGAGAGTGCTCCAAATGAGTACCAAATGTGCTTGCTCAAATAATATTTATTATTGATTAGATGTGTCACGTAAAACAAAGATATACCATATTAATTGTATCTTTATCATGTGTGATACGCTCGATTGGCCACAACAAAATTTTTTATTTGATTTAATAAAAATGTATTCACTAAGCATATTTCTTTTTAAAAAATTAAATAAAATTGTGTTCTTTTACCAATTTTATAAGTTTTTTCATTATTTTTTTTTTCATTTTCCGAATTTATATGATTTTTTAGTTTGTGTTTTGATTTCGACTAATAAAATAATAAATAATTAAAATAATAACAAAATTTAAATCAAATAAAAAAAATGAATCAACTATGACATCTACATGAATCAGTTCTCCAACATTATCTACAAGTACGATTGTATTCATCATTTGACTAACACAATCATCAATATTTTTGTATACTGATAGAGTAAATTCATTCATTGATGCGTTTTAATTGTACAACGATACATGATATGTAGAAAATAATGATTTCATAGGTATTTGGTCAACAATTCCGTCGTGGAATGGGACATGTAAAAATCTAAAAGATGGTATCAATATATATGACATAATTGAGTGTACTTGTGGAGTGGTAAGAAATGACATCCATATGCATTATATATTTGTACTGTTGATCCCACAACACTAACATTTCCGTGTGTTTGTTCCCTCCGTCATAGTTGGCCTAGGAATAGACTGTACAAACCTAAATTGTCGAAACTTGAATATCATTCAACAATTGTACAAGAGACAACATATGTTTAATATTACACTCATAACAATCATCACTTATTCATTAAGATCGTTTAACTCAAACACGTTAAACTAATTTCTAATCCATCATTTGTGATTACTTTTTATGACAATAATTTGATTGGTCCACAAAAACTTATGACCACAAGTGCCTTTTTATATTCCAAAAACAAATTAGCCACAAAAAGCTACCGTTCACATGTAGATCGCAACAAAATGACCAGCATCATTATACACAATTCTTCAAAGAATCTCCAGCCCATTGGAAGAAGCAATACGAGAGTGCAAAATCCGCCATGAAAATACCGACTAGAGAGATAACCACGGCAGAAGTCGTTGACTCACCAACACCTTTGGCTCCTCCCATGGTGGTGACTCCCCAAGCACAGCTCACTATCGATATAACCATACCGAAAACCTGAGACTTGATCATTGCACTAATTATATCCCACGAACGTAAAGCCCTTTGCGCTGAATCTAAGATGATATTAATGCTGATCCCGTAAACACTATCGGCCAGAAGGGCACTTGATGCCATCCCGATTGTGAAACACATCAGAGTCAAAAATGGTAAAGCTAGAGAGGTAGCGATAACACGGGGTGTGACCAAGTAATCAACGGGGTTTGATCCAAGAACTCTCAGAGTGTCGGTTTGCTCTGAAACCTGCATTGTTCCTAATTCCGCAGCAAATGCACTCCCGATTCGTCCAGCAACCACAATCGATGTAACCACAGGACCTAACTCCCTTGAGAATGCTAAGGCCAATACCCCACCAATTGATCGGTTCAAACCCAATCGGGTAAATTCTCTAACGAACTGAATGGTGAAGGCCATCCCGACAAATGCGGAGGTTAGAAGACAAACCCCGACTGATTTTGGTCCAACTCTCTCCAGTTGTTGGAGAGTATTCCTCCAGTGGACCTTACCTTTTAAAGTCCGAATAATAACCTGCCCTGCGAGGACAATAACAGATAATCCTCTCCATAAAAACATCGGAGGAGACCATCCACTGAAGAATGTCTCTGGTTCAGAAGGGGGTGCATTGTTCATATTGTGCTCTTCTTCTAGCAAAGGGGCATATGCATAGCCGTCATTGGTGCTGGAAATCACAAACAACCTAGTTTTACGGATTGGTGTAAGATATCGTATACTCTGATCTCTTCGGGTGAAGCCAATTTGCCTTGAACACCAACCTCCTAGTTTAACCGATCCATGATATTTAGTAGAGCTCCTTCTACAATAGGTTTAAAGATATCAAATCTCACAGATAAAGCATCAGCCATAATTCCATTATGAATCGATCGTCGGTGAAATTAGAAGACAGAAAGAGAAAGACCTGCTCTGAAAGTAATATATCGGATGAAGTTGATAAGCTGTTCGCATATTTGCCTCGTCGTCCCTGAACTTCGACCATAAGATTGTTCGAGTAAGACCTTAAAGTTAGAAGTTAGATCATCGCATGAATCGAATTCCAATCAGAAAAAAGAATACACAAAAATATATTTTTTTTCTCGTTTTTTCCTTTACTGAAAATGAAATTTCACCCAAAATCATCAATAATAGATTTGCTTTTCGACTTTACACCAATGAAAACATGAACATTGTAAACTGGTGTTGAATTCAATAACTAAATAAGCTAAATCTGTAAGGTTTTTCATTTTTCCAAAAATCTGAATTTAAGTGCGTCTAGTTTGAGATTAAATCGGAAAGAAACCCTAAAAAGTTCATCTTAACAGCTCCAAGAAAACACTCAAATTTAGTACAACTGCAAAGAAAAACGCAAGTTAGCGGAATACCCAAAAGCATCAAATAAAGGATTATCTCAAGAACAGTTCAAAATTCCACTACCCAATTACTCCAAACAGGTAAATTTACCTCAAGAACAAAATCCCAAGCTCATTTTTGCTAAATAAAACAATCTTCAAGTGGCAGAGTCCCAAAAGAGGGAAGCAGATTGATCCCTAAAAATCAAGAAAACAAAATGAAAATTCGCAGGAAAGAACAGATGCAAAATACATCTGATTGAAGAGAGAGTAAACAATCGCGATGGAGTTTGGCGGCTTTTGCAATGAGCACGCTCTTCAATGCACGGAAATAATAAGAAAGGAAAAATTACAAACATGGTGAATAATGTTTGAGTAAAAATTTTTTAATATTAAAATTTCAAAATTAACGAACTAATCAATAACATTATCAATTTATATATCTAAAACGTACCTAAGGCTAATCACTTTATTAATTTTAAAACATAAAATTGAAACATATGTTTAGTATAATACTTTATTTTATTTATAGTAAAGAGTTTAAATATATAATCAAAAAATCAATTGGTTTAGTAAGATAAGACACTAAATTCCTTAAACAAGTTAGAGATTTGAACATTGGCGTTTGTGAATAGATCAACATGAATTGGAGGGTCGTCATTGCTTCTGCAAAACTCGATCTAGATTAGTCGATCAATAAATCAGATACCAATGATTAATTTAAAAAAATTAAATATATTATAATATATATTTTAAGTATATTACTTCTTAAAAAATATTTTTGAGTAAAGATTAATTATCGAACTATTTTTCGAAAATAACGGATACACAAATTACCGAACACATTCTATATTTAGTTTTATAATAATTTATTTAATGTTGTATTCGTGTTCGTATTTATTTTCAAGTTAAAATATTTAAATAATAAAAATTATAAATGTAAGAGAAGAAAACGATATACATGGGTCATTGGAATGCGTAGAGCAGTCTACGTGGCGCGAACCCGTCAGTTTCAAAGCTTAAACACTCCCACAAAAATGGCGCAAACCCGCTCATGATTCACTCAAATCCTCAGAAAAAAAACAAAGGAAAAATCCCAAACAAAGAAAGCTCAATTCAAAGAGGATCAAAGAAAAACAAAGAACAATGGATTCGATTTCTCTACGCTCGTTCCATTCTCAGTTTTCAGTTCGTAAGCAACTCAGATTCCTCCCAAACACCGCTATTTTCCATTCCAGGATTCATTTTCCTTTTCGTTTCCCTCCGAGAAGAAGCCGCCGCCGTTATAATTATAAACCTCTCGTTTCTGCCGTCTCCACCACTTCCACTAGGTACTCTTTTACACGCTTTCATTCGTATGGCTTCTTATTGTTGTTATGATCATTTTTTGCTGCTCTGAAAATGGGAATTTGAAGCACTCTATTTGTAAAAAGTTCATCCTTTTGAAAAATGTATGAACTGAATACGTTGAATCTTTTGCCAGTGGGAAATATCTGGAAATGGAATGTGTTAGATCTAAAAGAAAATCCCATTTCTTTTTCTTGATTGTTTTGATGAAATTCTATACAATGTTGTTAAGATTATAGATTGCTAAAGTGGGTTTTGTGGTTTTGGGAGCAGAGAAGCAGAGAAGAGCAAGGTGAAATCGGCTGCTCCCGGAAAAGTACTTATCAATATTTGTTTAGATCATCAAGTTCAATTCGGTGAGCATGTTGTGGTTTCCGGCTCGGCGAAAGAATTGGGATCCTGGAAGATCCAGGTGCCTATGAGCTGGTCCGAGATCGGATGGGCATGTGACTTTGAGTTCGATGCCGGTCAGTGTGCTGAGTTCAAATTTGTGATTGTTGGGAAGGATAAGAATGTAGTATGGGAAACTGGGGATAACAGTGCTTTCAAAGTGCCTGAAGGAGGGAGTTTCGGGAATTTGTCACTGGAACTCAACAAAGGAACCAATGAAACTATTGCCTTTAGATTTGGAAAAATATCGAGACAGAGAAGTTGTTGGCCGTAACACTGCTGCATAGGTCGAAATGAGTCCTTTTGTTGGACAATGGCAGGGGAGGGAGCATCACCATAAAAAAGTTGAGAGGAAATGGGATACAACCGGTCTTAAAGGGTTGCCTCTAAAACTAGTTGAAGGAGATAAAAATGCAAGGGATTGGTGGAGAAAGGTACATATAGATGTCGTAACCGATATATTTTCCGTTCCTCCCTTGATGCCAACAATTGAATTGCAGTTTACTTATGTAATTTTATGAGTTTTAGCATTATCCAGCTCAGTTGGTAGAGCACAAGGTTCTTAACCTTGAGGTCGTGGATCGAATCCCACGGAGGGCATTTCCATAATTCGGAGGTCTTCTACGGAAGCTACTCTCAACCTGGTGTGTTGGGGGCAGCCTACTATCTTACCTCCCCTTACCCCATTACATATGAGAACAAGGGACAGCCATTTATATGTGTGTAGCCTTAATGCATTCAATCAATTACCTATGTTCACATTCCTATTTATAAATGGTTGTCCATTAGTTATTTTAGATCATGGATTAGCTTGTAAATATCTATCATCATGGGTAATGCTCATGATTTGGTATATATTTCTTCTACCATTTGCCATTTACATTTCTCCATCTGTATTTTCCTATTGCTAATGAAAGCTCGAAGTGGTTCGTGGGCTATTACTTGAAAGTTTGGAAATTGGGGAACTCTTGGAGGCTCTAATATGCTCTGCTGTCTATCTGAAGGTATTATTGTATAGCTTTTTCTACACGTTTGTTTTGGTTCTTTATCTTCCATGTGCTGCTCTTAAATACTTGTCGTATGCAGTGGATAAACACTGGCCAAATTCCTTGTTTCGAAGATGGGGGTCATCACAGGCCGAACAGACATGCCGAGATTTCCAGGGATATATTTCGCGAATTAGAACAAATCTCTTGTTGGAAAGGCACTTCACCTCAGGTGCTCCATTTCTGCAATTTTTGTATTGATAGTTTTTATAGTTATCAGAACTTGGTGTTTTGTAGTCAATAGCTTACATCTTCTATTTCACAGTTATGATTCTATAATTTTCATACTTTCCTTTTTCTTCCTTGTTTCTAGGAAGTGCTTGTTATTCGCAAAATCCATCCTTGTTTGCCGTCTTTTAAAGCAGAATTTACAGCAGCTGTCCCCCTGACTCGGATTAGAGACATTGCTCATCGGGGTGATATTCCTCAAGAGCTCAAGGTCAATTTCTCAAATACATGGCCAGTTATTGTTATTATTATTTAAAAAAATTACTAATTTATTTTCTATTGACTAATTCCAGCAAGAAATTAAGCATTCAATACAGAACAAGCTTCATCGAAATGCTGGCCCCGAAGATTTAGTTTCGACAGAAGCAATGCTTGCAAGAATCCTGGAGAATACAGTGAAGGATTTGTGGAGCAATTCAAGATATTCCATCAGGAACTCAAAGATTTTTTCAATGCAGGAAGGTTCGATTCGGAAATTTTGAATTTCTACCTATGGTCATGTAATTGTGAGGCAGCAATGTCCCAGCTTTCCACTTCGTGGGGTGATCCAGTTCTTTATTTATTGCTATGTCTTGCTTCTCAAGACTCATCATAAATTTATGCATCTATATAAGATTTTATGTTATTGCAGCCTCACTGAACAACTTGAGTCACTTAGAGAATCACTGGATGAGCGAGGCATATCAGCTCTTGACATGTTTCT
Organism: Hibiscus syriacus; assembly: GCF_006381635.1. Taxonomy (NCBI): domain Eukaryota; kingdom Viridiplantae; phylum Streptophyta; class Magnoliopsida; order Malvales; family Malvaceae; genus Hibiscus; species Hibiscus syriacus. The sequence goes on from NW_024063495.1 coordinate 3,296,126, forward strand.
AGTATGCAAAAAGGTATGTTGTTATTTTTCTGCTTGTAGTTATTGCAAGTGATTAGTTTTTGTCGCATTCGCCTGATTTCTCAATTGCATATTTATATTTCCAGATTACGGATGCTGCAAAAGAGTCAAGTAGTGAACTGGATTTAATCAAGGCAACGCTTTCGTTGAATGCTTTGAGACAAGTGATTGTAAAGGGTCTCGAAAGTGGTCTTAAAAACAATGCTCCCGAAGCAGCCATAGCAATGCGTCAAAAGGTAAGTCCAATGCTTACAGTGTTTAAGCACAAGCTTCAAATAAACAGAAACTCAGGCTTGAAAATTTCTCCTTTTGCTCCCATGTCTTATTTTTCCTGTCACTGTTGTTTGCAATTGTTAGTGGCGGTTTTGTGAGATTGGCCTCGAGGACTATTCCTTTTTACTATTAAGCAGGTATATATCTAATTCTTTTCCAGTTGCTTTTGATAATTGTGCCAGAACTTGAAACTTTTTCCAGGTATATATTATACCTCTGCCAATTATGAAGTCTAATTTATTAGTAGTTTATTTCTAATTTATTAGTAGTTTACTAATCAGCTTAAGGTTCACTTTAGTTACCAAGTTCTTGTTATTTCAAGTCAATGCCCCTTGTGTCCTGTGTTACTTATCCAGATTCTTTTGGCTGTAGAATTTGTTGTAGCCGTCAGCATGGTGCTTAGAATTGGGAAGATTAATAGAATATAATATTTACGATTTCACAGACTGATGTTAATAGGATGGAATGGTGTAATACTTTCGGTTTATCTTAAAGGGAAACAAACTGAGCTAGAAGAAAGAAGCTATATCATGTTTTTCTAGGGCTGCCTGAACCAGTTAAATTGGGCTTCTAATCTTAGAACTGAAAGTCATTTATGTTGCTGATTTGTTTAACGTTGTTGCATGGTATTCATACAATACAATCTGCAATATCATGCATGCAAATATATGCTCGACCGTGCCAACAGGTGCTTTACAAAGGTGTTTATGAATTATGGTCATCCATATCATACCTATTCAGAACAGAATGCCTTTATTGCATTTGTAATGAATGACTTTTTCTACAAATACCAAATCATTGTACTTTCTGGTTCTTTTCTTGTTTCCAAATAATATAGTTTCCTACGAACACCAAATCATTGTACTTTCTGGTTTCTCCTCTTTCCGTTTACATATGTTTCAGTAAATGGTCCTTTTCTCTCCATTTCTCTTATTCATGCAGTACTGACTTGCATTGACTTAAGCTACACACTACACATGAAACTATGGGAGGAGCCAATAGGCTTGCAGATAATATGGGTACAAAGAGAATAGGCTCCTGGAATAATCCGCTTATGTCCCTAATTCTCGGTGTTCATCAACTTGGTTTATCTGGTTGGAAACCCGAAGAATGTGCTGCTATTGGAAGTGAGCTCACTGCATGGCAAGAGAAAGGTCTCCTTGAGAAAGAAGGTACATTTTTCCTTTGTTACTCTGACTTTTTATTTTGGTTGAAGTACCCATGTTTGATATCTATTCCCAGCACTGTTCTACATTTCGATATGGGGACATGGCCTTTGAACGACCCTCCAAATACATTGAGAAACTTGTGGGTTGGGGGGGGGGGGGGGGAACACACCCATTTTGGATATATACTAATATCTGACATTTACAGCTGGATTCGACTAACATAGCCCTTCTCATCGTTTAATCTCTTAGCTATGGAAATTTTTTGCATGGCTACTCGATTAGCCCTAGGTACATGTGTTATTTTCCTGCCCCTTTGTTTTTTTTTCTTTTTTTTTTGAAGGAAGCGAAGATGGCAAAAGAATATGGGCATTAAGACTCAAAGCTACACTCGACAGAACAAGGAGGTTAACCGAGGAATATTCCGAAGCACTTCTTCAAATATTCCCTCAAAAGGTTCAGGTAAAGAATTCGATCTTCTTGTGAGAAAGAAAAGCTTCACTTTGCAGGATGAATCTTTTTTTTTCAATGATAAATGTCGTAATCGGTTTTCGTCTGGGCACGAAATTTTTATACTTGGCAGGAAAAATAATGTGAATAAATGGTTTTTAAAATAATTTGGGAGTCGCCATCGACCTTTTGGGTTAGGTAGGTCGAATACCTAAAAATCATTTTTTAAAAGAGTTCTTAAGAAAACATCGATTAAAAGATAAGTTGATCTGCGTTTTAACCAAAAATTCATTCTTTTTAATAATAAAAAGGGATTCGTGGTCGGTTACGTTTAGGGAAGGATTAGCACCCTTACAACGCCCAAAATTGGTACTTTTTAATTATAAATTGTCTCTTATTATTAGAAATTAAAATTCAAAATATTTAATTTAAATTTATTACTATAATTTTAAGTAAATTTATTAATTTATATAAATAAGATATTTATTTATTTAGAAATATCAGAAAAGAACTTCTAGGTGTTTTAAGACAGCTCATTCCTTTGATATTAAAAAATAAATAAATATTAAAACATTTATCTAAAAAAAATAGATTAATATATACAATTTATAAAAGTAAAATATTTATTTATTTAAAATTATCAGAAAACAGACATCTAGTTGCTTTAAGACTATCCTTTTCTTTGATATTAAAAAATAAATAAACATTATTATAAAATTTTTATAAAATTAATCAAATAATATATTAATATGATTAAATAATAATTATTATTAATTTAAATATATAACAATAGAATAAAATTGCAATGTAATAAATAAAATTAAAATTATATGATCAAAATATAAAGTATTGAAAATGAAAGATCAAATTCGAAATATTAAGAAATCTATATCCTAATATTTTAATTTAACCTTAATTATTTATTCAGGGCTAAAATAAAATTTATAAAACTATGAGGGACTAAATGTGATATTTATCCTAAATATATTATTTAATATAAAGGACTAAAATAAATAAAATTAAAATTAAAGAACCGAATTATAAAGATCTAAAATTGGGTTCAGTGACTAAAATATAAGGTTATAAAATTATAATGGCTGCGGGAAGGGTTTTACCCTTACCAAATTACACACAGGTCCTCCCTTAAACGACGTCGTTTAAGAGAGGATAAAAATACCCTATGCTGGCTGGCCCTTCGGGCCAGCATCTCATTTCTCATTTCTCTCTCTTAAACTGAGAGAGAGATTTCTCTCTCGCCTCTCTCTAGGTTTTCCTCATCGGAGGAAAACCAGACATCGGCCGGCAGACACACGCCGCCGCCAACCCCACCGCCGGCCACCGTCGTCGGTGGTTGGAAATTATGAAATTTTCCCAAACGATAGATCGGGACGATCCAAACTCAAACCTAACCTTTGTTTAGCCTAAAAATCCATGGATTTTCGCAGATCTTAAAGAAATACCTTCGGTATTTCTGTTTTTATGGTGGCTCGTGAAGGTGTGAGGAGTCTCCGGTGGTTCTGCTTCCTCGGTAAGGGTTTCTACTCTCTTTTCTCTCGATTTGTTTCCTGGTTACTGTGTTGTTGTTGACTGGGATCTTTGGTATTTTTTTGTATCTTGTTTCTGTTTGTCTTCTCCCTCCTTTTTTTTTGTTTGCAGGGGAAACGAGGTTTTATAGCCTCGGTGAGGCTCTCGTCGGACCAGTCCAGAGGATGAAAGCCTTGGTGAGTCACCAAAGCTATGCTGGTGACTCACCGTAGAGGCGACGTGTGTGGCTGTCATCGTGGCAGCAGAGCTTCTGGAGGCTTCAACGGCGAGGTGACGTGGCACTGGAGTGTCGGCAGCTGGACGTTTGACCATCTGGCAGAGGCGATGGCTGGCCTTCTGGAATCTTGGAGGCGACGGCAGCAGTGCTGGGGTTTAGAAACCCTAGTTGAAACCTTAAATTGATTTAGGGTTTTAGTTGGGCTATCTGGTTGGGCCAGAATTGGGCTCCGGGTATTGGGTATTGTTGTAATTGGGCCTATAATAATAATAAATTATTTATTTAATAATAGTAATATAATATAATAATAATATTAAAATAATAATAATAAATAAAACAAATGAAATAAAAAAAACTAGTGTCTTCAGCTGCCCCTCTTTGTTCATTCTTGTGTTAACGAGAATAGGGCAAAGACGAAAAGACAATAAGTTTTTTTCTTTTTTCATTTGTCTTCACTTGATTATGATGGAAATGTTGAACAAGTTCTTATTCTTTGGGATTAGTTCTTCTCATTATGAACTTTTCCACTGGGGATGACAATTCATCTCCTTCTGTGAAGTAATCTAGCAAAAAAGTTGAACAGATTCTTCTCATTATGAACTTATTCTTTTTCAGATGAGTTCTTCTCATTATGAACTCCTTTTGGAAATGTTGCTGATGATATGTCTCCTTCTGTGATAGAGTCATGCAAAAGGTTGAACAAATTCTTCTTATTATGAATTTCTTCTTCCTCTTTAGATAAGTTCTTCTCATTATGAACTTTTTCTGGAAATGTTGATCCATCAAGTGATGAATTTGAACAAAAGGTTAAACAAGTTCTTCTCATTATGAACTTCCTCTTCCTTCTTCAGATGAGTTCTTCTCATTATGAACTCTTCTGGAAATGCTGATCCATCGAATGATGAATTCAAGCAAAAAGTTGAACAAGTTCTTCTCATTATGAACTTCTTCTTCCTTCTTCAGATGAGTTCTTCTCATTATGAACTTCTTCTTCTTCAGATGAGTTCTTCTCATTATGAACTTTACCTGGAAATGTTGATCCATCAAGTGATGGATTTGAACAAAAGGTTAAACAAGTTCTTCTCATTATGAACTTCCTCTTCCTTCTTCAGATGAGTTCTTCTCATTATGAACTCTACCTGAAAATGCTGATCCATCGAATGATGAATTCAAGCAAAAAGTTGAACAAGTTCTTCTCATTATGAACTTCTTCTTCCTTCTTCAGATGAGTTCTTCTCATTATGAACTCTACCTGGAAAAGCTTATCCATCAAGTGATGGATTTGAGCAAAAAGTTGAACAAGCTCTTCTCATTATGAACTTCTTCTGGAAATGCTGATACTGATCTATTTCCTTCTGTGATAGCATCAAACAAAGGTTGAACAAGCTCTTCTCATTATGAACTTCTTCTTCCTTCTTCAGATGAGTTCTTCTCATTATGAACTTTCTTTGGAAAAGTTAATCCATCAAGTGATGAATTCAGGCAAAAGGTTGAACAAATTCTTCTCATTATGAATTTCTTCTTCCTCTTCAGATAAGTTCTTCTCATTATGAACTTTCTCTGGAAATGTTTGATTCATCAAGTGATGAATTCGAGCAAAAGGTTAAACAAGCTCTTCTCATTATGAACTTTTTCTTCCTTCTTCAGATGAGTTCTTCTCATTATGAACTCTTCTGGAAATGTTGATCCATTGAATGATGAATTCAAGCAAAAAGTTGAACAAGTTCTTCTCATTATGAACTTCTTCTTCCTTCTTCAGATGAGTTCTTCTCATTATGAACTCTACCTGGAAATGTTTTAAGAAAAAAAAAACATTCTGCACTGTAAGGCTTACAGCTGACTCAAAGGTTTTGAAAACATAAAAAAGCTCCCGAAGGCTTTTTGGACACATCATGCACTATAGGACTTATAGATGACCCTAAGGTTTTAAAAACATCAAAAAGCTCCTGAAGGCTTTTTGGAAACATCATGCACTGTAGGACTTACAGATGTGGGAAATAGTTTACTAAGTAAAAAAACTAAGGAAATCGTTTTCTTACTTTTCAACAATTTCATTTTAAAAAAGATTGAATGAGAAACTATGGAAATCGTTTTCTCATTATTTTTCAAAATAACATGTTGATTGGGTAACATGACCTAACCTCAAAATAATGTTCATTCTTATGGATTGCGTCCATCTATTCTTCAGATGTTGGCGTGATTCCTGCATTCGAGGTTTTGAATTCTACATTCTTCTTGTAAGGTATTGTTCATCATGAATCTTCTTTTTCATATGAAGATCTGCAAAACCTTATGTTTGAATGCAATCATATGTATTAATGTAATGCATTATCTATTGTGTAAATGATATTCTTATGAATGCATGAATGTTGATGCAATCTTCATTTGACTTTAAAGTGGTGAACTTGGTCTTCCTTCACTTCATCATTTATTGCCAGGGTTACCTCTGAATATCAGTGTAGAAACTTATGCTATCAAGCTTGCATTTCTGCAGAATCATCTGATCAACTTGTATCTTTGTGTCTTCTTTGCTTCATTTAAGTCTCATAAGAATTGTTTCATTTGTGGAACTCTTGCCGTAGTCAGAACTATGACTTTGATGCCCCATTTTGTCCTTGGTAACACTGACTTTCTTTGTCTGGACTTGTGTAGAAATCCAATAAAGCTTTCATCTTTGAAAAGAGAATCTATCATCTTTAAAAAGAGAATCTATCATCTTTGAAAAGAGAATCTATCATCTTTGAAGAGTGCAGATGTAGATATGCCTGACTCAGCATGGATTAATTAGGAGAGTAGAGTCTGTTCTAATTTAACTCTTGAAACACATCACAAGGAAGATTTATTCCAATTCCTTTCATGTCTCCACATATAATCAGATCTCGAATAAGGCAACTTGGACCATATCATGTCGAGATGCTTAACAACAACCTGTCGTTCAACCTTAGTTGGCGCCACTAGTTTCTTGTTTAAAATTTCAGTTCTCCTTCTGTGGAAAGAAATCTTCATCATAACTCATTTCTAATCTTGGGGTTGAAGAAGACAAAATTTATCTTGGATCAATAAAGGAAAACCATATGATAACAACATTGGTTTAGCATCGGAATAACTGGTTCGTAAAACATTTGACAACACATTCATCATTTCCTGTGGTTTCTACTCAGATGTAAAACATTTGACAACACATTCATCATTTCCTGTGGTTTCTGCTCGAATTACTGGTCAATGAAGCTCTTTGCATGGTGTTAAAAGTTTTTGTATGATGTCACAAAACCACTTGAGAACAAAACTCAATGGGAATACAAGTGAAATACTGGTATGACAAAAAAGTTGGTCAAATTCACAAAATGTGCTGGTGTCGAATTGAATAGGAGACACTAATTGATCTTGATATTATCTCGGGCAAGGGCAAATGTAATACTGATCATGTTTTCTTCTGTAATGAGAATTGTAGAAAGTAGAAACACTTCAGTTATAGGATCCATGTACAGAAAGATATCTGTAGAATTCTTGCTGCTGGGGATGAAACGTACATGATAAAACCAAAATAGATAAAAACTCAGTTCAGTCTAGCTGGCAATGATAACCCCAGTAACATCGGGAAAGAGCAATATACATGAGCTTCTCTCTTCAATGTCATCAAGTTAAACAAAACTGATGTGAAAAACAGCTTTGTAACCTCAACAGTATGGTTGAAACTAACTGACAGGAATCTCAAAGAAATATTTTTAATTATCACCGACACACAAAAGGCCAAATTCAGAGTTCGAGATCTCGAGGAACTGATCCTTGGATCGAATGGTCTACAAGGGGACCATCTTTATTCATGCAACCGTGATGTAGCTTAACAAAGAACACACTGTCATGTGGCACATGGTTTAAGAAGATTGGGTATTTGAAACCATACTTGCTGAATAAATATTTGTTCAACAACAGGACCCTAATGCAACTGCCTGATGAACGAAGCAATTATGTGTAGTCAACTTCACTGTCATTGTTTCACCATTTTCATTCTTCATATCTTTATCTCTCATTGGAAATATTTGTTCGAGTCAATGATCTTGACATAGGATAATATGGGCTTTCAACATGCCCCAATATTGGTTAATACAAAAAATACCTCAACATTCTTCATTCTGATTGAAAGGGTTTTCAGCATGCCCCAACATTTTGCTGATATAAATGTTCAGAATACATCAATATTTCTGATTCTAATTGAAATGGGCTTTTAGTCTGCCCCAATATATGCTTCTGATTCAGCTCTCAATGTATGTTTAACTGAAATGTCATGATCCCCACGAGGTCCAATTTTGACAATGAACTATTGTAGGTACTTGTGGCTTTATTCGTGCCCCAAATCTATTTATCTTTAATACTCTCATTCTGGTGTCACTAAACAGTAGTATTGTCAAGTAACTGGAGAAATTCTCTTCATATTGTTACAAACTTAAGAAGTACTCAATCATTCTGACAAAAACGTCTGAGATATGTGTCTTCTGAATGAGGTGACCATTTTCTGTATCTGGAGGGATTTAGTCAGATAGAGCAATATAAATAGCTTGGTAATCTGTTCCAGGCTGACACAGTGGCTTATCATCTTTCAGTGAAGGTCATCTCTGAAATATACTTTTCTGTGGGAGAGAAACCAATTTATGTGAACAGTAATCTGATACAATAACAAGACTACATATACAATGATACAGGCTCATCAAAAATCCACACCCATGCAACATGTTGATTCTGATAACAACTCATCTGATTATGAAGCGATCTTTCAGGATGATTTCACAGATATTGATAGTTCTTCTGATATCGAGGAAATCCTGAATTCTGATTCTGATGAGGAGAGTAAACTGTTATACTTGACAAAAATGGGATTCTCAGAGGCTGAGGCTTCAATAGCCATGAAGAGATGTGGTTCAGATTCATCAATTGCAGAATTGACAGATTTTATATGTGTTGACCAACTGGTTAAGGCTACTGACACACTTCTTCCGGTAGAAGATAGGAAGTCATTATACAATGATCCCAATTACAAGAAAAGGCAAAACTCGAGCTATGATTTTTGGGAAAGGAATAAGCAGAAGAAGTTTGAAAAGAAGCTTCTTAATGAACACGATCATGTAGTTCATCTTTTAATTCCAATGATTGGTTCTGTGGTTCATAATGAACCAGATCAGATAACTCAAAGAACACTTCCAGAAGATGCTATTGGGTCTTCTTATTTCTACTATGAGCAAATTCATCTTTCAAATCTAATGATGGGTTTTTGGGGTTCATACCAAACCAGATCAGATAACTCAAAGAACACTTCTAGAAGATGCTATTGGGTCTTCTTATTTCTACTATGAGCAAATTCATCTTTCAAATCTAATGATTGGTTTTTAGGGTTCATACAAAACCAGATCAGATAACTCAAAGAACAACTCTAGAAGATGCTATTGGGTCTTCTTATTTCTACTATGAGCACATGGCACTTGCTCCAATTAATGTTTGGACTGGAATATCATAATATTTATTCGATGTAGAGCTAGAATTTGTAGATTCGAAGCATTTTCATGCTACTACACTGAAAAGGGCTATATTCATAATTCTACCAGATTTTCTCTTATTCTGTTTCCTCCATGTGCTGATGTTTTTCCATTGACAAAGAAATGATGGCCTTCATGGGATCCAAGAACAAAGTTGAACTGTTTATAAACATGTACAAGAAGTGCCAAATTGACAGAAAGGATCTGTAAGGCTCTTGAAGCTTATGACAATGAGCCACCTTCGAGTGTCCAGAAGTATGTTCTTGATGAGTGCTGAAAATGGAATCTGGTATGGGTGAGAAGGAATAAAGTTACTCCACTTGAACCTGATGAGGTAGAAATGCTTCTAGGTTTCCCTAAAAACTATACATGAGGAGCTGCTAGAGACAAGTTTCCCAGTGATATCAATGTCCTGTCTCTTTTCTCTGGAATCAGTGATGCAGAGATTGCCTTCTATTGTCTTGGCATATCTTTGAAAACAGATGTGTACGAACTGAATGATAATCAGTTGGAGCAATTGATGAGTAGATTTGTCGAATTCGACCTTGTTGTCGGTGGCATCCAGCGTAACAACCTTACTGGAAGAAATAAACATCATCAGGATGAACTAGAAGATTTTTGTTGGTGCATTTTCTTGCAATGATTGCTATGACAACTGTATCTTCTGCTGCTCCAATATATCCCACTTTTTTCGAATTATGGAACGGTTTAATTGACGGTAAAACTGGTCATCTTCAACTTTTGGAATCTTGTAACCAATGTTACCCTATATAAAAGGCCTATAAGGGTAGATTCTGTTCCAATGTCTTATTCTGTGACATAAATCCTCAAATTCAAATTCAGCAATCTTCTGAAGGACATAATGAATATCATCTTGACAAAGAAAGTGATCGGCATAGAAGAAGCAATAATGATGTATCAAGACTTGAGCCAGCATCACGGTATAACCAGAGTGCAGGTAGTGACTTGTTCATGGCTCTATGATGTAATCTTCTAGAGAACATGAATTGATGGTTGGGAAAAATAATTTGTCTGGTGATACTTATCGACCTCAACATGAGATAAACGATAATCTTTCTTGATGAGCTGCTAATAATGTCATAGGAGAGTGTCACAAGTTCAATTCTCCAGACTTTCTGGCTTCTTGGACCACTGGCTTTCAAAAATGTGAAGTGCTTCATTATTCTGGCCTCGTTCATTCTTTTGTTTCTACAATAGAGGTAGAATAAACAACAATTGCTTCAAGGACCTTCCTCATTTGAGACTGTCCTGTTTGAAAAAAAAAATTCTTCTCCTTTCTTTATCGAATAATGAAAGAATTTTGCAAAGTAATGCACTTCTCAAGTTCACAATAGAATCAAATCATAAATAATGAGTTTAATGAATATCAAATAAATCAACTACACTTTTAAATCATTCAAAAATCATAGTCCTATAGCAAGTGTCAAAAATATTGACTGATTTAAGGTATAGGTTGGTTCTGGTAAAGTAGGTTCTTTCAAGTTGGTTCAGTATGTCGCTTCGGGCTTCCACTAACTTGAAGAAATGGTTGTTATGCTCATCTTGTAGAGATACTTCTTGATTCCAGAATCTCAGGAACTTCTTTGGGATGTGCGGTGCTTCATTTAAGAGCTTAAGACCATCTCTTATGTCGTTTGTTGCACCATTCAATATTCGAGCCGCATTTTCAGGTTTTTAACTCGAATCCTCCTTTGGTTCTAAGATGTTATTTAAAAATTTATATCTTGAACCCTCCTTTTATCATTTTTCATATCATGCATTAAAGATTTTAAAAACCAATTTTTGCAAATAAAAATCAATCTTGAGAGGCGGAATGAAATCTGAAGATATTCTCTTTCACTTAGAAATCCATGTATGATTAAAATGGACTTTTCAGGTACGTAACATAGGCCATGGCTTATGGTTACGAAAGAAAGGGATAAAAAGGCCCAAATAAGTGTTTAAGGGTAATCAAACCAAAGATCAATTTATTCTGATGCCATCAATCTTGTTTTGTTTGACTTGGATCTACCTTGCTGGGGATTTTTCCATCATCTGGATCCCTCTAGACTACCAAATTTTGGATTCATTTCCATTTTCTCATATCTCCAGTATTTCTTGCTCTTCTTGTTTGTACTTGATCAACCTTGTAACTTGAGGCTCAATAAGTCACCCATCTTGATTCAATTTTCCTTCTTTTTTTTCCTTTTTGTTTTTTTTTCTTCTTATTTTTTTTCCTTCTTCTTTCTTTGCTGGATGAGTATAATACTTTAATTGCTTTGAGCACCTCCTTTTCCTTTTGCATTTTGGAGATTTTTCATTGTTCTTGATTGGATTGATCTTCAAGCACTCTGTATTTGACATACCTTGTAGTTCAAAACTTTCTTGACTTCATGGAAACTTGTCTTCGTAATAAAACTATATTGACAATCTTTATTCTTGTGAGCAAATATCCTTCATTTTACCCCCCAATGTAGAGGGTGATCATTGGTTAGGGTTGAATCAGAAGAAAAATCATTCAGGCTCAAGTGGGGACAACAAATGATATATATATATATATATATATATATATATATATATATATATTAAAAGGATAAATGAAACAATGCCGTTCATCATCTCATACACAGAAACCTTTGTAAAAAGAGGTATCTCCAGGGGGATGAATATTCAAGATTAACTTTATTTACATGGAAAATGTAATTAATGCATGATATATTTATTTCAATCAATCATTTTCCCCTTCTTCTTTGAGTATGCCCTAATCATTATCATCAATGAGTTGGTCCATGATGCCTCATCTCGTCTCTTCTTGCAGTAAAATTCACGGATAATTGAAAGTTTGGTTCTTTTGAGGTCTTTTGGTTTATGATGGTTTTGTGTTTTGAAGGATAAATGTATGACTCTTAAAGTCATGTATATGGTGGAAGGTAATATCATCAATCAACTCTATCCGATAAGGTAAACATCTAGAGTTGGTGTCTCAAAAACAGGTAGAGACATTTCTTCAGAGTCTCAGATAAATGTAGTGTCAAGATTTGGTTTTGGTAAGGGTCAAGTAATTGGCATTGGATGGGATATTGAAGATATAATTTTACCACTTGCCAATAGATCTATAACTCTTGAAAAATTAAAAGAATATTTAATCTACTTGATACTCAATAATCTCAAGATTAAAATTTGACTCCTTGCTCATAACCATAAAAGAAGCACATATTTATTTATTGCACAAAAGGCGGAGAAAGGAACAAAAAACATATTCAAACAAGATGCTGAAAATAGAAAGTACTACAGTGGTAGATAACACTTCCACTTATTTATTTTATCATGCCTCATTACTCCGATAATGTTAAGTGTGCTATTGGTCCAGAGTTCTTGTCCTCATTTGCCCCTCATTTCTTGATCATTTTTTGTGTCAAATTCTTGGATAAACCCTCAAATGCACAAATCTTTGCTTCTTTCTGATCATTCTCTATCATCATCTTCTTCTTCCCCGAGTGGAAATTAGGCTCAATTTTGTATTCAGAATAGCTTCATTCGGTGATGAAAGTTTTGTTCTGATTCTGAATGCATCTTGCAGCTGTGATTGGAGTAGTATTCACTAGACTCTTTATATTGCCCATTGCTTCACTTGTCCTCGGTATATCTAATACAAATGTTTGAGGTTTCTTCATAATTACATTTTTCCCATTCATTCTTAAACTGGTGGGCCAATCTCGAATTACCTCTCTTTTCCTTTTTCCTTTTTCATTCTTTAGTATCAGAGAAGTATCAGGAGTTGAATCTGTCATACATACCTCATATTCCTTAATTTTGCCTTTTTTCTTTTCAATATCTTCTGCTGTATGATTTTCATTTGCCTTGACCGTGTTAATTTCATTTGGGGTTTGAATCCCGGTTGTTTGATCAAAATGGATTAACTGTTAACATCCACTCTTATGATTTTATGAACCAAAAGGTCTTGAACTTGTCTTTTGAAGTTACCGTAATTCTCGATGGAGTGTCCTCGGATTCCAGCATGATATTCACAAAAGACTTTCTCATTATACCATCTCGGGTAAGGAGGCAACAAAGGCTTAGCCTGACATGGGCCAATAAGATGGGCTTTGAGTAACTCAGGATATAACTTGCTGCATAAAACTGAAGGAAACTTGGGTAGAATTTCCCCTGACATCACTGTCACATTACACTTATTTTATTTGCTTTCTTGAAGATCTTGTGACTTACGATTTAGATGTTTGCTTTGTTTAGCTTTCTTCAATGGTACTGAAATTTCTTCTATGTTTCTCTTCAACCTGATCTTTGTCTCATCTTCTGGGGTCATACCCAATTTTTGGAGATTTATCGAATTTCCACATTCCTTGGCCAAGTTCTGGTCATTTGTTTCCATTGTATCATCTACATTATTCATAATCCTATTCAAATCTTTCACAACAAGATCCTCTAAAGGTTTCTCTCCATGTATCACAACATTCATCAGGTTCATCAGTTTGATCATTTGCTCTTTTGAATCATCCTGAAACTTTTTTGCATGATCAGTCATTCCTTGTTGAGTCTTGATAAGTTGCTCTTGCAGTTTCTCAATTCTACCAACTCTTGCTAAAATCTCATTCATGGCTATTATCCTTCTTTAGGAAGACCAAGTTAACTCCACTTTGATTCTGTCATGGAATTCTCCACGAATTATTCCACGTTTATCAAGATTAAATGCATGTAAAATAGTTTGAAATAAAATATAATTATGGAAATATGCAAATGTAAATACAAACGTAAAAATGCAAATGCAAATGCAAATGTAAATATATGAAGGTAACAATAAAAATGCAAATTGTATAGTACAGAAGCAAATATAAGAGTATAAATGCACAATGAAAAATGCAAAGATGCAAAATACAAATGCATGTATGAAAAGGTGTTTACTCAAGAGTGATCATCTTAGAATGGATTTCATTGAACACAAAAGTTTCAGTACATCAAACAAAACTTTACATATAAGGATATCTTTTACTCCTAACTTTTCCAAAGCCCAATTAGTTTCCATTCATGCTCAAAAAGTTGAGTCTTCAGTCTGCTTCATCTCCTTGTAAAATCAGCTAAATCTATCATTTAAGAACCATATTGCTTGTCTGGACTGCAACTTCTTCCATGACATTCTCTTTCATCTTCTGTGTCATTTCTCGGAGTTGCTCATTTTCCCTTGTAAGAGAACCTTTCTGTCCAATTGAGCTTCATAAAAACCTCCACTACTCTGAATGCCCTGACTGTTGCTCTTACCATAGACTGGTTTTGGTATCAATCTGGCAGAATCTTTGTGGAGTACTTTTGGTATTAATATAACAGGATCTCTGTGTGCATTGCTCGCCTCCATCCTCGTAGTTTCTTCAGGATGTCTTTCTTTGGCCGCATCATATTTTGTTTGATCATAAAACTTTTTGTCCATTTACGATTTCTTTCCAATTTGATGAACAGTCTTTCAAGTCAACACCTTTTGGTTATGTCATGATCATGTAATGCAGGCACAAAACAAAAGAAATCAATATAAACAAGTTAAAACAAAACAAAATGTATGAAAAATAAAAATGAGAAAGGAAATAAAAAAATTGGTAAGTACCAATTAATGAAAAGAAAATATTCTACCTATCATGGTATATAATATATCCTAACCTCATGCTTTCTAGTTCCATGCTTTGTTTGGAAAAATTAACCTAATAACATGATTACTAATTCGCAGGCATTTATTCAGAGAGAAAGATAATAAATTAAAAGCTAGAGTTTATTTCTCCTTTGTGTATACCTACTGACAAAATGGTTTCAGATCGGGAGAGTTTCTAGGGTTTATTATATGCAGGGTTTTTAGTTCTAGAAGTAAAGGTACTCGAACTGTCCTTGTTGATGCCCCTTTGGGCTGTCAAACCCTCAATCCTAGTCCATTACAGACTTTAGTGGATCGAGTTCAATTCGAAGGGACACATTTCTCTATGACTGACACGGAGAATAAATTCTCACGAAGACATAGAGCATATGAACCCCGAAAGTTACTTGCTAGGTCTGACACGGAGAATATATTCTTACGAAGACGTCGCTTTCACTCCCACTTAAAAGGGACAAACTCAATTATAGAGCTTTATGTAATGCAAGTGTTGTGTGTGAGGAGAAATGTTCAAACCTCTAACAAATAAAATAATGAAATAAAATGCTTGCAAATAAAATGAAATAATATATATAAATACTATGAAAATAATAAGCATATAAAAAAATTTGAAAAGAAAGAATTATAAATTAAATATATGAATTTTTAATTTATAATTAATAGAGACAATTTATAATTGATTTTAAAAGTTTGACCGGTCCCCAGCGGAGTCGCCAAGCTGTCGTAATCGGTTTTCGTCCGGGCACAAAATTTTTATACTTGGCGGGAAAAATAATGTGAATAAATGGTTTTTAAAATAATTTGGGGGTCGCCATCGGCCTTTTGGGTTAGGTAGGTCGAATACCTAAAAATCATCTTTTAAAAGAGTTTTTAAGAAAACATCGATTAAAAGATAAGCTGATCTGCGTTTTAACCAAAAATTCATTCTTTTTAATAATAAAAAGAGATTCGTGGTCGGTTACGTTTAGGGAAGGATTAGCACCCCTACAATGCCCAAAATTGGTACTTTTTAATTATAAATTGTCTCTTATTATTAGAAATTAAAATTCAAAATATTTAATTTAAATTTATTACTATAATTTTAAGTAAATTTATTAATTTATATAAATAAGATATTTATTTATTTAGAAATATCAGAAAAGAGCTTCTAGGTGTTTTAAGACAGCTCATTCCTTTGATATTAAAAAATAAATAAATATTAAAACATTTATCTAAAAAAAATAGATTAATATATACAATTTATAAAAGTAAAATATTTATTTATTTAAAATTATCAGAAAACAGACATCTAGTTGCTTTAAGACTATCCTTTTCTTTGATATTAAAAAATAAATAAACATTATTATAAAATTTTTATAAAATTAATCAAATAATATATTAATATGATTAAAATAATAATTATTATTAATTTAAATATATAACAATAGAATAAAATTGCAATGTAATAAATAAAATTAAAATTATATGATCAAAATATAAAGTATTGAAAATGAAAGATCAAATTCGAAATATTAAGAAATCTATATCCTAATATTTTAATTTAACCTTAATTATTTATTCAGGGCTAAAATAAAATTTAAAAAACTATGAGGGACTAAATGCGATATTTATCCTAAATATATTATTTAATATAAAGGACTAAAATAAATAAAATTAAAATTAAAGAACCGAATTATAAAGATCTAAAATTGGGTTCAGTGACTAAAATATAAGGTTATAAAATTATAATGGCTGCGGGAAGGGTTTTACCCTTACCAAATTACACACAGGTCCTCCCTTAAACGATGCCGTTTAAGAGAGGGTATAAATACCCTATGCTGGCTGGCCCTTCGGGCCCGCATCTCATTTCTCTCTTCTCTCTCTTAAACTGAGAGAGAGATTTCTCTCTCGCCTCTCTCTAGGTTTCCCTCACCGGAGGTAAACCAGACATCGGCCGGCAGGCACACGCCGCCGCCAACCCCACCGCCGGCCACCGTCGCCGGTGGTCGGAAATTATGAAATTTTCCCAAACGATAGATCGGGACGATCCAAACCCAAACCTAACCTTTGTTTAGCCTAAAAATCCATGGATTTTCGCAGATCTTAAAGAAATACCTTCGGTATTTCTGTTTTTATGGTGGCTCGTGAAGGTGTGAGGAGTCTCCGGTGGTTCTGCTTCCTCGGTAAGGATTTCTCCTCTCTTTTCTCTCGATTTTTTTTTCTGGTTACTGTGTTGTTATTGATTGGGATCTTTGGTATTTTTTTTTGTATCTTGTTTCTGTTTTTCTCCTCCCTCCTCCTTTTTTTTTGTTTGCAGGGGAAACGAGGTTTTATAGCCTCGGTGAGGCTCTCGTCGGACCAGTCCAGAGGATGAAAGCCTTGGTGAGTCACCAAAGCTATGCTGGTGACTCACCGTAAAGGCGACGTGTGTGGCTGTCATCGTGGCAGCAGAGCTTCTGGAGGCTTCAACGGCGAGGTGGCGTGGCACTAGAGTGTCGGCAGCTGGACGTTTGACCACCTGGCAGAGGCGACGGCTGGCCTTCTGGAATCTTGGAGGCGGCGGCAGCAATGCTAGGGTTTAGAAACCCTAGCTGAAACCCTAAATTGATTTAGGGTTTTAGTTGGGCTATCTGATTGGGCTAGAATTGGGCTCCGGGTATTGGATATTGTTGTAATTGGGCCTGTAATAATAATAAATTATTTATTTAATAATAGTAATATAATATAATAATAATATTAAAATAATAATAATAAATAAAACAAATGAAATAAAAAACTAGTGTCTTCAATAAACTCCTGACATTAATGTAAGCTTAAGAACATGCTTCCTATGGAACGAACTCTTTAAATTTTTTTAATGTTAAAGTTAACGAACTGTTTAGATGATAACCTTTAAAGGTAATGCCCGATGAACTCCAGAATGATAATGCGATATAATCTATTTATAGATCGATTCATCATTGATATTTCAACCTCCAACTCATGCAGCTTTATATTGCAAGTAATTTAATACAAAATGGAGTAACTGGAACCCCAAATTAAAATTATTTTTAACTCTTGAAGATGCTTGGTAAAGCTCTTGGAATTCCGGAGAACAGTGTTAGGACATATACTGAAGCTGAGATTCGAGCTGGGTATGGTGACATTTACCTTTCTAATGAATCCACAAATATTCATGACTATTTACCTTCTTTATTTTTCTATGATTCTAACCGGAAATATTCATTTGCAGGGTAATTTTTCAGGTTTCAAAACTTTGTACTCTTCTTCTAAAAGCTGTGAGAATAGGATTGGGTTCTCAAGGTTGGGATGTACTTGTTCCAGGATCCGTATCTGGAACATTGGTTCAGGTATGTTAATCACGAGTGAATGCATATAATTACAAGGATAACGATGTTTACACTTTGTTTCTATCATCCTATTCCTTTGTTAGGAATCCATTAATACACCTATCAATGAAACTATAGATCAGAAAATAGCATAATCCGGGAGTTCGATAAGAAGAATAACATAGTGTAATCTGGTCTCTGATACCGTATTGGTACTTTTTTGAGCTATAATATATAACCTCATCTTACAAATGCCAACTTTCACCTTTCATTCTTTTTCAGTATGTTATTTTACTGGTTCCGGTGAATTCATGTTAAACGTAGTTCCTATATTTATATGGCATGCCGTATTAATTTTGCTTCAGGTTGAGTCCATTGTCCCCGGATCACTGCCATCAACTTTGGCAGGACCTGTTATTCTGGTGGTCAATAGAGCCGATGGAGATGAGGAGGTTCATATAGTTCTTAATAAATTATTTGTTCTCATCCTTGTATATTGGTTGTCATTTTCTTTTATAAGAGGAAAGTTGTCATGTAATCTAATTTGATACGTTTCGCAGGTGTCAACGGCTGGACTCAGTATTACCGGAGTTGTACTTCTTCAGGAATTGCCTCACTTGTCTCATCTTGGTGTTTGGGCCAGACAAGCAAGTTCTTTCTCTTATGATATCAAATTTTCCTATATACTTGTAATAGAAACTATGTTGCTTTGCCTCTTCATTTTTTTTCCTGAAGTGCTTGTATCTGGTGATTGCTTTGGCTTATACTCATATCAGACACTCATAACCAAGTTCAAGTATTGTGGGATAGAAAATATTGATAAATTACCTGATATAGACTAATGACGGGCATACTTTTAGCAGGAAAAGATTGTCTTTGTTACATGTGAAGATGAAGAAAAAGTTTCTGATATACAAAAGCATGCAGGAAAATACATGAGGTTATTTCTGAACTACTGCACAGACTGTAATCAACTTTTTTCGAGACTGGGACTTGAACGCTTTGTTTTTTTTTTCTTTCTTGATTATTGTAAAAATTTAAAGCCTTGAAGCATCATCAAGCGGCGTGAACCTATGTCTATCTTCAAACGATCGTGATGCTGTTTCTGTTAACAAGAATCTATCAAGTAATGCTTCATCTGCTGCTAAGGTGGTGGCTGTTAATGCCCCAGCCTATAATAAGGCATGGTTTTGTCTCCGCCGTTCTAAATTGCAACAAACTAGCAATCTCACAGTTTTTTTTTTTTAATGTTTTTAATCTAACTGATAATGGCTTTTTCTTTTTCATACAGGATTGTGCTTCCTTAGGAGTTATACCACTTGCCAAAGCAGACGAACTAACTTCAGGAGCAAAGGCAGCTGCTTGCGGCCGTTTAGCTTCCTTGGCAGCAGAGTCCAATAAGGGTAACATTTTTGTTCATTTTCCTTTAAGAACCTACGGTCTGACAATCATTTCCGATATATACTCGGACATAGGATGGGGATATAACCCTCCAACGATCCTCCAAGGACTGAACATACCTATATTGGATGTATATCCGCATTGGACACTCATCCTCAAGTTCGAGTATCATAGCAATGAAGTATTATACGAAGTATTTTATACCCCATTCTATTACAAATTCATTTCATATTTGTTGTATTTGACTTCGATTAATCTTCAGTGTTATAAATTGTACATTCATATGTTGTCATTTTGTTCTGTTTTAATCAGTTTTGTTTTTGGCCTTTTATTTCTTTATGTCAGTCCACATTGATAATGGTGTGCCGGCTTCATTCCGTGTTCCTGCCGGAGTAGTTATACCTTTTGGTTCGATGGACTTGGCTTTAGAGGAAAACAGATCGATGAAAAAATTCAAGTCTCTTCTGGGAAAGATAGAAACAGAAGGAGTCGAGAACAATGCGCTTGACAAACTATGCAAACAACTTCAGCTGCTGGTCTCTTCCCTAGAGCTCTCTGATGACATAATTGAAAGCATCAGGAGCATGTTTCCCGATGATGAACGCTTAATTGTTCGTTCAAGTGCAAATGTTGAGGATTTGGAAGGCATGTCAGCTGCTGGACTTTACGAATCAATCCCGAATGTCAGTCCATCGAATCCAACAATATTTTCCAATGCTGTTAGTCGGGTATGGGCCTCACTCTATACTCGAAGAGCAGTACTAAGCCGCCGAGCTTTTGGTATATCGCAGAAAGATGCTACAATGGCAATACTGGTCCAAGAAATGCTTTTACCGGATCTTTCATTCGTACTTCACACACTCAGCCCAGCTGACCATGACCATAGCTATGTTGCTGCTGAGATTGCACCGGGCTTTGGTGAAACCCTTGTTTCGGGAACTCGCGGCACACCCTGGCGTGTATCATCAGGGAAGTTTGATGGGACTGTCCGGACACTAGCATTTGCAAATTTCAGTAAGGAGATTGAGATATCCAGTACATACCCTGCTGATGGGGAAGTTCTCCATTTGCCAGTAGACTACAGTAAAAAGCCATTAACAGTTGATCCGAAATACCGACAGCAGCTTGCTCAGCGTCTCGGTGCCCTTGGGCATTTCCTGGAGCAGAAGTTTGGCTGCCCCCAGGACGTCGAAGGATGTGTTCTTGGTGAAGATATTTACGTGGTTCAGGCACGCCCTCAACCCCTGTAATGGCTTCTAGCATATCAGGTATCCAATAAGATTGCCATCCACATCGAAAATAAGCATTCCCATTCCTTGGCAATGCAATGATTATCTTCATATTCAAGCATACGAAGCTCTACGGACCCAGTATGTGCAGTTTTCAGCTACCGATATTTGCATATTCGGTATAGATTGCCGTAATCACAAGTTATGGATTACAAGACTTATACATGGATGCCGAAAGACGAGTTATTGATCTTGTGGTACTGCAAATATGGGTTGACGTCGTAATCTCGATGTTGTGGATGTCTTCAGCTTTGAGAATAAAAGGTAATACCATAGTTTTTGCTATTGCAGTTTGCTGATAAGTATCAATGTCCCTACTTTTGGTTATTGTTTGAGTTGAATAACAGTTTTGAATTTGAATCATGAATAGAAGAATTATGATGTTCCTAATTGATTTGAAGCACTACTTTGGATTCGGATAAGAGTTCGACTTAATCGAATCAATTTAAGTAAAAAAGAAAATGAGTTAATTGAGTTTGCAAGATCTATTTTATAATTTAAATTTCATTTAAAAAAATTCGAGTCAAATTAAGCTGTTTAAATTTTATTTAGGGATGTACGTCTAATTTTGACTCAACAACAAAAACCAAAATTTAAAAATAAATTCACTTGAATAATTCAAAATAAAATAAAACGACTTTTTCGAATCAAATTAAAATTTACTCACCCGGTTGATCACTTCTTCAATTCATGATTTCAAGTTCATAATTATTAATCTAAAAGATAAATTCACATCTAGTCCCGAAATTTGATATATTTTTTTCAACTTAATCCCAGAACTTTTTTGGTCCATAATTAGTTCCTGAACTTGGTAATTTAGGGTTGCAGGAATAACACTTATGGCACCTATGGTAAAGTTGTATATAAATCTCACCTTATATGCACAAAAGGGACTGAAACTAAATACAGAAAGTCATGGATAATCCAACAATGCAAACTTCACTTGCAAACCAATCTTACCACCTTCACTCACTAGCTTGGCTGCTGTTACCAGCCAATGTCCCAGAGCATTGTGCGGACCACGGACTACCTCCGATACATCTACATATTTTAGCAATTTTTTGGCACGAATTGGTGCCGGAGGACCATCAGGAAACACACCCGAATTAAGTGTGGTTGGAGCTGGTTTTTGTTGTCCTGTTACCGACCGTTGAGTGAACGTAAAAGTTGTGCTAAGATTTGCGAGGAAACCGGCCTTTCGAGAAGTTTCCGGTGCAGCACCCCACTCGGTCTTTCGGATCGTGCAGTTTGGTATATGAGTGAAAAGCAGGCGAAGATGCAAAACTGTCTTTGGCCATTTCCCTTTGCTAAGGAGCTGTGCACCGGTTACAATAAAAACACCATTTGAAACGTCTTGAAACCAGTTAGGATCATGTTTAACAACAGATGTGCATACATTTGAGAATCTCTTCCACTGGACCGCCTCTAAAAATTGATCGCTCGATTTATAGTCATCTGAACCTCGCCATTGGCACGGTAGGCCTGATGGGACCATCATTATATTCGGAAGACTAGAGAGATGCTGCACGTGTAATGCCAAACGGTTGCATTTCTTTCCTTCTAAGTATAGCCGGAGGCCAACCACGGGTTTTAGATCACTTGAAACCTGAAATTTCACTGAATATGTAACAACAGAATATGACAGAAATATGGCTGCATATGTAATCTTATATTTACACATTTAGTAGATCTTCATATCTATACACACGTCTATGTATACATACATACGCAGACTATAAAGGTAAAACTATAGACAAATATAGTAACCAGCTCTTACAAACTTCATCAGAAGTTCATATTTAAAAGATTCTCCCTTCATATTCTGCCATCGAGTATGGTAAAGTGTGTTTGTTGTTAGTTGTTACGTATGTCACTCGGATTAGACATTTGTCTAACATGGAAATGTTAAATTTTTCTAATTTTTTTTATATATTTGGACGGACATTGAAGGTCATATCCCCATACTCGTATCCAAATGTGTGTTGAAGAGTGTCAAACATGGATACTTATAACAAGGTAACAACATCAAACCTTCTACAACCCCACCAACTTTGTTAGGACCATGCTACTCTGGCTTTTCATATATTTTAAAATACCCATGTTTGTCACCTTTATCCGACTCATTTCTAGAAATGGTATAGGGATATGACTCTACAAGGATCCTCCAAATTTATGAGAACACTTGGAAAAAGATTAGAATATCCGTTTTGGGCACATATTTGCATCCAACATTTACACTTGTGTCAGAGAAACATAAGTTAGTACTATACATGTACAAGTATACTTGCCATCCTAATAAGCCGACTGCCGTAAAATAAAGCTTTGCATGCTGTTTGAGTACCTGAGTAGAGCTAACTTGTATCTTGGGACCCATGAAAGCGAATTGCAGGGAAGGGCAAGAAGCTTTTTTCCTGTGATGCCTCAGAGGCAGCTCACAGAACATAGGGGCCCACTGTCGCGGAACTTGAAACTCCAAGAAATATCGTAAATCCTCCGGAGCAGGCTTGTCTACACAGATTCAGCAAGTTAAAGTACTTTGCTATAACAAAAAAGAAAACCCTATAAAAGTAAACAAGATTTAGATGATTTGTAAGGCTAAAGTCCTCTAACAGCCAGTACAAATGTTCTTGAGTTCTCTCAACTAGGATTTTTTTAAAGGAAAAAATCCCCTATATTTTTAAATTTTTGCAATCAAGTAAAATGTAGGAAAAAAGAAGAGAATAAATCCATCCCTCTAGTTTTCATGTGGTTTTGATAGACAATGACTTGATAAAAGGAAGCAGATTAAAATCGAGTTGGAAAGAGTTTGCCTTGGCAATCAAATAGAATCTCGGATCTTGAAGCACTTTCTCACAAGACCAAACATACCCCAAACCTCAAAATCAGAAAATATACACCAGAGCAAGAGAAAGAAGTCAAACAAGTTCTTCATATTTGAACACATAATTATAAACCCGTTCTTTTTTTTCTTGTTCTTTATTCTTTCTGACCAAAAAGCCTATAAACATCTCCTAGTCTCACCAGTCACCACCAAACTGTTACACTAGTCAAGATATTTAGCTATACCTTTTAACGGAGAAGGATTCCAATCATATTTGAAGCAATCAAATAACTGAAGTTATTTCGTTAGTTTGATAGTATAATACTTACAACGAAGATACAAGTTGATTGCATGACTGAGATACCCACTTCCTGGAATCCCAGTCAGAAGAGAAGTAATTGGTACAAACTTGAACGAAATTCCCTCCGGTTTAGCAGGTACTGTCTGGAGCCAGTTGGAATGACCCTGCAAGAATACATTTCCTCCTCTTTTCGAACAAATGATAGTGAGTCCCTATTCAAGTTGGAAACAGAGGGAAAAAGTTAATTCATAGATTCAAATAATTATTAAAAAAGGAGGATCACATAACACTTGAGTTCTAGACTTACATCTTTGCTCGATGTTTCTGCAATGCTGGCCAACTGCAAGGTGTTTGACTGTAAGATGC
Source organism: Hibiscus syriacus (assembly GCF_006381635.1). NCBI lineage: Eukaryota > Viridiplantae > Streptophyta > Magnoliopsida > Malvales > Malvaceae > Hibiscus > Hibiscus syriacus. Next base: position 3,320,459 of record NW_024063495.1, read on the forward strand.
GGTTAAAGACCTCAGGCACCTACATAAACAAATGGAATTTAGAAACAATATTGTTGATTACCAAACTCAAGAGCCTTTAAATCATGATGAATTGCTAGTACTTTTTGTTTGTCGTCCCCTGTTTTTCTCTGTAATAATGAAGGGCTATTCCCATCTGAAAACATAACATCTCCGAGATCCTCCAAATACCCTCTGAGCACAGAAGGAGGAATTGTAGAGGAATAGTTCTGTCGGACACATATTAAATCTTGACCCCCGATAGCCATGCCAACTATTATGTGTGTCCCATATGTCTGTATGAATCTGCCCAATACAATATATCAGATATGGACTGCATGAAACCAATAATAATGATATTAAAAGATGCCAATTAACCAAAATGATTCTTGTTTTCCCCAGCATCCGAATTTCCAAGTTTAGTTACACCACCGATACAAGTTAGTAGGCAATTCTGCATGTATGTATATAAATTAGGATCCCCCACCCAGCCAACCCCTTTTTATTCAAAAGAAAGCGATATTCTAACCAAATTAATCCATATGACCTTTCATTGATATAATGATCTTATTGCCAAAAAATTGCAGAAAACAATATATCAAAAACCTACCTAGCCAATGCTGCTGGATCCCAGTGAGGTGGAACAGACTTCTTAACTCTGTCATGTAGTACAAGTGGTGATGCCGTAAGGTGTAAATGATATAACGAAATGAAGTAACCATCAAAAGCAAGATTTTTGGTATCTTCAGCATCATGAAGCCAATCTCCTCTCAAACCAAAAATAGAGTTAAGGTAGCCAGAAGGAACTTTTCCTTGTATCGAAGACTTCTGATTAAGTAATTCCGACATCTGCATGAGAAGTAAGATTTGGAAGCAGATATAAGGCACACCATTGATACAGCATCAAATGAATTTATTCAAACCAATATATGTATCTTAATCAGTACAGCATTTAACAGAGTGCATAATCCTAGATAATTTTCACATTAAACCTTGCCCATTTGTTCTATTTGCTTCCTTCATCATAAGGGTCATGTAGAATAAGAGTCCTGTAGAAACCCTTCAACAAGTTTAAAGACACATCCAATCCATGCAAATACAAACCAAGTTCCCCTTCCAACTTAAAACAAATACTGTTAAATAGAAATCTGATTATGCAAGTAATATATCTTTACTTGTTTTCCAACTCTAAGCAATGAAGTTGCAGAAGTAGAGATGCCCTTAGTTAAAAGAGTTGAAAAATCAAGTTTATCCAGATGTGACATAAGGCTAACCTTTCATCCCACAATTTTCAAGGTTCATCCACCACAACGTAATGCCTATGAAATGAAACAGAAAGCATGACGCTATTTTAATAATATATACTTCCTTTTCATATTCAACTTCCAAGATTCAACCCCCTATTTACATAGAAAAAGACATTGTATTCATTAATTGCAGTCAAACTTCATGCTGAGCTCAAATGGCTAAAAATAAATATATTTTAAATGCAATGGAAAAAGATTTCCATGGATAGCTCCTCTGCTAACTAGCATTAATTATTAGCATCCTTGGTCAAATTTTCTTTTTTAACTTTCTTCAGTCCCACAAGTTTCAGCAACCTTAAATTAGTTTGTAGTACAAGTTGAATTATAAAATTTAATGGGAGTCAAAATACAATTTTACCACTGAGTTAACATACAATTTTTAGGACTAAATCATGATTTTTATCATTTAGGGTGCAGAATACAATTTACCATATATTAACTTACAATTTTATGCTTTTCATAGGGGCTTATGTACAATTTAACCATTTTACAACCCAGCATCGCCCCTAACACAACGAACCATATGAAAGAACAGAACAAAAACTAATCCATGGATCAATCAGGGAAGTGATACAAATCAAAGTTTCATAATTTTTTTTTAATTATACTTTATAAACTCAAGAAACCCCAATAGAGTTTATCAATTAAACAAAGAAGAAGAAAACCAGACCTGATTGAATTCAAGAACATCGGATTTGAAACGAATACGATCGCCTTTATCGAGACGAATACCTTGAGGAACATCTCTAACAGTAAAAGCACCTGGAAACACAATGTCTCTTTTATTGGTTTCATCGAGCTCAACCAACCTCGGTCCTTTAGCATATTTCAGCCTGAAATCTCCGCTTATATCAAGCCCTTTCCCCAGAGCTTGAATAGCTCGTACTTCTATTGGTTTCTCAGTTTCCTCCGTACCCATATTTTTTTTCTCCCCTAAATCTATAGCTCAGAGCCTCAAATCCGCACCAAAAACAGTAACGGTTACAGAAATGGAACTTTGGGTTGATCTATTAAATTTTTTTTAGAAAGAAATAGTATTACAAGATTAGACGTCAGCTTTTAGAACTGTAGTATATATGTAAAGAGAAGACAAAATATATTACCTGGGCAGATTGGGTTGAAGAAAAATGAAGAAGACACGTTTTGGGAGAGTTGAAAAGCAGGTTCTCTTTTTACCCTTTTTCATGGGGTATTGAATTTGAATGGAATTGGACACGTAATTTGAAAATTAATACGTGAAAACAGTGGCCATTTACAGGGAGGAAGAAAGGAAAGATAGATTTTTGGGGTACATTTATTAAATTTTTTAGGTTAAAATACTCAAACAGTCCGCCAGATTATGGAGTGTTTTTTCAGTTCTTGACTATTAGGGATGGCAACGGGCCGGGTTCGGGCCGGGTATTGGTCCCCCGTCCTCGTCCCCGTTTAAAAAACCGGTACCCGTCTCTGTTTAAAAAACTGCAGGAATTTAAACGGGGATCCCCGTCGGGTAATCGGGGAAAACCGCGGGGAAACGGGTATCCCGTTTAGCATAAACAGTTATTTAAACGGGTATTGAGCAGGGTATTGGGTCAGGTATTGGGCCAGGAATCGGGCCGGGTATATATATATATTTAAATTAAATATATAAATATATATTTTTTATTTAAATTAAATTTATTAATATTTTATATATATAATTATTTTTAATATTTATCGGGTCGGGTATCGGGACGGATAATCGGGGCGGGTAATCGGGGCGGGGATTACCAAACCCGTCCCCGTCCCCGTCCCCGTTTAAAATAAATGGGTTTTCCCCGTCCCCGTCCCCATCCCCGTTTATCATCCCCGAACCCGACCCGTTTAATTCGGTTTTCGGTTTTCCCCGTCGGGTTCGGATTTTTTTGTCATCCCTACGGACTATAAAAAGTTTTAGCCTAAATTACGTAAATTACCACTAAACTTTCTACCCTGTCCTATTTTAATCACTGAAGTTTAAAAAATCAATTTACTCATTAAACTTTCAAGGTGCTCCTATTTTGGTTCTTTTATTGTTAACTATTTAACGGTGTTATGACATGACACAGGCATAAAAACGATGTCGTTTTGGAAAATTTCAAATATACATCAAGACTATATCATTTTGAATCTTTATAAAATCATTTTTCCCTTCATTTTTTCATGTTTCTTTTATTTTTTATCTCGTTTTCTCTCTACTTTATCCATAATCTGACTGGTTGCTACCATCGGCCACTACATCATTTTCTATATTGGACATTGTCTACCATCGTTGATGGTGACCATTAAATCTCAAAATTTTCTTACAAACTCTTTTTCGTATCTTGAACACAAATCTTACATCATTTTCATTAAAAAAAACCCAAATTTTACGTATCTAGGTAGAAACTCTTTGGCTTTCTTTTTTATTCTCTTCCCCCATCGTTGGATCAATGTAAAATCAGGATATGGTGGTCTTTACACTGTAGTTCATCTTTTCATCACATGAAGTGTCAAACAACTTGTTAGAGCTTTGGAAGCTTGAAACTTGACAAATGATACTCTTTTTTCGATTTTTTCTTTTTCCTTTCTTTGATTATGAGTTTTTTTTATCACAAGTTATTCCTTGGTTAGTCGATGAATCAAAAAGAGTATCCCTCTCTCTCTTCTTTCTTTTTTCCTTTCATTTTTACTCTTTTTTATTATTGTTGATGATTATGATATCGTGCTTGGTTCAAGATTTGGACAGGATCTTAATTTAGGGGGTGTTGAGTTTTATTTACAGAAGAAAGTTGGGAGTTATGTTTGGTTTTGACAGTAAGAGATTGTTGAGGGATTAAAACGGCTTATGGGTGCATGAGAGGTTAGATGGTGGTGAATTGGAGGTGACCGAGAGGGTGAGAAGAGTGAAATGGTGGGTGATGATGGTGAAGTCCAGTTTAGTTGTTTTTGATTTAGGGATATTGGATGTGGGTTAAGAGATATACTTTGACGCTGTTTTGGATTTAAACGAAAATGATTGATTTGGACCGACAGGTGGCGAGATAGATGAAAACAACGGGTATTAGAGGATGGACAATGGAATGTCCAATTCAATAAGAAACCATAAAAAAATTATATTAATAAAACGTTAGGAAGAATCCACGTGATAATTCAAAAATTAATAAAACAATGACATGTCACCACAATGTTAAAGAGGTAATATGGAAGTGAAAATTTCAATCTTCTAAGTTCAGTGAAAATTTAGTGATGATTTATATAATTTATCCAAAGTTTTAACTACAATAAATTAATTTGTTAATTTTTTAAGTCGAATGTTTATTTTATAACCTTTTATAGTTAGAAGATTTAGAAAAACATTCTATAATTAAGAAATTATTTACATATTTTACTCAATTTTTATCCGGATAAACTATCCTAGTTATCAAACTATTATTGTTTCTCTACTATAATTAAAGAACCTAAATTTAAAAATTCTATCAACCTAATCTTTATTTTAATTTAAAATAATTTAATAAATTTAAATCTTCAATAAGCGTACTATCGATTGAAAATTAAGCAAAATATGATATATACTTAAAGGGGTTTGAACTTATAATATACAAATAAGTAAAAACTTAGACATTAGATTAAGTTAAATAATTATTATATAATTGACAAAAATATTTGAAGAAATATAGATTGATTTTGGAGGGAAATGAACATGAAATCTAAAGCATAAAACATCATTTAATCACTAGCCAAATTAAATAATTAATATATGATTGATACAAATAATAGCTGGTTTGAACTTTAATTGGTACAAGTCTTTAAATATCTTTAAATTATTTACTTATTTTTGCTTTTTTGTTCTTTTAATTATATATATATATATATATCAATAATGATTGAATTAATTTTTTAATTTAATTAAAAAGTTAAAAATCAAATTATATATAAAATAAATTTAAAAATATTAATAAAATATGAATCAATATACTCATCATTATTATTATGAATGAGTACCATTTGATCATGAATATTCATACTCTTAAATGTGTTCGAATTCAAGACTTCAATAGATGACAATAACTCTATTAACAACTGAAACTATTTAGTTCATGTCGAGATATTACCTTTAAGTTCATTGTAATAATGATTTAATTATTGAATAAAAATATATCATCTAAATATTTTTTTTTTCAATTATGTAATAAATATTTAACTTGGTAGTGGTTACATGTTAATTTATATTCCAAACTCTTAAGTTTTATCCCCTCCAAACTCAATCCATGGTTTTATTAAAAAAATCTTATATTAACCATAATTTAAATCAAAATAATTCTTTTGTTAATCATATAACAATTACTTAACTTAGTGTAATTCTTAAGTGTTGGCATATTTTTAGGTTTCAAGTTTGAACCCCTTCAATACCATTTCATATTTTCCTTCGTTCTATCAATAAGAGATGACACATGTTGTAACTTATTGAAGGATGAAATTTATTAAATTATATCAAACTGATAGAATTTTTAAATATTAATAATATATTTCAAATTAAGACTATATTGATTAATATATATATATATATATTACGGATTAAAGTTATTATTGTATCATGTCACACCACTATATTTATTATATTTTAATGATTATTGACAAAAATAGAATAAATGTAATAATAATGACAATTTTGTCAAAAATAATTTAATGACAAAAAGTAGAAAAGAAATAATAATTTGATGACCCTCAACGTAATTTACCCAATTATATATATTTATAATTTTAAATAGTTTATTATTATTTTTAGTTAATTGTACCATACACTACTAAACTATGATCGTCGTTCTAAATTGATCCTAAATTTTTTGAACATTATAGTTTCATCACCAACCTATGACTTATTCTAAATTGGTCCCAGACTTTTGAACATTTTAATTTCATCTCGAACTATCAATATATGTCAACCATGCACATTGTTAATAAAAATTGTTAAATGTCATGTAAACGTTGATGTGTATTATGTAATAATATGATGTGACATTTACGATAAATAATAATCATATAATTACATAATATACACCGGTATTTACACGATAGTTAATATTTTTAAGGATTTTACTAACACATGATGTGATTAACATATACTAATAGATAGGGGATGAAATTAAAATGCTCAAAAGTTTAAGGATTAATTTAAAATGAGGTTCATAGTTTGTGGATAAAATTGAAATATTTAATATTTAAATGTTTGAAGATTAATTTAAAATAAAACTCATAATTTGGGATAAAATTAAAATGTTTAAAATTTTGAAAATTAATTTAAAATGAGTCATACTTTTGGGATGTGTAGTGTAATTAGCCCTGAGTTTTTCTTTTATATTTGGATAAGTGTTTATATTTGACTTAAACCAGCTTTGAGCCCGCGCACGTGATATTCGTTTCGGTGAATAAATTATTTATCATATCATAAATTAGAGTAAAGTATACACATAGTCTCTCGATTATATAATATTATTTTGTAGAGTTTATTGACTATTTAAGTTGTAAAATAGTCTCTCGACTATAAGACATTGTTTTGTTGAGTCCATCGACTATTAAAAGTAATAAAATTGTCATTCGACTATTCATATATTTCAAATTTCTCATTTACCATTAAAAAGTTTGATAACCGTCTAAGCTGGACATTAACATGTTGACTAGAATATGATAAAATATGATCTCAGAATTGTTTGAGCTGTATTTTGTGAATTGACTCTTCGTTTACATTATGTCATTGAGTCAATGCTTGAAGCATTATATCGTCGAGCCAATGCTTGAAAGTAACGACAGTGCCAGTAAATATAATTAAAATATGATTTTATCATATCACAATCAGTAGGTTAACATCTAACTCAGATGACCGTCAAAATTTCAACGGAAAATGACGTGTTTGGATCGTATAAATAGTTAGGCAACCAGTTTGTAACTTTTAATAGTCGAGAGACTTAACAAAACAACATCTATAATCATGGGATCATTTTGTAACTTTTAATAGTCGAGACTCAACAAAGCAACAACTAGTCGGGAACCATTTGCATACTTTACCATATAAATTAAATATATTTAACTTTTATAAAATTATTCTCAACTTTTATAAAGCGAAGGATCAGATCATAGGTAATAAGATGGAACTTATGGGAAATTAATTTGGTAATCTGAAGAAACAAAACAACAAGGTTAACACATGTCTTTCTTATATACCTACACTACAATAGCTAGCTTCAGATTAATATGATCCTCTTCATTAAAGTTATGTTTGGTAGATAAAATATTAAGATTGTACGTACAAGAATTTTAATTCACTACAACAGAATTGGTCTATAGCGGCTTTTAAAAACGCCGCTAAAAATGCTACCGACGCAAAAAAAATCATAAAAAGCGTCGCTAATACAAATGTCGCAAATATTAGTGACGTTTTCTAGTAATAAACTCCGCTAAAAGTTAGGTTATGTAGAGGCGTTTGTATACTAGAACGTCGCTAAAGGTCAGGTTATATAGCGGCGTTTTAGTATACAAACGTCGCAACAGGTTCGCCATATAATGGCGTTTTTTTGACACAAACGCCGCAATAGGTTTGATATTTATAGGCGCTTTCCTGTAACATGTTCGCTATTTAGCGGCATTTTTAGTCACAAACGTCGCAATAGGTTGGTAATTTAGCGGCGTGTTTTCCTAAAAACACCGTCAAATTGCACTCTATTAGTGGCGTTTTGCCCCTATAACGCCGCTAATCGAAACCGTTTTTCCAAATATCTTCTTCCTATTTTGTATTACCCAAATTTAACATGTAACAATATCCAGTAAATATCTTAAATTTAATTAAGATTCGAATTAAGTAATAATACATAAAAACATAAATAAATCAAAGTTTACAAACATCCAAGTTAAATATAATGTAGTTCAACATTTTTTAATAACATAAACAAAACATTAACCTAAGAAAACACCTACTATGATGAATTCTTTTGATTCTGTTACATCATATGCTTCATAGTTTCAATTTGATTTTGAAGTTCTTCATATTTTTTCTGTAATGTTGCTTCTCTCGCTGCTCTCGTTGTTTCTCTCTTCTTCTCTCACTTCAGCTTCAACTTTCATTTGATCAATATTTTCATCAACCTGGCATTTATGGGATGTTACTTCTCATGTACCACGATTGGGAGCTGGAGTCGATATAGGAGGGCCATGTGAATATCTCCATTGATCACATGTCGAGCATTTATCCAGTTTCACAGGGTTTTCCAAGGTGCAAAACTTGCAGGACCAAAATTTATACTTGTGTCGATGTCTCTGGGCCTTTTAGTAAATCAAAGCTCGCATATTAGGGCTAATGGCTGCAACGTTTTAACATCAAGGATGTGAAAAGCAAGTTTCTATGAAGGAAAATAAAACAAAAAAAGGAAGAAAAAATCATATATTTCTCCAGTTCAAGATGCAAAGAAGTAAAACAATGAATCTCACTAAAAAACATGGTCCATGCTAACATTAAATATATCATGGCCTGTGGGTATTAAGATTGCTCAACAAGCTTCAATTCATGATTATTAAGAACAATCAAAGAGAAAAGTATAATATAAATGGGTCGAATGCCACACAGAATAAAGATCATACAACTTGGCAAGCGAGACTAAGCATGCGAGCATGGACATTATAAATAAACATGCCCAAAATGTTTCAGCACATAAAATTCAATAGAAAACATGCTGAGCATATATGTTAAACAATATGATATCCCTTTATAAGCAACATACATGAACAAAGTGATATTGATGCATGAAACACTTACAGGATTTGCACTCCCACATAGCAGTTACTCATCGATTATCTGGAGAATCATCATTCACCACGGTGACTGAAGATGATGCACTTGAAGGTATAAGTTTATTGTTTAGGAGATTTAGCACCTTGGTTAAAAGCATATCCATATACCGGTGTAGTTAAATCCACAAAGTTGGATTCTGCAACAATATAACAAGGAAAAATATACAAAGACAAAAATAACTAGCATGCTGCCCTTGTTAAATATATATTCTCCAAATTATTTCCCAGAATCGATCTGAGCAGAAATCATGTCACCAATCAACATGGAAAATAAGCGTCGAAACCTAAACTGGTATTTAGAACATTTATATTAGGAGTCACCATAATGCATACGACGCCTTAGTTCATAATACATTGCTGGTAGAGATCCACAACAATGTGGTGGAAAACAAGAGAAATTATAAAAAGAAGATGATGTGGACATGTTCTCATTCGTCAATCATTTTTTTTATTTTCACAACATAATCAACTTACTTTGATTCTAAGGACTGACCACACTAATAGCCAATTATTCATCCATATTGCAAAACAGTGACAGCAAGGCTATAGGATTTGCAAGCAACTAAACTAGCATGTTACCTGTTAGCAAAAGAAGCCAATATGATCCGTGATCATCAATATTGCAACTAAACTAGCAGTTCATATTGTAATTCCTGCAATATAACATTCCTAAATAAGTACTTCCATAGGAACACGAAGGAGGGAGATAGATGCGCTGGAGAGAGCAACAACAATGATATATGAGGCTAAAAACTTGAGGATCTGTTGATCGCAGTACAGGAAACTTTCTAAAAGAAAAAGATAAGAATCTTACGCAATTTCAATTAGTTTTATGAGGCTAAAAACACGAGGGTCTTTTGGAGACTGCAACTCTGACATTGAAACTTTGCAAAGGGCTTTCACAAATGCCACTATTGCTTCACTGTTTAACCTTTGGTTGTGTGCAAAAACATGGTTCAACTCGAAATTTCCTATCTGGTCCAATAAATTCAAGTTTACAATGAAGTGGTTAATCTGTTATGAAGTTACCAATCCTGAACTATTGACTCCGATAGTGCTGCTATCATATGAACCCCTTGGATGACTGCCATTACAGCTGGATTCTGGAGAGTTCCTTTCTTCATCAGATATTAAAGAGCGACAAATTTTTCCATCTTTTCATCTGTTTCAGTGTTGGACACAGATAAAAAGGATGCATCAGTCGCTACACCTTCTCCCAACAGTTGCAAATGCTCAATTCTGGACAGGCATATCAATATATGTTCCCTGGCTTCCTGAAGATGGTTACCATCTTCAATGGCTATAGATATTATTTCTTGTATAAAAGTAAATATTTGAAAAAAAATATATAAAGAACACATCACAACAAGAAACCTTTACTATATATAACAAAGCAAATTACAATAAAACGGAATCAAAAGGCATAAAAAATTAAGTGCAAGAATTTAGATGAAACAATTCTAATTTTTCCTGTGACATAACATATGAGAAAGCCAAGGGGACAGTCCCATTCTTTGTTATTATGTGCAAAAAATATTATTTACCTTTACAACATCAACGTTCTTTTGTTTCATATATGCAGCACAATGGAGAAAAGTAAACTTCGCCACGTATGTGACAAAATCATTTCTTTGTATCTGCATGCCTATTACTGCAGTTACATGCACAACATATCGAAAGCCCAGTATACACTGAGAGGTGGTAAGTCTATCATCACTCTGGTCAATTGTGGCATTAAATGCAGCCAACATGAGTCCCCAACAGACCTCCACCATAAACCTCAAGATTGCAACATCTGAAACATCATGATAAACATACATGCTACAACGAAGGGCAAAAAAGAAAACTATTAACGAACATTATGTAGTTGGTCTTCTTGGAAATTTTGAGATGAGACAAGTAAGGATCAATTTAACACAAATCATTTGTATATACAAACCATTTGAAATATATTTAACAAGCAAAATCGATCTGAGTAGAAATATATATTTAACAAAAATAGAAACAAGCAAAATCAATCTGAGCAAAAATATACAAACCATTTGAAAGATTTTATTCTAATTATAATGCAAAAAAATGAAGAAACAGGAAATACAGGACAAATCTGTGTCACGTTTCTCGTCATCGTCGTCCCAAATCACGACATCCTTCCCACCAATCATCGGCACCTGAAAACCGAAGCCTCCGACATCCATTAATCTCGAGGATGTTGTCATCGAACTTGAACAACCATCTCCATCGAAACGCCGACATGAGAAGGTGCTGCAACTCTCGGACATACGTAAATAGGTTTGGATAAACGGCGGATTGAAAAAATGGGTGAAGGGGAAAAATAAAAAAGGGTTAAAGGACGCAAGACTTAAAAACTGTAAACTTGCGGCATTTGTAAACATGAACGCTTCTAAAGTACGAGTCTATAGCGGCGTTTGTATATAAATGCCACTAAAGTACGAGTCTTTAGCGGCGTTTGTAAATACAAATACCACAAAAGTACAAGTGTATATCGGCGTTTGTATAAAAAGCCACTAAAGTACAAGTCTATAGCGGCGTTTGTAAACATAAGCGCAACTAAAGTACGAGTGTATAGCGGCGTTTGTATGAAAACGCCACTAAAGTACGAGTTTATAGTGGCGTTTGTATAAAATGCCACTAAAGTACGATTCTTTAGTGCGTTTTTATACAAACGCCGCTAAAGTACAACTTTGTTGCAGCGTTTGTTGAAAAAACACCACTATGAATGAACCTATTGCGGTGTTTGTATAAAAACGACGCTAAAATACTAGTCTATCGCGACGTTTTTATAAAAAAAAAAGCCTCTGAAGTTATCATTTTATGGAGTTTGGAATGTAAACGCCGCTAAAAACGCCATTGTAGAACAGTTTTGCTGTAGTGATTAAAAAATTATGAACAAAAAAATCACTAATATAAAAAATAACAAGAATATAAAAGTTTGTATGGCGAAATATGACTGTCTCATATATGACACTCCCGAAGTCGATGCAAAGCTCATCGGATAAGAGTACTTCATATCGGAGAATCTGTTCATGATGTTGCCGGACAAGAGAAACCGCTTTGGCATTCACATTTGTACGAAAAGAAGAGCAATGTGTTGTTCATACCACAAGTTCTAGGGCCAATTGAGAGGAAATATCTCGACAAAATTTGTAAGACATATGGGAAGACCACCCATTTCTGGCAAAGTTAATAAGGGTGACATTCTCTCTATTAATCTAAGTTAAAAGATAACGAAGTACCTAATGATAATATAAATATTTAAATTTTATATAAATTTTGTTTTGAGAAAAATTATAGACGAAAAATATATTTTCATTAATATCCAAAATAAAAAATATAAGATAAATCTTCATGAACAATTTAACATCTAAGTTTAAACCTTAATATCTATTTATAAATAAAATTATTATAAATAAAATTTATATAATAAGAAAATTACTTGAGTTGTATTTCTTACTTTTAATCAACATAAAATAATTAATATAAAATAAATTAGACTCCATACTTTTTTATTTTCTCTAATTAATTTGACAGGTTACTACTAAAGGTAAGATGAAATTAGACCCGGAGTAAAATAAATTCAGTCGGACTTTTGATTTTCAATGAAATCAGTCAAATGCATTGATAGAAACTCATAATTATGCATTTACTAAGGGACTATCATCATAGGTCTTTCATGAGTACACTAAGTGTAATATCATTTAAGATTGATTAGTTAGAGTTAGAGTTTATAATTTTAAAATGCTCGTTGTTATAAGTACAATTTCAGTTACTTTAATTTCAAGATATTTACTTTAATGTTGTTTTCTGTAGAAATAAATTTTGTTTTTGGTTCATTCACACTATGACTTTGGTAAATTCTGATCTCAATAATGTTAAAAGAAGGTTAGTTGAAAATATACATGTTTGGTTCACATTGCATATGCAGTTTGCATGCTACAACCTACACTATGTAATTGATAGATGCCATTTGATTATGTTTGTCAAAACGATTTTTAAAATGTCTCGTTTCTAATAATTAGATGACGGATTAATAATAAAACGTGATTCGAGGAGTTGCCACCAACCTTTGATTAGGGTGTGATTGGGCATCCAAAAAGTATGTCATTTAAAAAAAACCATTTTAATTAAAACAACAAATTTGCGGTATGCGTTACCAAAAAGTTGAGTTCGGGAGTCGGTTACGCGTGGGGAAGGATTAGCACCCCACAGTGCCCTAAATCGGTACCTAATCGATTATTTAGTTGTCTTTACAATGACATTTAAGAATCCGAGTCTAATTTAATTTAAGATCCCATACAAGTAATAATCTTTGAATTTTAGGACGAAACACAATAATATTTAATTATTTCCTATCGAGAAGAATCAACCTCTCATGCCATAAAGCAGTCGATTCTTACTCCAATCGAAAAAAGAAAATATTATAATTACATCCTAAAGTTCAATATTAATTCAAAATAACAACACAAAATAATTCTAAGAAAGAAAACGATAATATATAATTATTTCCAATCAATAATAAGTGACCTCTCATGCCTTAAAGCAATCATTTATTACTCCGGTCGAAATGAAGAGATATCACTATTTCATCTTAAAATTCAATATTGATTCGATAGAAAACGATAATATCTAATTATTTCCAACCGAAAATAAATGATCTCTCATGCCTTAAAGCACTCATTATTACTCCAATCGAAATGAACAGATATAATCATTTCATCTTAAAAATCAATATTGATTCGAGAGAAAATGATAATATCTAATTATTTCCAATCGAGAATAAATGACCTCTCATGCCTTAAAGCAATCATTTATTACCCCAACCGAAATGAAAAGATATTACTATTTTCAATATTAATTCGACTGTTACTTATTTTGAAATCCCATTGAAAAATACACGCAAGAATACAACAAATTAAAAGCATACACCAAGCAAGTACAATTAATTATTTATTTTACCAATATTTAATGAGAAGAATGATGTTCAATTATTTAAATACATTGAGCCGAGACCTTAGATTCGATCTAACAGTCTTTTCTCGGTGAACTTAATTAAAAGAAGATGATATTTTTCTCAATCCCCAAATTTTAAAATGGATTCAATTTAATTTGTGCCACTTAATGGGATAGACTTTCATTTAAAATTATCAAAAGTAACTTTCTTATACGTTAAGTGAGTCACTTTAAGACAATATTAAAATGAACAAATATTACCCTTAGTCAAATTATTTTGATTCGAGTCAAGAAATGCTTATGAGGGTATCATGCAAATTAATATAGAACAAAACTAATTAGTGACTATAATAAAATAACATAAAAGCAACATGCAAAAATTAAAATAAAACAACATGAAAATATGACTAAAATATAAACCAACAAATCATCATGTCAAAAATTAAAACAAAATAAAGTGCAAAAGTGACTAAAATGAACAATTTTAATATTGAGTGTTAAAATTACAAAGGATAAAAATAAATAAAACATGAGGACCAAATTAAAATAAAATAAAATTGCATGGCTAAATTAATAAAATAAAAAAATAAATCAGAGATCGAAATATAAAACACGTTGAAACTACAGAGATTAATTCATAATTACTCCTTTTTTACTAGCGAAAATATGTTTTTTAAAAGAAAAATGGGTAAATTACTAAATCAGTTAATAAATATTAAAATTAAATTAAATCATCACTACACATGACCAAAATATAAAACACGCCTAAATAAGGGGGACTAAATAACAAATATCCCAAAAATACATAGCATGCATAATAAATCAGTACATAACAATTTCGGTCATTACAAGTGACCAACATGTAAAAACATGCTAAACTATGAGAGACTAAACAATAAATATCCCAAAAAATATAAAACATGCATAAAAATGGAAAAATAACAAGTTTAGTCCCTATAGATGACTAACATGCAAAAACACACTTAAGTTAAGGGGAGCTTAGCGTGATTTCCCCCTAAAGTCTTCCTATATAACTCATTTTTTCATTTCAAACCAAAATCTAAAAAAATCCAAAAAATCTCTCACTTTTTTCTTCTTCCCTCAGTCGGTCCCTCTCCGACTGCCTTACCACGACTCTGACCACCGTCCGGTCGCTGTTCCAGCCACCACGCACGGTGGTTGAAACCCCTAAACCAAACATAAATGCCCATAAACACTCATATATATACCCTAGACACAAACCTAAGGCCTAAACCACCTAAAAAGCTCCCTAAAGACCCTAAAAGCACCCCAACCTTTCGGTTTTCGCACACTCTAGCCGTCGCGAAGATGAATTGGCCATCCAGTTTGACTCTCCACTCTAAGGTATATAAATCTACTCTTCTCTTTTGGTTTTTGTTTCATATAAGTAGTGTTTTTTATACTTTATTACTTTATGTTTCGAAATCGAAAAATACAAGAAAAAATACCTTGAAGTTTCTGATTTTTTATTACTTCTCAAAACAAAAAGGGAACCCTTTTGTTTTACACTGTGTTCGAGTTTTATAACCCCTAATGCTTACATATTTTTTATTTTTTCAAAACAAATGAAATCATTACAACTTTGGTATTTATGGTTGCTTGTTATAGAGGTTAGAGTGGCGCGTTGGAGCGGCAAGGCTAGTCGCACGTGGTTGGTGGAAACGAAGGTGGCAGGGCTAGGGTGCGCACCTAATCTGGGGTGATCAGAGCCTTTGGATATCTCTCAAAATCAACGACTATGATTGTGCGACGGTAGCTGACTGGGAATCTTAGGGTTTGAACCCTAGTTTTCAGTTAGGCCTGGGCTTACTGTTGGGCCTTAGTTTGGGTCTGGTTGAAATATTTTAATTTGGGGTATGGGCATGCTGGGCCAGTTGGGTCTGTTGTAAAGGCATATAATAAATAATAATAATAAATATAATAATAATAATAATAATAATAATAATAATAGTGTTGGGATAAAAATGGGTGTCGACAGCTGCCCCTCTTTGCCTATTCTTGTGTTAACAAGCATAGGGCAACGACGAAGAGACAATGAGTTTTCGCCCGGTCAAATGAGATTGGAAATGAACATCTCAAGAGAGATTTTTGAAGATGGAGTCTAAAAAGAGATCTGCTCCACTACTTCTTCAAGGTAGATTAGATTTGGAAACGTTAATTCATTCCATTGTTCTTTAGGGAAGATTGAATCGAGGAAGACTTGTTCCACTACTACTTAGGGAAGATCAAATCTAGAAAGAGAGGATCTGTTCCACTACTTTAGGGAAAATCAAATTTGGAGATGTTGATTCATTCCACTGTTCTTCAGGGAAGATTGAATCGAGTTTTCTTTTGCTTCTATTGTCTTCAAGAATGTCAAATCTGAAAAGTAAACATTAACCCTTATTATTATATGTTTGAGGATTTGAAAACATCATACCTGAAAGTTTTGGGAGGATAACCTTTGGAAATTGATTTTTCTAGTGGGAGTTTGTCTCGCAGCCACCAAATATGTGAATTTAAATTGGTTAGGGTTTTGACGTCTCCAACCTTTCCTTTTGGAAAACTTGTAAGTACTCAATTGAATTTATCATCTTCATGCATTTTATTAATGTCGAGATCCTATTTATACCTAAAACGTGTGCAATAATTCATTTTAAGGTATTTTCTTTTTCAAATGAGAACTATCTTTTATCGATCGCCTTGTAATTCAGTCAAATCTTGGGCACAAAAATCACCAGCAATTCGTCCCATCTGACTATTCTTATTAGGCACTCTTTGATTGATCATGACTTTGATTCTCTTCTCTTGAACCCACACAGTATTCATGACCATCTATTTGGTCAGCGTCATACATCTTGTGTTATCCCAACTTATTGAACTTTTATGTGTAGCCCAATCTTTTAATTTTTGTAGCCCACCATCTTGTAAACCTCATGCTAAAGTCATTTCTAGCTTTGAAATAGTTACACTTTTCCAAAACTTTTTGTACAATAATACACAATGTTCTCATGTTTTCCAAGTTAATCTACATGTTTCTATTTTCAAATTATGATGCTTGCAACATGGTTTTAACAAGAAAATACTTTTTTATATATATAAATGTAAAGAGTTTTTGGGTAAATACATGGCAAACTTTTGACTAGAAAAATTAAAAGAAAATAAAATAGGTGTCCCTAGATATCAATAGTACGAATGTTTTTTGATCTGGCACGCTGCAGAATAACTCGAGTGTAGTTTATGTTAAAGGGATCTTGAGAATTGTGACAATGTGCAAGGGTGTGAAGTGCCCCATGTACTACCAAATTCCCCGAATGTTGGATGCCATAAACCAATATTTGAATCTCATGTGCTCTCCATTTCTTTTCTGGTTATTCAAGCCTTTTTTAACCTCTAATCCTAACCTTGACCACCTATTGATGTCACTGTTCAAGTCTTCAAAACTAATTCAGAACCTCCACCATGCACGAATTCTGATTTTGAATAATTTTCAAGCCTCCCTTTGCGGGTTTTCAACTTGAGACCTCATTTAGTACGGGTTTTCATCTTGAACCACCTTTTATTTATTCTTTTTTTCTTTTTTCTTTTTTCTTTTTTCTTTTTTCTTTTTTCTTTTTTCTTTTTTCTTTTTTCTTTATTTTTCATCATTTTTTCTTTTCTTTATTTTCTTTATTTTCATTTTCCTTTTTCACCATTTCCCTTTTTTTCTCTTTTCTTTTTTAGGCGAAGTTTTTCTTGACAGCGTCAAAATTCACAAGGTTAGGTAACTCTGGTTTATCCATCTTGGTGAGGATCAAAGCTCCTCTAGAAAAAGATTTTTTCACAACATAGGGTCTCTCTCAATTTGGCATCTATTTACCTTTAAAGTTTTTCTGAATTGGCAAAATCTTTTTAAGTACCAAATCTCCTTTCTAAAATTATCGTAGGCGAACCTTCTTATTATGTGCCCTTATCATACGTTTTTGGTACATTTGTCCATAACATATAGCTTTGAATATTTTCTCCTCAATCAGATTCAGTTGGTCACACCTAGCTTGTACCCATTCTGATTCATCTAATTTAACCTCTGATAACACTCATAGTGACAAAAATTCTACCTCGATGGGTAACACAACTTCCATCCCATAGCCTAAAGAAAATGATGTTTCCCCAGTTGATGTCCTTACGGAAGTTTTATAGGCAAATAAAGCAAATGGTAACTTCTCATGCCAGTCTTTATAAGTCTTAGTCATTTTCTCTATGAGCCTCTTGATGTTCTTATTGGCTGCCTCTACGGTCCCATTCATCTTCAGGCGATAAGTGGTGGAATTATGATGTTTTATATTGAACTGCTTACATACTGATTCCATCATCTTATTATTTGAATTTAAGGCATTGTCAATGGCGATTCTTTTTGGTAACCCATATCGACAAATAATCTATTTCTTTAAGAACTTGAAAACTGTTGACTGAGTGACATTTGCATAGGAAGCCGCTTCTACCCACTTGGTGAAGTAGTTTATTGCCACTAAAATGAAATGATGACCATTTGAATATTTGAGCGAAATTTGTCCAAAGACATCCATGCCCCACATAGAGAATAGCCACGGAGCAGTCATAACATGCAATAGATGAGGAGGGGTATGGAGCTAGTCTCCGTAAATCTGACACTTGTGACATTTTCTGGCATAATTAATACAATTGGTTTCTATGGTTGACCAATAAAACACAATCTCATATTTGTCTAGTCATTGCGTGTCCATTAGCATGGGTACCACATACTCCCTCATGCAATTCTTCATTGATTATTTTGGCTTCTTTGGCATCCACACACCTCAACAAAACCTGATCATGACTTTTCTTTTACAAGATCTCGCCATCAAGCGCATACCCTACAACCATTCTTCAAATAGTTCTTTTGTCATTCTCAGTTGACTGCTCAGGATAACTTTGATATATGATGTTTGCAGGATATCGTAATACCAAGGATTTCCATCCTCTTCCTCTTCTATGCTATAGTAGTGGGCTGGAAACTCATAAGCTTTCATCTCAATGGGCATCATATTTGAATGTTCATTTACTTTAAAGACTACAGCCAAAGTGGCTAGAGTATCCGCCATTTGATTCTCTTTTGTGTTGAGGTAATAGAATGTCATTTCTTCAAACTCTTTGATAATCTCTATGACCAACTTACGATATTCCACCAATATGGAATCCTTTATTTCCCATTTACCTCTAATTTGAAAAATTACCAGAGCCGAATTGTAACATCCCAATCATCAGGTCAGTGACCAAAATATAAGAATTTAAAATTTAATGGTTTAAATAGAATAATTAAAAAATTCAAAGACTAATTTTGTAAATTTTAATTAGGATTTTTTTTATCAAAGATGAGATATTGGAGGGGAATTAAGATCTTTTTGAAGAAAGGACTTTTATCTTCCCTTTTAAAGGATATAAACACGTGTGGGAAAAGAAGAAAGAAAATTTTGGAAACCCCTTTTGTTATCTTCTTTTTGCCGCGAACTTCTATCTATCTAAGGTAAGTGATTTCAATTTGTTTGTTTGTTCAAATTGCGGTTTGGTGTTGAAGGCTTGGGTGTTATATAAGCTTAAGGAAAGCTTGTAGGGGATTAAAACAAAAAGAGGAGTAAAATAGTGATGAATTTGTAAAGTGGGTTTTTAAATGAATTGTTGATATGGTGTAGTTTTTATATTTCTATTGATAAATTTGACTTGTCAAGGATCTAACTAAGGAGTTAGAAGGATTAGAAATTATTAAGAACATGTTTGAAATTATAGTATGATTTTGAGATTCAAGTTTTCTAGTGAAATTTTGGATATTTATGAGTATTAAATTGAGATAAGTTGGTTTTGATGAATGAAGTTAAGTTTAAAGGCATAAAAGGAGATAAAATTATGAGATTTTGGTAAGTTTTGGTTAATTTTTGAAATAAAAGGGTAATTTATAGGCAAGTGTATCTGTACTGAAGGAACAATACCGATACTTCAAGGCAAAACCAATTTGAATTCGAGGATCAATATCGATACTGATTGAAGGAGGTATCGATACTAATATTGGAGTATCCATACCAAGGGTAAGGTATCGATACCATTATCAACTTTGAAATTCTAGTATGCCAAAATGGTATCGGTACTGAAGTGGGTATCGATACCATAGAAGGGAAGTATCAGTATTGTAGGAGGAGTACCGATACTAGTACGCCAAAAATGGTGAATTAGATGTTTCTTTCAGCTTAAGTTATTATGATTAGTTATTAAGCAATATGAAATTTGATATTCATTTTGATTGTATTATTGCGTAGACATTAAACAAAAACAAATTCTGGACGAATCGACGTGATAAATTATCGATCAAGAGTGATAAAGATTTTGGCTAGAACTTACGTGAGGTAAAGGTGAGTGCAACTCATTTGTTTATATTCTATTCGAGGACGGCTTGCGATCAGCCAAACTCAGAGTTTTCGATTGAAAACCTTTCAATTTCTTTTATGTTACATTTTTACAATATTTTATTCATGTTATATTTCTTAAGCTATGTTTTGATGTTATGTGTACATGACCATAAAAATATGACATGTGAAAAATGTGTATACGAAAATACTCGATGTTAAAGTGCCTATGTGAACAAGATATACTTCGAATAACGAAATGATGAATAATTATGTGGTTAAAATCCCAAGGAATATGTATGAGGATTAGAGGTATAGTTTGCATGCCAAGAGTCGAGGGTTCTATATGGTCATTCGGGACAAATACGTGGCACTTCGGTGCAAATTATGTGAGCTGTGGTGACATCATTAGTGCACAACCTCAATGTTCTCAAATACTTAGAGTTCTCAGTAACATACATTGGGCCATTAAAAACAAAGTTACATGAACCGAACAATGAATAAAAGAATATGTTCATGTTATGACAAGCAATTTGAATCCCTTATGAAATGTTTTATGACATGAATAAGAAATTTTGTTTATAAAGTTTTATTTGACTCGTACTTGCCTCACTAAGTCAATGCCTTAGCATGTGATTGTTTTACACGTTGGTTTGAAGAAAGTAGAAGGTTAGAGATAGCGAGGACGGCATACTTCCGCAAAGATCATATCAGAACAATTTAAATGTAGGTTTCTTGTAAATTTATAAACTGTTGGCATGTACTACAAGTTTAAATTCAAATGCTCTGATCTATTTTGTAAACTTATACTTTTTGTATTGATGTGAATTATTAAGTGTTTATTTAAATATGAATGCGAGTTTTTATTAATTATTCTAATTCAAGGGTACCATCATTTTAAGACAAAGAAAAGTTTAAATTGTTCCCTACTTTTTAAGAGTCAATGTTTTGCAAAGTCAATGTGACACCTCAGATTCGTATCCGGGTCGGGTACGGGTTAGGGGTGTTACATTGAATGGTATCAGAACTATGGTTTAATTGATTTTTAAGTTCAAAATGAAGTCATTTTTGTTTTAAAAAGCGTACATGCCAACTAAAAGTTAAGTTTTTCTGATATGTTAAGGTAATTAGTATGCTATCCTTTCTAATAGAATAATGATTTGATTTTAATAGATGTTGAACTTTGAGGGCTCTCGAAGTGAAACGAGAGATAAGAATGTAGGCAGTAGTAACTCAACTACCCCGAGTAGGCAAGGTGATTGACGGGCACCTCAGGGAGTGTCTGTACAAGATTAAGAGACCT
Source organism: Hibiscus syriacus (assembly GCF_006381635.1). NCBI lineage: Eukaryota > Viridiplantae > Streptophyta > Magnoliopsida > Malvales > Malvaceae > Hibiscus > Hibiscus syriacus. The sequence continues at coordinate 3,342,244 of NW_024063495.1, forward strand.
TTTTCCAGATATTGGATGTGATTCTGACGTGTTTCCAACCGTCGGCTCCCTCAACTCCTAAGATGAATGTTGCTAAGGAGCTTAGAAGTTTGGGAGCACCTGAATTTAAAGGATAAACAGAGGAAGGTCCCGTTGCAGCTGATATGTGGTTAAATGATATTAAAATCATGCTAGAGAGTCTCCATTGTTATGAAATGGAGAAGCTGGATGGGGTAGTTTCATTACTATGTAGGCAAGTGAGAATATGGTGGTCGAATGTGATGATATGAGCTATAAGGGACCAGGTGTCATGGTCGTTCTTTCTGGAAGAGTTCAAGAACAAGTATATCGGGGATCAGTTCATTCGTCAGGTAAAGCAAGAATTTATGAGTTTAAAACAAGGGAATCACACTATGTATGAGTTCGAATGTGAATTCAACAAGCTAAGTAGATTTTTAAAGGAGTTGGTCCCTACATAAAAAGACTCATGTGATTGGTTTGTAGAGGGTTTATGCCCCCGATTAAAAGAGATGTATTTAGCCCTGAATCTCTCTTCATTCTAAGAGGTAGTGAATCGAACAAAAGCCCTGGAGCGAGCTCAAAATGAGAGATTTGTGGAGCAAAAGATGCAATAGAATAAGAGAGCTAGCGCTTCTTCAAGTGTATCACAAGCAAAGAAAAGTCAAGGTTTGAGTTTTCTACCCCAGACTAGATCAAAGTCAGCGGTATCCTCAAGTAGAGGATCAAATCTTGAAAGAGCCAGATAGATTCACTCAGTGGAGTCATGAGTGGAAAAGCCAAATCAATGTCAGCACTGTGGAAAACATCATAGTGGCGTATGCCAAAGAGTCTATGGAGCTTGTTTTAAGTGTGGGGAAGCAGGACATTTTATTCGAGATTGCCTAATGATGATCGGAGAGCCTGCCTAAATAGAAAGATCAATTATTTCACCTTTTAGTGGTAGAGGATGAGGTTAAGGAAGAAATCAGTTCGAGTCGATCGCTCAACCTGAAGTGCGCTCCACTGCTCGAGTGTATAACCTTAAGACTAATAAAGATTGTGATAATCCTGAAATCATTGCAGGTACTTTTAATATAGCTGGTAAACCTGTTTTAGTTCTGATTGATTCAAGATCAAATTATTCTTATGTTAGTAGTAAACTGGTGAAAGACTTGAGAATTCAGTTGAACCTATTCGTAGTGAGGTGATTATGACTAATCCCTTAGGATATACTGCTCGAGTGATACAAATTTGTTAAGGGTGTCCTATAAGGAATCAGGGAATTAAATTCCCTACTAATCTAATAGAATTACCCTTTGACAAGTTCGAGGTTATCCTAGGAATGGATTGGATATATCATTACCACACCAATGTGGATTGTCGACTTAATCAAGTTGTGTTGAGAAGCCTCGATGGATCAGAAATTAGTATGGTCAGTGAGAGAATCAATCCCTTAGTTAATGTGATATCGATGATGTCGGCTCAGAAGTTAATGCTATAAGGATGTCAAGCTTATATCACCAATGTGATTGATACTCGAGCCAAAGAAAGAAAATTTGAAGATATTCTGACTATCCGAGAGTTCCCAGAAGTATTTCCTGAAGAATTACCTGGATTATCTCCAGAAAGGGAGGTTGAGTTTCAAATTAAAGTTATGGCGGGAACAACACTGATTTTAATGGATCCTTATAGGATGGCCCCAAAGAAACTGAAATAGTTAAAGATTCAGATACAAGAGCTTTTGGATAAAGAATTTATTAGACCCAGTGTGCCACCATTGGGTGCTCTAGTATTATTAGTAAAGAAGAAAGATGGTTCAATGCGCCTTTGTATTGATTATCAACATCTCAACACGGTGACCATAAAGAAAAAGTATCATCTCCCAAGAATTGATGATTTATTTGATCAACTCAAGGGAGATGCAGTGTTTTATAAAATTGATTTACGCTCTGGTTATCATCAGGTGAAGATACAAAAAAAAAATGTTCCAAAAATGGCGTTTAGGACTCGGTATGACCATTATGAATTTGTAGTAATGCCATTTGGGTTAACTAACACACCTGCAACGTTTATGGACCTTATGAATAGAGTTTTCCAACCATACCTTGATCAGTTCGTGGTCGTTTTCATTGATGACATCTTAATGTATTTGAAGATAATGGAGGAGCATGATTCCCATCTTCGTGTGATTTTTCAAATATTACGAGATAAGAAGCTTTATGATAAGTTTTCTAAGTGCGAGTTTTGGCTAAATGAAGTGGCATTCTTTGTACATGTGGTTTCTATAGAATGAATACGGCTAGATCCTCAGAAAATAAAAGCTATATTGGATTGGGAAGTTCCAAGAAATATTTCTGAAATGCGGAGTTTCTTAGGTTTGGCAGGATATTATTGAAGGTTCGTAAAGGACTTTTCGATGATTTTCTCTCCTTTGACCAATCTGTTAAAGAAAGATGTGCCTTCCGCATGGACGTATAAATGTTAAAAGAGTTTTAAAACTCTAAAGAAAGTTCTTACAGAGGCTCTAGTGCTAGTGCAACTAGAATCAGGCTAGGATTATACAATTTACAGTGGCGCTTCCCTTAATAGTTTGGGATATGTATTAATGCAAGATGGAAAAGTAGTCGCCTATGCTTCAAGACAACTTAAGCCCCATGTGAAGAACTATCCGACGCAAGATCTTGAATTAGCAGCGGTGGTCTTTGCATTGAAAATTTGGTGCCACTATTTATATGGTGAGCGTTGCTATATTTTCACAGATCACAAAAGTTTGAAGTATTTGTTGATGCAAAAGGAGCTTAATTTGAGACAAGGAGATGTATTGTGTTACTCAAAGACTATGATGAGATAATAAATTTTTATCCCATGAAAGCCAATATAGTAGCTGATGCTTTTAGTCTAAATACTTTTGCCACTTTGCATATGTTAAATGCATGAATCGTGTTAAAGGACAATGGTGCACTGATGGCCGAATAAAAGTTAAAATCGTTATTGTTAGAATGGATTCAGGAGGTTCAAAAGAGGGATGATAAGTGTTTAGCCTGGTTGAAGAAAATAGAAAAAGGTGAAATCAATGACTTTGAAATAAAGTCTAATGGGTGTTTATACTTCAAAAAACGAGTTCGTGTTCCCAATGATGACGAGTTGAAAAGAGATATACTTTATGAAGAACATTGTAGTTCATTAACTATGCACCCAGGAGGGAACAAGATGTATCAAGATTTGAAAGGGTGTTTATGGTGGCCAGGCATGAAAAGAGACATTACATAGTTTCTCTCAAAGTGTCTTAATTGTCAACAAGTGAAAACTGAACATCAAGTGCCTTCAAGACTATTGCAACCAATCTCGATTCCTCAATGGAAATGACAAAAAGTTACGATGGATTTCGTAACTAGGTTACCTTTGTTATACAACAAAAAGGATTCAATTTGGGTTATTGGGGATAGATTGAATACAATAGCTCACTTTATTCCTGTTCGAATGGATTATTCGATAGACAAGTATGAAAAATTATACCTCAAGGAGATAGTTTGACTGCATAGAGTACCAGTTTTAATAGTATCTGATAGAGATCCAAGATTTACTTCAAGATTTTGAAAATCTATACAAGGAGCTTTGGGTACTCAATTAAACTTTAGTACTGTTTCTCATCCTCAAACCGATGGCCAATCAGAGTAGATGATTCAGGTGCTAGAAGATATGTTATGTGATACTAAATTTCATGGATCGTGGGAAACGTATTTGTCACTTGTGGAATTTGCATATAATAATAGCTATCAATCAAGCATTAAATTGGCACAGTTTGAAGCCTTGTATGGAAGGAAGTGTAGAACGCCACTTAATTGGTATGATTTAAAAGATCGGGAAGTTCATGGCCTAGACTTGATTAAAGAAGTTGAAGAAAAGGTTCAGGTAATCCAGCTCAATCTTAAAGTGGCATCAGACCGACAAAAGTCATACGCGAATTTGAAGATGAAAGAAATTGAATTTCAAGTAGGCGACAAGGTTTTCCTCAAAGTATCACATTGGAAGAAAGTACTTCGTTTTGGGCATACAGGAAAGCTCAGTCTTAGATTCATTGGACCTTATGAAGTTTTGAAGCTAGTTGGACCAGTAGCATATCAGTTAAGCTTGCCACCAGAGTTAGAAAAGATCCATAATGTCTTTCACGTGTCTATGCTCAGGAGATATCGATCAAATCCTTCTCACATCTTAGTACCCGAAGAGATATAAGTCTAATCTGACCTAACTTATGAGGAAGAACCAGTACATATTTTGGCACATGAAGTTAAACAATTAAGGAATAAGACGATTCCATTGGTTAAAGTTCTTTGGATGAATCATAAGGTAGAGGAAGCAACATGGGAGCATAAAGAAGATATGAGAGAACATTATCCCCACCTCTTTGTGCAATGAAAATTCGAGGATGAATTTTCTTAAGGGGGAGATTTGTAACATCCTAATCATCGGGTCAGTGACCAAAATGTAAGAAATTTAAAATTAATGGTTTAAGTAGAATAATTAAAAAGTTAAATGACTAATTTGGAAATTTTGATTAGGATTTGTTATCAAAGATGAGTTATTGGAGGGGAATTAAGGTCTTTTTGAAGAAAGGATTTTATCTTCCCTTTTTAAGGGATATAAACACGTGTGGGAAAGGAAGAAAGAAAATTCTGGAAACCCCTTTTGTTATCTTCTTCTTGCCATGAGCTTCTAGTTATCTAAGGTAAGTGATTTCAAGTTGTTTGTTTGTTCAAATTTTAGTTTGGTGTTGAAGGCTTGGGTGTTATATAAGCTTAAGGAAAGCTTATAGGAGATTAAAACAAAAAACAAGAGTGAATTAGTGATGAATTTGTAAAGTGGGTTTTTAAATGAATTGTTGATATAGTGTAGTTTTTGGATTTCTATTGATAAATTTGACTTGTCACAGATCTAACTAAGGACTTAGAAGGATTATAAATGATTAAGAACATGTTTGAAATTATAATATGATTTTGAGATTCAAGTGTTCTAGTGAGATTTTGGATATTAATGAGTATTAAATTGAGATAAGTTGGTTTTGATGAATGAAGTTGAGTTTAAAGGTATAAAAGGAGATAAAATTAGAAGATTTAGGTAAGTTTTGGTTAATTTTTGAAATAAAAATGGTAATTTATGGGCAAAGGTATCGATACTGGAAGAACGGTACCGATACTTCAAGGCAAAACCAATTTAAATTCGAGGATCAGTATCGGTACTGATTGAAGGAGGTATCGATACTGATATGGGGGTATCCATACCAAGAATAAGCTATCGATACCATTATCAAGTTTGAAATTCTAGTATTCCAGAATGGTATCGGTACTGAAGTGGGTATCGATACCATAGAAGGGAAGTATCGATACTATAGGAGGAGTACCGATGCTAGTGCGCCTGAAATGGTGAATTAGGTATTTTTTCAGCTTAAGTTATTATGATTAGTTATTAAGCAATATGAAATTTGATATTCATTTTGATTGTATTATTGTGTAGACATTGAACGAAAACAAATTTTGGACGATTTGACGTGATAAGTTATCGATAAAGAGTGATAAAGATTTTGGCTAGAACTTACGTGAGGTAATGGTGAGTGTAACTCATTTGTTTATATTTGATTCGAGGGAGGCTTGCAATAAGCCAACCTCAGAGTTTTCAATAAAAAATCTTTCAATTTCTTTTATGTTATATTTTTACAATGTTTTATTCACATTATATTTCTTAAGCTATGTTTTTATGTTGTGTGTACATGACCATGAAAATGTGACATGTGAGAATGTATATACAAAAATACTCGATGTAAAAGTGCCTATATGAACAAGATATACTTTGAATAACGAAATAATGAATAATTATGTGTTTAAAATCCCAAGGAATATGTATGAGAATTAGAGGTATAGTTGGCATGCCAAGAGTCGAGGGTTCTATGTGGTCTATCAGGACAAAACTATATGGTCTTTTGGGATAAATATGTGGCACTTCAGTGCAAATTATGTAAGCTGTGGTGACAACATTAGTTCTCAACCTCAATTTACTCAAATACCTAGAGTTCTCAATAATATACATTGGGCCATTAAAAACAAAGTTATATGAACCGAACTATGAATAAAAGAATATGTTCATGTTATGACAAGCAATTTGAATCCCTTATGAAATGCTTATGACATGAATACGAATTTTTGTTTATAAATTTTTATTTGACTCGTACTTGCCTCACTAAGTCAACGACTTAACGTGTGTTTGTTTCACAAGTAGGTTTGAAGAAAGTAGAAGGTTAGAGCTAGCGAGGACGGTATACTTCCGCAAAGATCAGATAAGAACAATTTAAATGTAGGTTTCTTGTAAATTTGTAAATTGTTGGCATGTGCTACAAGTTTAAATTGAAATGCTCTGATCTATTTTGTAAACATATATTTTTATATTGATGTGGATTATTAAGTGTTTATTTAAATATGAATGTGAGTTTTTATTAATTATTCTAATTCAAGGGTACCATTATTTTAAGACAAAGAAAAGTTTAAAATCTTCCATACTTTTTAAGAGTCAATGTTTTGCAAAGTCAATGTGACACCTCAGATTCGTATCTGGGTCGGGTACGGGTTAAGGGTGTTACATGAATCCCCATACACTTTAAGTGTTTTTACTTTACGCTCAATGGTAGCTGTCGTAACCGGTTTTCGTCCGGGCACGAATTTTTTTACTTGGCGGGAAAAGTGATGTTTAATAAATGTTTTTTTAAAAATATAATTTGGGAGTCGCCATCGGCCTTTTGGGTTAGGTATGTCGAATACCTAAAATTATCTTTTAAAAGAGTTTTAAGAAAACATCAGTTAAAAGATGAACTGATCTGCGTTTATAACCAAAAAATTTGATCTTTTTAATAATAAAAAGGGATTCATGGTCGGTTACGTTTAGGGAAGGATTAACACCCCTACAACGCCCAAAATTGGTACTTTGTTAATTATAAATTGTCTCTATTAAAAATTCAAAATATATTTAATTTATAATTCTATTTAATTCAAATATTTTTAAGAAAATATATTAAACATAAATAAGATATTTACGTATTTAGAAATATCAGAAAAGGACTTCTAGGTGCCTTAAGACAGCTCTTTTCTTTGATATTAATAAATATTATAATAATTTAAATAAAATTTAAATTATAATTTTTTTATAATATTTAATTTTAAAATACCAGAATAGGACATCCAGTTGTATTAAGACTGCCTTTTTCTTTGATATTGAAAAATAAATAAATATTAAAATATGATAAAAAATAATTTATGTAAAATCAAATTAAGATTTAATATAAATTATTATTGATTATATATATTTATATGACTATATAATAATAATAAATATAATATTTAAATATAAACAAGTGAAATTAAAACATGACTAAAATATTGAAAATTAGTGACTAAATTATAATAAATGAAAATATTGAAAATTAGTGACTAAATTATAATCTAATAAAATTAAATACCTAATTCTTAATTAATTATTTAAAATTACAGGGATTAAACATGCTATTCTCCTTATTTATTAATTTGGTGACTAAAATAAAATTATATAAAATTCATATATCAAATTAAAATAAATTGAAATATACTGTTCTGGGTTTAAAATATCAATTATTAAAATTAAAGGACTAAATATGATATTTATCCTAAATATATTATTTTAATATAAATGACTAAAATAAATAAAATTAAAATTAAAGAACCGAATTAAAATGATTATAAATTAATTTATTGACTAAAATGTAAGGATTACAAATTAGGAGGGCTGCGGAAAGGGTTTAACTTTTAGTTAATTACAGACAGACCCCTCCCCAAAACGACATCGTTTGGGGAGGGCTATTTAAGTCCCAAATCGGCTGGCCCGAAGGGCCAGCTCTCATTTCACTCTCTCTCTCTTCTTTGAGAGAGTTTAAAACTCTCTCGCTTCTCTCTAAAACAAAGAGAAGCACCGGCCGGCAGCCGTTCGCCGGCGTTAACCCCACCGCCGGCCACCGCATCCGGTGGCCGAAAAATTTTTTTTTTACACCTAAATGTAGACCGGACCATCCTATTGATGGTTCCGATGACCGTTTCCCTTAAAACATTCCTGATCGGAGCAAATCTACGAAAATACCTTCGATTTTTGAAGGTTTCCGATGACGTGTAAAGGCATCGGTGATGTTGCAGCTTCCTCAGTAAGTATCTCTCCGTCTTCTCCTTGCTTATTTTGATGTTTGTGGTTGCTGGTTTGCTCGCTTTTTTCCCTTGTTTGTTTTTTTTTTCTTTTTCTCTCTCTGTTGGTTGACGTGGTTCCTTCTCTCTTTGCAGGTTGTCAATGGCTTTATAGCCATCACCGGTGTGGCTATCGGACCGGGTAAAAGAGTAGAGTCTGGTGAGTCACCGGACTTCCAGTGGTGACTCACCGTTGGGGCGACATGTGTGCGGCTGGAGTGGCTCTTCTGGAAGCTTTCGACGAGACGTGGCAGCGGTGGAGATGGAGGGAGTAGCTGCGGCGGCCGCGTGGCCCTAGGGTATCATCACCCTAGGGTTTGTGCTGGATGAGTGTGGGCCGTTGGATCTCTCAGATCCAACGGCTGTGATGCTGAGGCGGCGGTGCACGGGGCTAGGTTAGAAAACCCTAGCTGAAACCCTAAATGTTTTAGGGTTTCCATATAGTTTGGGCCAACTAGTTGTTTGTAACTGGGCCGGTCCAGTTTTCATTGGGCCTGTAATTATTTTTTTTAATAATAATAATAATATATATAATAATAATTATAATAATAAAAAAAAATGGGTAAAAAAATTAGTATCTTCAGCTGCCCCTCTTTGCTCATTCTTGTGTTAACAAGAATAGGGCAAAGACGAAAAGATAATAAATTTTTTTTATCCATTTGACTTCACTTGATTATAATGGTAATGTTGAATAATTTCTTCTTTGGGATTAGTTCTTCTAATTATGAACTTTTCCACTGGGGATGACAATTTATCTCCTTTTGTGATGTAATCTAGCAAAGGTTGAACAAGCTCTTCTCATTGTGAACTTCTTCTTCTTCAGATGAGTTCTTCTCATTGCGAACTTCTTCTGGAAATGCTGATGATGATATATCTCCTTCTGTGATAGAGTCATGCAAAAGGTCGAACAAGCTCTTCTCATTATGAACTTCTTCTTCTTTCTTCAGATGAGTTCTTCTCATTATGAACTCTCTCTGGAAAAGTTGATCCATCGAGTGATGAATTCGAGCGAAAAGTTGAACAAGTTCTTCTCATTATGAACTTCTTCTTCCTTCTTCAGATAAGTTCTTCTCATTATGAACTCTTTCTGGAAAAGTTGATCCATCAAATGATGGATTTGAGCAAAAGGTTGAACAAATTCTTCTTATTATGAATTTCTTCTTCTTTCTTCAGATGAGTTCTTCTCATTATGAACTCTCTCTGGAAAAGTTGATCCATCGAGTGATGAATTCGAGCGAAAAGTTGAACAAGTTCTTCTCATTATGAACTTCTTCTTCCTTCTTCAGATGAGTTATTCTCATTATGAACTCTTTCTGGAAAAGTTAATCCATCAAATGATGGATTTGAGCAAAAGGTTGAACAAATTCTTCTCATTATGAATTTCTTCTTCTTCAGATGACGAGTTCTTCTCATTAGGAACTTTACCTGGCAATGTTGATCCATCAAATGATGAATTCAAACAAAAGGTTGAACAAATTCTTCTCATTATGAACTTCTTCTTCCTTCTTCAGATGAGTTCTTCTCATTAAGAACTTCTACTGGTACTGTTGATCCATTGAATGATGGATTTAAATCTTTGCTAAAATCTTTAAAATTCCTGTCAAAATTCAACATGGATAAAATGAATGAAAATGCACCTATTTTTGCAAATGCCTAAATATGATGCATGAATGTTAAGTTTATTTGATTTCAAATTGGTGAACTGAGTATTTCTTCATTTGTGTAGAATTCCAATAAATCTTTCTTTTTCAAATCGGAGAATCTATCATCTTTTACAAATGTAGATGTAGATATAATGTCACAAAATCCCTTGAGAACAAAACTCAATGGCACAGGCTCTTGAAAAGTTTGCACTCATGTAACATGTTGATTCTGATAACTACTCATCTAATTATGAAGTGATCTCTCAAGATGATTTCACAGATATCGATAGTTCTTTTGATACCGAGAAAATCCTGAATTCTGATTCTGATGAGGAGAGTAAACTGTTATACTTGACGAAAATGGGATACTCAAATGCTATGTCTTCAATAGTCATAGATATATAATCCTGATTCATCAATTGCAGAGTTGACAGATTTTATATGTGCTGCTCAAATGGCTAAGGCTACTGAAACACTTCTTCCGGTAAAAGATAGGAAGCCATTATGCAATGATCCCAATTACAATTAAAGGCGAAACTTGGGCTATGATTTTTGGGAAAGGAATAAGCAGAAGAAGCTTGAAAAGATGCTTCTTAATGAAGACGATCATGCAGTTCATCTTTTAATTCCAATGATTGGTTCTGTGGTTCCTACCGAACCAGATCAGATGACTCAAAGAAAACTTCCAGAAGATGCTATTGGGTCTTCTTATTTCTACTATGAGCAAATTCATCTTTCAAATCCAATGATTGATTTTGGGGTTCATACCAAATCAGATCAGATAACTCAAAGAACACTTCCAGAAGATGCTATTGGGTCTTCGTATTCCTACTATGAGCAAATTCATCTTTCAAATCCAATGATTGATTTTGGGGTTCATACCAAATCAGATCAGATAACTCAAAGAACAATTCCAGAAGATGCTATTGGGTCTTCGTATTCCTACTATGAGCAAATTCATCTTTCAAATCCAATGATTGATTTTGGGGTTCATACCAAATCAGATCAGATAACTCAAAGAACACTTCCAGAAGATGCTATTGGGTCTTCGTATTCCTACTATGAGAACGTAGCACTTGATCCAGTTAATGTTTGGACTGGAATATCATAGTATTTATTCGATGTAGAGCTAGAATTTATAGATTCGAAGTATTTTCATGCTGCTACACTGAAAAGGGGCTATATTCATAATCTGCCAATTTGAGAACAAATTTCTTCTTGTTCTGCTTCCAAATAACTCTATGATGCTGATAATTTTCTTACTTTGTATTCCATGCCTTTAAAAGTATTAACATAAAGTGATATTCAGAAATCTTTAACTTATTTCAGAATTATGTTAATCCATTTACAAAATAAAAGAATAAGTTGAATTTTCGAAAATAAATTGAATCTCAAATAAATTGAATTTAGAGAAAATAAACTTAGAATTTATTAATAAATAGATATAATTGTATTCAAAGTTATGGTAAGCATAGTAATGATAAAAATTCAAATGACTTAACAAATTATTAGCATAAGTATTTCTAAATTAATCAAATTGATATAATTTAGAGTACTGATGTAAGCTTTTGTCTGAAAGATCTCAAACGTTGTCAGAATGCTTGTAGATGTGAAGTTCCTCCCAAACTATCAAAATCTTAAGAGGGTTCAATTGCCAGATGCCTAATATCAACATGCATTTGAGCCGCCCTTTCAGGTTTTCAACTCAAATCCTTCCTTTGGTTATAAGATGCCCTTTGCGGGTTTTCATCTTGACCCCCCTTTTTTTCTTTTTTCTTTTTTTTTTCTTTTTTTTTATATTTTATATTTTTTCTTTTTTTTCATTTTTTTCTTCAAACATAATATTTCTTGACAGAATCCGAGTTTATTGGATTTCTCAGATTTTTTCCATCCATTTCTGCCAAGATCAGCGCTCCTCCAGAAGAGGCCTTTTTTACAACGTATGACCCTTCCCAATTAGGCATCCATTTCCCACGGAAATCTTTATGTATAGGCAAGATCTTTTTTAGTACCAGATCACCCTCTTGGAATTCTCTTGGATGTACTTTCTTGTCATGAGACTTCATCATCCGTTTCTGATACATCTGTCCATGGCAAATAGCTTTCAATCTTTTTTCCTCAATAAGGTTCAATTGATCAAATCTTGCTTGGATCCATTCAGATTCATCCAATTTTGTTTCTCTCAAAATTCGAAGCGATGGAATCTCAACTTCAATTGGTAAGACTGCTTCCATCCCGTAGACTAAAGAAAAAAGCGTTGCCCCAGTAGATGTTCGAACAGTAGTTCGGTATGCATATAAAGCAAAAAGGTAACTTCTCGTGCCAATCTTTGTAAGTTTCAGTGGTCTTTGTAATGATTCTCTTGATGTTCTTATTTGCTGCTTCAACTGCCCCATTCATCTTTGGACGATATGCCACTGAGTTTGCATGTTTGATTTTAAACTGTGCACAAAGTTCGGTCATCATTTTGTTGTTCAGGTTCAGAGCATTATCTGTAATGATCCTTTCTGGTAGGCCATACCGGCAAATTATCTCTTTCTTTATGAATTTGCAGACTGTGGACCTCTTAATATTGGCATATGAAGCAGCTTCAACCCATTTGGTAAAATAATCAATTGCCACAAGGATGAAGCAATATCCATTCGATGCTTTTGGTGTGATTGCCCCAATGACATCTATTCCCCACATAGAAAATGGCCAGGGTGCTGTCATTACATGTAAAGAAGATGGGGGTACATGAATCTTGTCTGCATATATCTGGCATTTATGACATTTCCTTGCATAATCAATGCAATCTGTGTGCATGGTAGCCCAATAGTATCCATATCTCATTATTTTTCTAGCCATGGAAAGACCATTTGCATGTGCTCCACATATTCCACTGTGTACTTCTTCAATGATGCTTCTGGCTTCGCTGGTATTTAAACATCTCAATAGCATTTGATCATTGCTTCTTCTATACATAATCTCACCATCAAGAAAATATCCAGCAGCCATTCTTCTCAAGGTTCTTTTATCAATTTCAGATGCATTTTGTGGATAACTTTGATTTTTGATATATTGCAGGATATCATAATACCATGGTTTACCATTTACCTCTTCTTCCACACTATAACAATGTGCAGGAATTTCATATACTTGTATTTTGATTGGCATCATATCAACTTTCTTAGTTGCCTGAAACATAGCAGCTAATGTAGCCAAAGCATCTGCCATTTGATTTTCTTCTCGAGGGAGATAATTGAAGGTGACTCTCTCAAATTCTTTCACTAATTCGAGTGTAAAATTTCGATATTCCAACAATTTGGGATCTTTTGTTTCCCATTCACCTCGTAATTGATACACCACTAATGATGAATCTCCATATATCTTGAGACATTTGATTTTTCTTTCTATAGCTGCTTTCAATCCCATGACACAAGCTTCATATTCTGCCATGTTATTGGTGCAAAAGAACTCCAGTCTACTTGTAAAGGGATAATAAATATTTTCTGGAGAAATTAACACTGCCCCGATTCCTCGTCCCAAGGCGTTGGATGCTCCGTCAAAGTAAAGCTTCCAAGATGCAGATGCATCATTTGTTTCGACTTCTTCATTCATGGATATGCACAACAAATCTTCATCTGGAAAATTGAAACTCAAAGGCTGATAATCATTCGATACACGACTGGCCAGAAAATCAGCTATGACACTTCCTTTTATCGCTTTTTGGTTGACATATACAATATCAAACTCGGATAATAACATCTTCCATCTAGCCATTATGCCTGTCAAAGCTGGTGATTCCATTAAGAATTTCAAAGGATCAAGTTTGGATATCAACCAAGTAGTATGATATAACATGTATTATCTGAGTCTTCGAGTAGCCCACACCAGGGCACAACATAATTTTTGTATTAGTGGATATCGAATTTCACAATCAGTAAATTTTTTGCTCAGATAATAAATAGCTTTTTCTTTTTTTCCAGATTCATCATGCTGTCCCAGTACACATCCCATCGAATTTTCAAAGACTGTCAAGTAGAGAATTAACGGTCTATCAGGCATTGGTGATACTAAAATGGGCGCATTGGATAAATATTTCTTAATAATATCCAAAGTTTCTTGACATTCATCATTCTAGACTTCAGGATAATTTGAAGTATCACATTGAACACTGAGAAATGAACACATTTGTCAGTTCCCAGAAAGCCTCGAACTTCTGAGAGAAGATCTTGAATTGCTTCCCAGATCGAACTTCTTTTTTTGCTGACTTTTACTTTACAAATCCCAAAGTTTCCCGGAAGTTACCCCAAAAGTGCATTTAGCGGGGTTGAGCTTTAATTGATACTTCCTCAATCTCTGGAAAAGCTTTCTCAAATTTTGAATATGTTCTTCTTCGGTTCGGGATTTGGCAATAATGTCATCTACATATACTTCAATCTCTTTGTGCATCATGTCATGAAACAAAGTTACCATGGCTCTTTGATACGTTGCCCCTGCATTTTTCAATCCAAATGGCATTACTTTATAGCAGAATGTGCCCCACATGGTTACAAATGTTGTTTTTTCCATGTCTTCAGGATTCATTTTTATCTGATTATATCCTGAAAAGCCATCCATGAATGAAAACCATGTGTGTCCTGCAGTATTGTCCACCAAGGTGTCTATGTGGGGTAATGGAAAGCTATCTTTCGGACTAACTTTGTTAAGATCTCTGTAATCCACACACATTCGAACTTTTCCATTTTTCTTTGGTACTGGAACAATGTTGGCTACCCATTCTGGGTATTTGGCTGCCTGTAGGAAACCTGCATTAATCTGTTTCATTACTTCCTCTTTGATCTGTAACAACATTTCTGGCCTCATTCGCCTGAGCTTTTGTTGGACCGGTTTATATTCTGGATTGATTGGAAGCTTGTGCATCACTATATCTGTACTCAAACCAGGCATATCTTGATAAGACCAGGCGAAGATATCTTTGAACTCTTGAAGGAGATTTATCAATTCTTGTTTTATCTGGATTGTCAGAGTAGTACCAATTTTCACCTCTTTCATTTCTTCATCTGTTCCCAGATTCACAGTCTCAATCTCTTCTTTGTGAGGTAAAATTTGTTTATCTTCTTTTTCTACCAGTCTTAATAATTAAGTAGGAACATCACATTCCAGTTCATCCTCACATTCATTGATTTCCTCAAGACATATGGGTTGCTCTAAATTTATCTCTCGATTAAATTTAGGAATAAACATGCTATTAACATTGTGACACCTGCAAATTTAAGTCGGACATATTTCCGAAAGAATATAGTAAATTTATGAAATAAATAAA
Organism: Hibiscus syriacus; assembly: GCF_006381635.1. Lineage (NCBI taxonomy): Eukaryota > Viridiplantae > Streptophyta > Magnoliopsida > Malvales > Malvaceae > Hibiscus > Hibiscus syriacus. The sequence goes on from NW_024063495.1 coordinate 3,357,423, forward strand.
TGTAAAAAAAATGTAAAAAATGTAAAAATGATTACCATCTGAAAATTTTAAAGAAAATTTCTTATATATTTAATATTAGGTGAACTTAACATAATTTCCTTTACAAGATAACAAAAAGTTTTCATACTTTTGGGCTAAACATAAAGATTAGTTCTGAATATTACTCTGTGTTAATATTAAAAACTACAGGAAGGTCTTCAGTGGTCCAATTGTTGAGTGTTTCTCTAGGAAAACATGGGCGAATCCTATCCAAGTATTTGACAGTCTTTTTGTCATTCATGATCATGTTGATAAATAATTCATTCATAGCTTCTTCAACTATGCTTTGATCTTTCGTCAACTTTTCTTCTTTAAAGGCCTCAATAAGCTATTGTTCTACATTAATTGTTCCCCCTTATCTGAATGTGGTCTTCAACTGTGGGAAAAACATGTGTTCCCAAAGGATTTCTTCTCTTTTCAAACTTGCCTTTCTATCTTCACACCTTCTTTTCATCTCTTTGTTCTTTTACTGAAAATTGGGCTTAAATCCAAGCCCAAAACGATCTTTCTTCATCTTTATACTTACAGGAACTGAACTCCCTTGAAGATTCTTTCCTAAACCTTTCCCAGTTTTAGCTCTGATACCTAAAGTCTGTCGTACCGTCATCTTGGTGCAATCAGATAATCTGGGATATGGAATTTTGCTTCCTTCTGCAATAAAGGTTGCATTGACAAATTCAAGAGCTCGGAAAGAGCATTCAAGAGCATCATCATTGGTTTCAATATATGGACATCACTTGTTATAGACGCAATGATTTCTTCTTCAGCTCCTACGCATATTAGTTGTCCATCAACAACGAATTTCAATTTCTGATGTAATGAAGAAGGAACAGCTCCTGCAGAATGAATCCATGGCCTCCCTAATAAATAATTATATGTAGGGTGGATGTCCATCACCACAAAGTCAATATTGTACACAACTGGTCCGATTAACAATGGTATTTCCATTTTCCCAAGTACCTCTTTTTGAGTGCCATCAAAAGCTCGCACTACATTCTGATAACTTTTCATGTGTGATTTATCCACATGCATTCTTTGAAGTGTGACTAGAGGCATCAAGTTAAGAGCGGATCCATTGTCAATCAATACTCATGGAAAAACATGACCATGACAATGTGTGGTAATATTCAAAGCTTTTACTAACCCCATTCCGCCTTCAGGTATTTCATCATCCGTGAACGTTATGTAATTGTCAGCGGCTATATGTCCCACAATTCTGTCAAGTTTATTGAGGGATATATCTTCAGGGATAAAGGTTTGATTAAGCATTCTCATCAAAGCATTTCTGTGTGCTTCTGAATTCATCAATAGATCAAGAATAGAAATTCTCGCTAGTTGTTTATGTAGTTGTTCAACCACACACTATACTTACTATGTTTCAGGAATTTCAAAAATTCTTGCGCTTGTTTTTCTGTTACAGGATCATTGAATGCTGGAGGGGATTCATCATCAAATACCTTTTGGGGTATTACCATGGATTTTCCTTTTGCTTTCACTTGTTCTGAGGCATTGGATGTTTCGGGAGAGTAATATCTCCCACTTCTTGTAAAGAATCCGACTTCACTCACTGCTTCAGACGTCGAATCCAGACTCTGTGTTTTCTCTTCTGTTTTTCTAGAGAAACAGATCCTCCTACCAATGAAACATTGGTAGTATAATTCCAAGGTACCCTGAGGGTATCCTTGTATGGAAATGGTAAAGGAGTTGTGATAACTACTTTCGGCTTTGTTGGTGCAGGAATCACTGTAGATGATTTCACATTAATAATCACAGGATCAATTGTTCTTTGATTAGGTTTAAAATCATCTGATGAGCAAACATCATCTTCTTTTTTCCCTGGTTCTTCTTCAAAGAATTATATCTATCTGTTATTCATCAATTTTTGCACCAAATCCCTAAACTCATGACATAGTTGAATTTCATGCCCCTTCTCTTGATGATATTCACAATAATTCTTGCCTTCATTATGCTTTGGCCTAAATTGTTGTGGAATTATACCGGCTAAAGAGAGTTGTTGAAATATCCAAACAAAAGGAGATTTAATTTCAGAAATATCGGTTTTTGCTTTCTTTCTGTTCTCTTCCTGAATTGCATTCACGTTTTTATCTCCATGATTTGGCAATGGATGATTTGATGTAGATGGTGAATTGAATTCCAACTTTCCAGTGTTGATCAAATTTTGAACCACCTTTTTGAATTCCAAACAGTTTTCAATAGAATGACCCGTAATTCCTTCATGGTAAACACAGTGTGCCTTTACATCAATACCATGGATGGAATGGTGGTTGCATGGGAACCAAAGGATAGGCCCGTATGACATCTGCTTTTAACAGCGAATCATAGATCTCAGCATAGGGTACTGGTAAAGGTGTAAAAGACAACCTTTCATTTTCCTTTCGAGATCCTCTAGACTCTGCTCGATTAATGTTTGTTTCTTCTTTCTTAACCCTTGGCTGGGTTATTGTAACACTTTTCGATGAATCTTTGTTGTAAGAGTTTGCATTGTTGATTTCATTCTCTTTTTTCCGGTACATAGGTCTTTTGGAACTAGACCCCTCATTTGGTTCAATTTTGCCACTTTTCAAGACATTTTCAATGAGTTCTCCAGAAATGACCAAATCTACAAAATTTCTGGTTGCATTCCCCATTAGATGATTTAAATATGGAGCTTTTAACGTATGGACAAATATTACTGTGGCCTCTTTTTCTGACAAAGGTGGTTAAACCTGGGCTGTCGTGTCACGCCATCTCTGAGCATACTGTCTGAACGTTTCGTTATTCTTTTTCTCCAAATTTTGGAGAGTCCATCTATCAGGGACCATGTCTGTTACGTGGCGGTACTGCTCTAGGAATGCTTTAGCCAGATCTTTCCAGGATCTAATGTTGGCTTTGGTCAATTGAGTATACCATTTAAGGCTGGTCCTGTCAAACTATCTTGAAAGCAGTGAATTAACAATTTCTGTCTTTCACATATCCTGCCATTCTGCGACAAAACATATAATGTGGGATGAAGGGCATGTGGTACCGTCATATCTATCAAATTCGGGAACTTTGAACTTGATGGGGATGATTAAGTCTGGAACTGCTTGAAGATGCAGGATCCACTTCGATTTTCATGTGGTTTGGCTTCTTGAAATGCTGATGTGCGGGCATGATTTGTATAGGTGTAGTACCAGAGTGATAAATTGGTTCCGGTGGGAAAACCTAAGGATACATAGGTCTTGGTCGAAAGATACAGGATTTTCATGCATTTTTCCAATGATAGCCTGTCTTTTAAACATGTCTTCTATTTTCTTCGTCATGTTGTCTTGTGAGTTTGCCAATACGGGCTTCAATTTCTCTAGCTTCATTCTCATTTCTGCTTGTTCTTTATTATGATGTTCCTCAATACGTTGTATTTTATCCTCCATAATTCTCTTAGTAGCTTGTCTAGTACCGTAGTGATGTTGTATTTCTCTTTTGGCCATAATAACTGCGATTGAAAAATCTTTGATATTATTTTTCAAATTTTAATTAATGAATATTTTAATAATAAAAATTATACATAAAAAAATAATGCAATGAATAATGAATGTATGCAGAATGTATGTATGCAAAAAGGTATGATCCCAAAAAGTTAACTGTCATAGAACAACTTTCATCGGCATACAAAAGTTTCTTTATAATAGTTCATAACTACATATAAGGTGTAGCTTTCCTATTAAGCTCTATAATTTCTTTCATTAGCCATGGCACCTTCTTTCCGAACTTAGAAACTGGATCAACGTTATGCTCAATTATTTTTGCTTCAACAGCTAGTTCCCCAACATATCTAGCAACTTCGTTCATTTGTACCATGGCCTCGAATACCATATTACTTCTTTCTACATAGAAATCAGTTGACTTTTTCCATTGTTTATTAGATCCTTCGAGAGTTTGCTCTAACTCAGTGATTCTGACTTGACAATTGTGCAGAGTTTTTTCAAGATCTCTAATGCGTCTTCACAGTGAAGCACTTTCCTCATTACTTTCTTGAGATCATAGGTCCTAGACGAACCTTTTCTTGAAATAATGACTCTTCAAGTACTCTTCAAGTTGCAAGATGTAAGCATTAAACTCTGAGTTTTTGTTTCTAGACTGATCCAGATCTTCTTCAAGTTTTGTTCGTGCTTCTTGCGTCCTTTGATTAAGCTTCTGGATTTGAACATTCTTGTTTCTGCATCTTTGCATCCAATTGCTAGCCACTTCTTGCTCTACCTCAAGTTTGGTGTTGAAATTCTTTCTTTCCAGCTCCCATTTTCCTTTTTCAACATTGAACTCTTCAATCCTTTGGCCCCTGACTTCAAGTTTGGCAATCAGATGGTTCATTTCAGATTCAAATCCCTTGAACATGATATTTTTCTCACCTTCAAATTTATCAAAGATGTCATTCTTCATTTCTTCTAAATCTTTGGCTCGATCCCTTTCTCTTTGCATTTCATTCATGATCTCGCGGTGTTCAGCTTTGTGTTTTATAATTCGCTCTCTTCTATCAACCTCAAAATCTTCCATTTTCTGCTTTCCTTTCTCAAGGCTTTTGAGTAGACGGCTATTCTTTCCTTTCAGATTTTCAACTCGACTTTTCTCGATGTTCAATTCTCTGGTCATCTGTACTGTTGATCGGCTCAGCCCTGATGCTTTCTGGGATTTATATAACTCCTGGTAATTTTTTTTAATGCTATGAATTCACCATCAACTTTTTCTTTGTTTTCTCTCAACATTGCACATTGTGATGAATGAAAGTCAATGTCAAACCCAACATAGCTTTATCTCGTCTCATTTGCTCTAATTTTCTTGACTAATCTTCTCTTTCTGCTTCAAACTCAGCTATCAGGATTTCAATCTCTGATGGAACCACCTTAATGCGATCTTCCATAGAGATATCCTCAGTTTGGTCTGGTAGAGGAATATTTTCATTTTTCCTGACAGATCTTCATTCCTCATAATCAGGAGTTAGCATTTCTTTTGCTACTTTAGCTCGGATACAAAAAGTTGTTTTCCAAGCTGTAAAGGCTTCCATGATATTTCTTTTATAATTTTTGCTGTGGAATGCGAACTCAGATGAATGTAATCCAGCAGTGACAGGTACAAATTGATGACCTTCATACTGTCTTATGACCAGAAGTGGTGCATATCCAATTCCTCCCCACAATCCGAGCAGCATTATCTAGTTGTAATCACCACATTTGTAAAAGAATTCCCTTTGGATTTGCCACGGGGCTCGCCAAACAATGTCATTGCTTTGCAGATTTCGAAATGCATTAATCCACATATCTTTCTTAATTTCTTTCGGCCATTCTTGCTCCAGAAATTATTTTAATGGTGAGCAATCCGTATTAAAGCGCCGGTATGAAACCTTTTCTGTCCTCCAGAAATGGCTACGGATCCAAACATATAACAATTGGGTACACCCTGAGAATCGTCCACCTCCTAGCTTTCTACAAGCATTTAACGATCTGAAAGTCTCAGCTAGAATTGCAGAAGCATGATTAATCTTTTTTGGTAGCTGCTCAAACAAATCTACTACTGCAGCTTCAATATATCCCAATACTTTTGGGAAGATGACCATACCATACATACCCAGAGCAAAGAGATCGAATCGTACTTTAGTGTCTGGATGACTCTGAATAAGTTCTTTAATGTTGGTCCAAGAAATGCCTTCGCTTTCGCCCTTTTGTTTTGTACGGGATGCCACACATTCTTCTCGTACTCCAGCAATCTTTGCTAACTTAACTCGAAAAGGTTGAGTTTTAATTGACTTTGAATAAATTCGATTCTCCAAAGCCCCTTCTATATGTAGCAAAGTTGTGTACTCTTCAATAGTAGGGACCAAGTCCTCTTTATTGAGAGTGAAGCAATTGTACCCTGGATTCCATAATTGAATTAGGGCTGGAAGTAAGTCATCATCAACTTTAACATAGAGCAAATATGGGATGTCTCTGTAAGTCTGATAAAACTGCAACTTTTTGTTTGAGTCCCAACTTTCCCAAATGCTTCGCAAATCTTGCATATCATTTCTTTTTAGCGAAACTAGAGCATAACTGGCCAAGTCAGATACATAGTCATCTTGCATATTGTCTCCTCCTTGTCTTTGTAAGTCCTCAGCCCACTGTCTTACTTCAGAGTTTAGAACTATTTGATTCGAACACATTTTATCCATGGATGAAAGTTTTCCAATGAGACGATTAACACGAGGATCAATGCCTTTTATCCTGTATGATGCTATGCAAACAGAAAAAAATAAAGAACACACAAAAAGAAATGAATTAGTTTTCATAAATAAAAAAATTTAATAATAATGTCTACTTAAATATCCTTATTTAAACATGCTTTCTTCATATTTTAAATAATTTAAATTCACATGAAATTTAATCAGTAAGAAAATAAATAAGTTAGAATTCATTTCTCCTGTATGTACACCTATTTTGGACAAAATTTCGGCATGGCTTCAAATCGAAAGAGTTTCTAGGGTTTATTATATGCAGGGTTTCAGATCTAAGAATAAAGGTACCCGAATTGTCCTTGTTAGTGCCCCCTTGGGCTGTTAACCCTCAATCCTAGTCCATCACAGACTAAAGTGGATCGAGTTCAATTCGAGGGGATACACTTCTCTATGTCTGACACGGAGAATAAATTCTCACGAAGACATAGAGCATATGAAACCTGAAAGTTACTTGCTAGGTCTGACACAAAGAATAAATTCTCACGAAGACGTCGCTTTCACTCCCACTTAAAAGGGACAAACTCAATTATAGAGCTTTATGTTATGCAATGCAAGTGTTGTGTGTGAGGAGAAATGTTCAAACCTCTGACAGAAAAAATAAATAATGAAATAAAATACTTGTAAGTAAAATGAAATATAAATAAAAAATAATAAGTATATAAAAAATTTGAAAAGAAAGAATTATAAATTAAATATGTGAATTTTTAATTTATAATTAATAGAGACAATTGATTTTAAAAGTTTGACCAAATCCCCAGCGGAGTCGCCAAGCTGTCGTAACCGGTTTTCGTCCGGGCACGAATTTTTTTACTTGGCGGGAAAAGTGATTTTTAATAAATGTTTTTTTTAATATAATTTGGGAGTCGCCATCGGCCTTTTGGGTTAGGTAGGTCGAATACCTAAAATTATCTTTTAAAAGAGTTTTAAGAAAACATCAGTTAAAAGATGATCTGATCTGCGTTTATAACCAAAAAATTCGTTCTTTTTAATAATAAAAAGGGATTCATGGTCGGTTACGTTTAGGGAAGGATTAGCACCCCTACAACGCCCAAAATTCGTACTTTGTTAATTATAAATTGTCTCTATTAAAAATTCAAAATATATTTAATTTATAATTCTATTTAATTCAAATATTTTTAAGAAAATATATTAAACATAAATAAGATATTTACGTATTTAGAAATATCAGAAAAGAACTTCTAGGTGCCTTAAGACAGCTCTTTTCTTTGATATTAATAAATATTATAATAATTTAAATAAAATTTAAATTATAATTTTTTTCATAATATTTAATTTTAAAATACCAGAATAGGACATCCAGTTGTATTAAGACTGCCATTTTCTTTGATATTGAAAAATAAATAAATATTAAAATATGATAAAAAAATAATTTATGTAAAATCAAATTAAGATTTAATATAAATTATTATTGATTATATATATTTATATGACTATATAATAATAATAAATATAATATTTAAATATAAACAAGTGAAATTAAAACATAAATAAATAATAATAAAAATAAAATAAGAACTATATATTTAAAAAAGTAAAACTTTATAATAAATGAAAATATTGAAAATTAGTGACTAAATTATAATCTAATAAAATTAAATACCTAATTCGTAATTAATTATTTAAAATTACAGGGATTAAACATGTTATTCTCCTTATTTATTAATTTGATGACTAAAATAAAATTATATAAAATTCATATATCCAATTAAAATAAATTGAAATATGATGTTCGGGGTTTAAAATATCAATTATTAAAATTAAAGGACTAAATATGATATTTATCCTAAATATATTATTTTAATATAAAGGACTAAAATAAATAAAATTAAAATTAAAGAACTGAATTAAAAGGATTATAAATTAATTTAGTGACTAAAATGTAAGGATTACAAATTAGGAGGGATGCGGAAAGGGTTTAACTTTTAGTTAATTACAGACAGACCCCTCCCCAAAACGGCGTCGTTTGGGGAGGGCTATTTAAGTCCCAAATCGGCTGGCCAGAAGGGCCAGCTCTCATTTCACTCTCTCTCTCTTCTTTGAGAGAGTTTAAAACTCTCTCGCTTCTCTCTAAAACAGAGAGAAGCACCGGCCGACAGCCGTTTGCCGGCGTTAACCCCACCGCTGGCCACCGCATCCGGTGGTCGAAAAAAAAAATTTACACCTAAATGTAGATCGAATCATCCTATTGATGGTTCCGATGACCGTTTCCCTTAAAACATTCCTAATCGGAGCAAATCTACGAAAATACCTTCGATTTTCGAAGGTTTCCGATGACGTGTGAAGGCACCGGTGATGTTGCCGCTTCCTCAGTAAGTATCTCTCCGTCTTATCCTTGCTTATTTTGATGTTTGTGGTTGCTGGTTTGCTCGCTTTTTTCCCTTGATTGTTTTTTTTTCTTCTTTTTCTCTCTCTATTGGATGTCGTGGTTCCTTCTCTCTTTGCAGGTTGTCAATGGCTTTATAGCCATCACCGGTGTGGCTATCGGACCGGGTAAAAGAGTGGAGTCTGGTGAGTCACCGGACTTCCAGTGGTGACTCACCGTTGGGGCGACATGTGTGCGGCTGGAGTGGCTCTTCTGGAAGCTTTCGACGAGACGTGGCAGCGGTGGAGATGGTGGGAGTAGCTGCGGCCGCGTGGCCCTAGGATATCATCACCCTAGGTTTGTGCTGGATGAGTGTGGGTCGTTGGATCTCTCAGATCCAACAGCTGTGATGCTGAGGCGACGGCGTACGGGGCTAGGGTTAGAAAACCCTAGCTGAAACCCTAAATGTTTTAGGGTTTCCATCTAGTTTGGGCCAACTGGTTGTTTGTAACTGGGCCGGTCCAATTTTCATTGGGCCTGTAATTATTTTTTTTAATAATAATAATAAAATAATTATTATAATAATAATAATAATAATAATAATAATAAATAAATAAAATGGGTAAAAAAATTAGTATCTTCAGTAGCTCTGACCCAAAATACACGCTTCATACTAAAACATGTTGTTTGTGCAATCAAAATTCAACCGACTGGTAAAATGATAGTGTTATCGACTAGGTGAGACCAAAATTACCCCAATTCCATGCCCCAGGGCATTCGAAGTGCCATTAAAGTTCAAATTCCAATGTTTTATAGCATAAGTGACTGCTTCTTTAGTTTAAATAGCCATCAAATCTTCATCTGGGAAATCGAAGTTCAACGATTCATATTCTTTAGAAGCTCTGCTTGCAATGAAAGCTGTTATAGCACTCCCTTTAACTATTTTTTGGCTTACATATTGGATGTCAAACTTAGAAAAAAAAATCTTCCAACGAGCTAATCTTCCAGATAAAGTAGGTACACCATCAAACGTTTCAGAGGGTCAAGTCTAGAGATCAACCAAGTAGTGTGATACAACATATACTGCCTGATCCTTCGAGTAGTCCAAACTAAAGCACAACACAACTTCTCGATTGAGGAGTATCTTGCCTCGCAATCGGTGAACTTTTTGTTGAGGTAGTAAATCGCTCTCTCTTTTTTCTCGGTTTGGTCATGCTACCTTAATACACAACCCATTGAATTCTTGAAGATTGACAAGTAAATAATTGATGGTTTGCCTAAGATAGGTGGCATTAAGACTAAAGTATTTGACAAAAATCACTTTATTTCTTCAAAAGCTTCTTGAAAATCATCACTCCATACCCCTGGGTTATTTTTATGGATAAGGAAAAAAAATGGGATCACAGTTCTCGATTAATTGTGAAATAAATCTATTAATGTAGTTTAATCTCCCCAGGAATCCTCAAACTTCTTTTTGTGTTTGTTAGGGTGGTAAATCCTGAATAGCTTTTACTTTTTCCGAATCTACTTCAATCCCTTTTTTGCCTACTATAAACCCCAAAAGTTTCCATACATTAACCCAAAGGTACACTTGTTTGGATTGAGTTTTAGCTAGCATTTTCTCAATCTTTGGAAGAGTTTCCTCAAATTCTCTATGTGTCCTTCCTCTGTCTTAGCCTTAACAATCATATCGTTAATATAAACATCTATTTCTTTATGCATCATGTCATGAAACAGTGTTACCATGGCTCTCTGGTTTGTTGCCACTGCACTCTTTAGCCTAAACGACATCACCTTGTAGCAAAACGTGCCCTACATGGTGACAAACATAGTTTTTTCCATATCTTCTGGATGCATCTTTATTTGATTGTAACACGAAAACCCATCCATGAACGAGAATAGGGAATTTCCAGTAGTATTGTCTACTAGGGTGTCTATGTGTAGAAAAGGAAAATTATCTTTCGGGCTTGCCCTATTAGGATCTCTGTAGTCAACACACATGCAAACCTTCCCATCATTCTTTGGTATTGGGACGATATTTTCCACCTACTCCGGGTACTTGGCTACTTTAAGGAATCCAACATCAAATTGTTTCTTTACTTATTCTTTAATTTTCAGTAGCATCTTGGGTCTCATCATTCTAAGTTTTTGTTGTACATGTTTACATTCTGGATTTATCAACAATTTGTGCACCACTAACTCAGTATCTAAACTTTGTATGTCCTTATATGACTAAGCAAACACGTATTTATACTCTCGAAGCAGATCAATTAAATTCAGTTGTCTCTCAGTAGATAGGGTAGTGTCAATCTTTATTTTTTTTCTTATTTTCCTTTGATCCCAAATTCAAAATTTCAATTGGATCTTCATGAGGCAGAGCATATTTATCTTCCCTCTCCACCATTTTTAATAGTTCAGAAGATGAGTCATATTCCTCATCATTATCATAACCCTCGATCTCTCCTTGACATATGGGCAGCTAGAAATCAATCTCTTGGTCAGTGTCATCAGCATTCATACTATTGATACCAGCGGTCCTGAAAGAATAACGAACGAGAGGATATATACATATACACATACAGAAAAATATCCCATATCAAAATTGAATGAAATAATATATACATAATAATAAAGAATGAAAAAATATGCACGGAAGAATGTTTTTCACTTTGTGAATTAATATGAATACATCTTTCATTGAACATTTAAAAACAAGTTGATTAACCCTTTTACAAAAGATCACCTATTGCCTCGGGTTTTAGACAATAGGGAACTTTTTTGTGCATTACTCTAAAAAGGTTTTATAAACTACAGGTAATTCCTTCGTAGTCCAATTGTTTAGCCCGAAGCCTGGTGGTGCGAGATAGATGCCTACAACTCTTCCTTATTTAGCCTCATAATTCAATATCACATTAATGCTCAAATCCCTGAAGATATTCTCAAAAATTGGTTTCTTAACTGACTGGCCTCCCTAAAACATATGGACTCCGGACATAAAGGTATCACATAACGGTGGAAATGTCATTGGATCCCATTTAATATCCTACCCAGCCAACTTTGCTCTCATTCTTTCCTGGCTCTTCTGAATACCTTTCAATTTCTCCTTCAAGGTCGGCTGATATCCCATGCCAAAGCGGTCTCTCTTGATGGTAGGAAAAAAATGGATTAACAGATCCCTGTAGGTGGCTCCCTAGCCCTTTTTCCAACCTTGGCTCTGCTTCCCATAGTCATCTTCAATTCTATTCTGGTATAGTTAGACAGTATAGGCTTTGATATCTTTTTCCCCTCAGCTTAGAACATGGCATTAACAAACTCTAGGGATCTGAATGAACATTCAACAGCTTCTTCCTCCACTTTAACATAAGGGGCAGTAGTAGATACGGAAGCAATAATGTCTTCCTCAGGATTAATGCATACCAGTTTTCACTCAATTACAAATTTGAGTTTTTGATGCAGCATGGATTGCACAGCCCCTTCCTGGTGAATCAAAGGCCTTCCCAAAAGGCATTTATAGTTAGGCATGATGTTCATGACAAGGAACCCGATCTCGTAAGTAGATGGAATATGGTCAAAGGAATATCAATCTTCCCCAGTACCTCTCTTTTTGTTCTGTCAAATGCTCGAACAACACTCTTGTAATTCCTCATGTGTGTACTTTCGATCGACAACTTTCTTTAGGGTCACTAATGACATTACATTCAACGTAGAGCCATTTTTAACTAGTACTCGGGATAACACATGCCCCTTGCAGCTGATAGTAATACGCATAGCTTTGTGATTGCCAACCATCCCGGACATGATCTTATCATCGAAAAAAGAGATAAAATTATCAGCTTGGATATTCGTAACCAGTCGATCTATCTTTTCTACAAGTACATCATTCAGCATGAAAGTTTGATTCAAGACTTTCAACAAAGCATTCCGGTGTGACTCAGAGCTTAGTAAAAGAGCAAGGATCGATATGCGAGCAGGTACCTTGTGTAGTTGTTCAATGATGTTATACTCGCTATGCTTCAAAATTTTAAGGAACTCCACAGCCTCGTTTTCTATCACAGGATCGTTAATAACTAACTCATCCTCTTTTAGTAGTATTTTGACTTTCTTCCCTTTATTAGCGGCAGTTCTTTTCTCAGGTTCTTTGGTCTGATTGAGAGAATAACATCTCTCACTTCTGGTGAAATGGCCTACCTCATCCACTTCTACTTTGGTGATCTCTGAAGCACCCACGTTATCCATTTGGCACTCGTATATCCAAGGGACTTGTTTATTGTCCTTATAAGTGAATGAAGACGGGGGGTATAATTACTGATAACTCCGTAAAAAAGTCATATTTGGGACCTTTTCACTTAAGTTATTGACGGTCTAAGAGCTCATATAGGATCATATAGATGCATATAGTTGCATGTGGTGGAATTATGTTTGCCGAGGCATTTTATTTTGTAATCGTTGCTACTTTATGGGGAAGGTGTTTGTTTGATGATGTGCAGGATTTGGGAGCAAGGATAAGCAAAAGGGAATTACCATGCCATGATGAGACTACTATGCAAAATATGATTGCCACGACAACTCGGACGGCATTTCTGGGCAGAAAAAGATAAAAGAATTTATTTTTAGTAAGAGCCAGCTAACATTGTCTATGCGTGATTTTTGCAATCAACCATAAAGGAGGGGCCCATTACCACCTATGCACTGACTTTCACATAAAAGGAATGAACTTTAAGGTACTAGGGTAATTTTAACAAAAAAACCATAGGTTCATTCTCTCCCTATAAATAGAAGATGAAGCCACAACGAAAAAGGAGACTTTGAGACTTTTAGATAACCGCCAAGAGCCTAAAAATTCGGAGAAAAATATCTCTTTTTTTTCCGCCAATCATTTTTTCCATGGTATTCCTCCATTGACAAGCTAGAGTGAGTGCCGTTCTAGGCGTCCGAGAGGAGCTAGATCACTGGGATAGTTCGTGGTGGCCGAGAGAAGCTCCGGCAGTGCACGTCGAAGGCTTTTCCTCATTCCCTTTGCTCTTTGCTTTCATTATTTATTATTTGGGTTGTAAAGAACGAATTAACCTATTTTTTGCTTGCTTATTTTGAACCCCACCATGAAAATAATCTTATTTGGTGGGAGTTCCTTAACTAGAGATAGCATAGGGCACCCTAGTAGACTTTGTCGGGCAGATAAGGCATAGAAGTAAGATCATTCTGAGAAGTAGACTTAGATTTTGTAGTAGCTAACTCCAACCAATTTTGCCAAGGCATCTTTAATCTGTCGGGTCCCTTAACTAGAGTTAGCATAGGGTACCCTAATAGACTCTGTCGGGCAGATAAGGCATAAAAGTAAGATCATTCTGAGAAGTAGACTTTGATTTTCCTAAGTGACTCCTATCACTCATTCCCATAGTAGCTTGTCGTGTGAGGAAATCTAAAGTCCTGATAATCAAAACCAGTATTTACATTTTCTTTTAATAGCACTAAACATAATTTAATTTGTCACAACATCTCCATCCATTTTTCCACAACATCTTCATTTGCTGCCACATTACATTACACTATCATTCATTTCCCACCAACATCCATTTCATTTTGCAATAGCATTCTCATATGTAAATATCATTAACTATGCTTAGTTACTTTAGAATAGTGCATAAACTTTACTCAAGATCTCTTGAACCCTGTGGATACGATACTCACTCATCACTGTATTACTTGTTCGATTGTGTATACTTGCACATATTTCTGCATCCATATATAGTACTCACAAATAGTAGACAATTACTACCTTAGGAGTTATTCTCTCTGCCACACGAGTTATTAGTGTGATGACTAGAGGACAGTTGGCATTTTAAACTCCTTTGAAAGTACCCTCAGATGCATAAATCTCTGTTTCTTTTTCTTCAACAGTTTCTTGGTAAAATTCTATTTACTTGTCATCCATCATTCTTTACACCAAAGCACAAAACTCAGAACAATCTTGTATAGTATGACCCTCACAGTTGTGATATTGACATGCATGCTTACTCTTGTCAACCACGTTAGAGACCAACAAGCATGCCTTGATCATTTTACCCCATACCCAATGTATGGGTGACTTCACCTCACTCACCCAGGTTATAATCTTCTTTCCTCTTTCCTTAACAATTGCATTGACCCTTACCTGTATGGCTCGACAGTGGGTTCTGAGTCATATTTAGTTTCTTATTGTCACCAAAGTTGATACGTTCTTCTACCTTAATATTTGGACAATCTTCTTAAAGGTAATGCAATTTTCTATTGATTGCCTTGGAACCCCTGCGTGATACTCGTATTGAGTATTAACATCATACCATTTAGGGTAGGGAGGCTGCATCGATTATGTGTGGTAAGGTGACACCACATGCTTATCATATAAAATTTGAAATAATTTTTTATAGGATATGGGGATCGGGTCAAATTAAAGCATTTCCCTCTATTGTCTTGGTTCTTTGGTCCCTTGTCTGATAGAGTTCTGTATGGATGACATTGTGGCTTGAGGTCGAGACACAATAATGTTATTGGAGACATACTTTCTTACATTACTAACTTCATTATCCTTCATTTTCACTGGCGACTTCCTGCTAGATTTTCCTCCATCAAGCCTCCCACTCTTGATTACCATTTCAATCATCTCTCTTACTGTGACCAAGTCAGCAAAGCTCTTGGATGAGTTTCCTATGAGGTGGCTAATGAAAGGAGTTCTCAGAGTTTTTACAAAGAGCATATTGGTTTCCTCTTCTTCAAGTGGATGATGAACTTGTACAGTCACATCCCTCCACCTATGGGCATATTATCTGAAGCTTTCATTAGATTTCTTCTCCATGCTCTGCAACATGATTCAATTAGGCCTTATATCTTTCACGTGTTTATATTGCTCTAGAAAATCTTTAGCCAAATCCTTTCAGGATTTAATAATCTGAGCCCTGCTCAACTGATTGTACCAATGGATGGTTGAACTGTTAGAGTATGACCAAAGACCAATCATATGATGATTGTAATGATACATTTTATTTATTGATTTTATTGAATAAAGGCATTGCCGCTATTATTTTCAGTTATATATATGTGTTTAACATAAACTGAAAGATAATAAAGTCCATATAATAACATAATTGTTATTATTAAAAGATCCCAAGTCAAGTATTATTTTGGGCAAGGACAATAATAATACGCTTAAGACTAACATGTTATTGATTGATGACAACGAGTTATCATTGACATAGAGATGTCAGAATTGATACATGATTATATTGTTAGAGAACAATGTATTGGATTGACCCACCATGAGCATATGTCTTAGATTATTATGTGACAGTCATAACATTGCTCATGGTGATGACTATATGTATGATCCTCAGACTTGAGATCAATTATATCCCAACATATAGTGTTGTATTTTTTAATGTAGTTAAACATGCTCTGTAATTAGTTGCTCTATAAAGACTGTTATTGAATATATCTCGATATATGTAGTGGGTGTGTACGATTAAGATAGGATTTGTCCTTCCTACATAATAGGAAATATATCACAGGCCACTTGATTAAGTGAGACTAGAAATGCATGGCCATGCTCAAATAATTTGATATGAGATATTACAAATTATTCGTTAATTAAAGTCTACTCTAGATATCAAGAAACAATATATGGGCTATACAAGTGTGACTATTCCAAGACTTGTACCTATTCTAGATATAAAAGAACAAAATGATGCAATACATAAAAGAGTTAATCACGAAGATGATATGTCAAATCATATTTTCTTGTAACTTAGTTGACAATGATATATTGCTAGATGTCACTTATTGTATGTAATATTACAATTGTTCTAATAATTACTGCAAACGTTACAAGAACCTACAGGGTCACACCCTAGGATTGAAATGAGGAAAGATGTATAATTTGTTGTACGTTACTAAAATATATCTAGAGTTAATATATGTATATATTTGATATACATATGTTTTAATTATCTTGAATATTTAATTTAAATTAATTAAATAAAGATTTAATTAATTTGAAATAATAAAATCCCTAATATGTTAAGGTAACTTGGATATAAAAGGAGGTGTAAGGTCTAACAACCGTTTTTTAAACATTATCTTCAGCCGTTTTTCTCAAAACAGTTTTGGGAAAAGCAAATATTGCTCTCAATCTGGTGAACTGACTAGAGGTCGAGACATGGTTTCGTGGAGGCTTACGATTCGAGCTGATCGACACCATCATTAGCAGTTAATGTCCTTGCTATTTTCAAGGAACCCGCTATAAGTATTCACATACTTTCCTTTCGATTTTAGTTTATCGTACTTGGATCGCTGGTGAGACCATCAAATTTTTGTTTTCACTGCACCATGGGGTGAGTCGACGGTCACAACATGAACCTGCCAGGCTCTCTTAAAAGTAATGGATCAACAGTTGTTCATCCCCCACATAACCAGTCATTTTTCTGTAGAACATAGTGATGTATGCAAAGGGACATCTTAAACTTGGGAGACAACACTAAATCAAGAACCAAACTTAACTCTTTGGCATCAATCCCATACATGCTAGTGTCTTCTTTCATAATTCTGATTTCACTTTCCAATTATTTCCATTTCTCCTTGAATTGTTTACTCTACTATTTTTGCCCTTCTCATCAAAATATGGGACATCTTCAACAGGGTGCGGGTTTATAAAGGTGTCAAGTAAGTTTATGTTTATGTGTATTATTCCTGGTTGAGCAATCGTTGCCTGCTATGCTCTAACATGCAGTAGTGTAAAGCCAGGAGGATATAAGGGTTCTTTGAAGGATCCAACAATGGGATCCTTTTCACGATCAGCCCATGGTTTGAAGCCCGAATGATACACAGGTTCCTCGATAGTAACATCTACAATCGGAGTCTCTTCACGGCTTTTATTCTTCCTTTGTAACAAGCTTGCTAGGTTTTCCATCATATCATTATGAGCTTTTAACATTTGTTCTTGCATCTCCTCTTGAGCTTTCCTGAAAATCTCCTGTATTTCTAGCTGAGTCTTCTCGATTTGGGCAATTCTCTTGTCCATTGCCTTTTTTTGGGTATGGTATGGTTGCTTAGAAGTTTCCAATATTCTTCCATACAATCCTTCTATTAATATTGACATTTTATTAATGAATATGTAAAATATGACTATTAGTGCGAAAATTAAATGTAATGTGAAATGCAATGCAGAAAATGTAAATGTAATGCAAGATGTTGATTCTGGAACGATTCCTTAGAATAACTTTTTTATATTAGAAATGAAGTTTGGTTATAAGGCTTAAACATATCACAGATAAATCTGAGCTATCTCTCATAATTGTTGCATGAGCCCCAGTAAATCTAAAACACTCTGAGCTTTTTCAGTCTAGGGCTCTAATCCTTCGCTTACAGCATCAACTTCGTGTGATAAGTCAACCAAATACCGAGTCACTCCTTGAACATATTGCAGGTAGCTTGCGTTGAGGTCATACCTTTGCTTAACTCTCCACTGAGCTTGTTCCCAATGATGGTGCCACTATATAACTCCTTCATAGGGGACTATGGGCAGTTCACTTGCCTTTCTCTGAAAATCTTGAACCATAACCTCAAGTTCATTCAAACGCTTCTTCAAGTTTTCAACTTCCGCACGATTTGAAATGCTTTCTAGACTTCGATATTGTCGTAAAGTTGTCTCTAAACTCAAGTTCCTACCCTTAAATTTCTCATTTTAAGCCCGATCATCTTGCAGTTGTTGCCCTAATGCACTTTTTTCTCTTGAAAATAGCTTTGCATGATGTTTACGATGCTTAAGCTATTTACTACTTTCCCCAACTTCTCTCTTTAAACTTGCCACTTCCTGTCTCCATTCAGTAGGCTTACTTGAGCTAGTGGCCATCTGAGCTTTGAACATTCGTTGGTATGATAGCTGGAGATCATCGAAATCCAACCTGAGTTACTTTTCTACTTTTTCAATTTGGTCAGCTAGACCCTTTTGTATATCGATTTCTAAACTTTTTTGGTACACCTCATCCTTCATTCTCTTGTAATGTCTCCTTCCACTATTTTCTTTTGGCCTCAAAATCATGCCTGCTAATTCTAATGGAGATGGTATCACTCTGAGATGCTCTTCCATAGGCTGAGTATTTTTAGGATTGACCATCAGAATATTATCATTAACTCTGTTGCTTCTTCAATCCGTACTCTTGTGATAACTTTAAGTCAAAAGTGAAGAGATTTACTCTATGAGTATGTCTCTACATATCAACAACCCTTTTGACATTACTTTTGTACTGGTTTTCTTTGAACGTGAATTTTGACCTAGATAAATCCCAAGTTACCGGAATGAACTGTCTCGACCCATATTGCCTGTAAACCAGTAGAGGAGCATACCCTACAAAACCTCATATGCCTAGAAACGAAACCAATCTCGTTCTCTACACCTATAAAGTATATTCGAAGAAACGTTCCATGAAGCACACCATAAAATATCACTGTCTCTGATATCTTTGAAAATGACCATCCATTTCTCTTTAGTGAAACCCATAGGCCATTCTTGAGAAAGAAAATCCTTCAAGGGTGAAAACCATTCTAAGAGGACTCGATCGGGTGCCCTCTCGACGTGTTTAAAGTGATTAAGGATCTAGACTAGCAAAAGTAGTGTGCATCATATGAAGTGTCATTCTCCTTATCGTCTTCAAGAATTCAAGGAACGAAATGTTTCTGCCAAAATTGCTGGAATGGGATCCACATGTATGTCCAATCTCTCGAACAAATCAACCAATGATACATCAATGTGACCCAAAACCTTCGAGAATATAACTAGCCCATAAATAACTAGAGCAAACAGGTCAATCTTCTTTCTCATGTGGGGATGACGATCAATTACTTCTCTAAGAGCGATCCAGGTAATGTATTCACTATGTCATTTCTTCTTGATGCTTCATATGACCCATTCTTCACTCATTCCGGTCATCAAAAGTAGTTTCTTCTTGAAAGAATGAGTGTTTGGTGACTTAGTGTACACCTTGTCGATTAATTAGTTGTCTTTGTAATTAAATTTAAGAAAACAAGTATAATTTAATTTAAGATCCCATACAAGTAATATTCTTTGAATTTTAGGACGAAACACAATAATATTTAATTATTTCATCTCGAGATTAATCGATCTCTCATGCCTTAAAGCAGTCGATTCTTACTCCAATCGAAAAAAAAGAAAATATTATAATTACATCCTAAAGTTTAATATTAATTCAAAATAACAACACAAAATAATTCTAAGAGAGAAAACGATAATATCTAATTATTTTAAATCGAGAATAAATGACCTCTAATGCCTTAAAGCAGTCATTTATTACTCCGATCGAAATAACGAGATATCACTATTTCGTTTTAAAATTCAATATTGATTCGATAGAAAATGATAATATCTAATTATTTCCAATCAATAATAAATGACCTCTCATGCCTTAAAGCATACATTTATTACTCAAATCGAAATAAAGAGATATCACCATTTCGTCTTAAAAATCAACAATGATTCGAGAGAAAACGATAATATCTAATTATTTGTAATCGAGAATAAATGACCTCTCATGCCTTAAAGCAATCATTTATTACCCCAACCGAAATGAAAAGATATTACTATTTTCAATATTAATTCGAGTGTTACTTATTTTGAAATCCCATTGAAAAATACAAGCAAGAATAAAATAAATTAAAAGCATACACCAAGCAAGTACAATTAATTATTTATTTTACCAACATTTAATTATAATAAGGATGTTTAATTATTTAAATACATTGAGACGAGACCTTAGATTCGATCTAATAGTATTTTCTCGGTGAACTTAATTAAAAGAACGTGATCTTTTTCTCAATCCCCAAATTTTAAAATGGATTCAATTTAATTTGTGTCACTTAATGGGGTAGACTTTCATTTAAAATTATCGAAAGTAACTTTCTTATACGTTAAGATAGTCACTTTATTAAAATGAGCAAATATTACCTTTAGTCAAATTATTTTGATTCAAATCCAGAAATGCGTATGAGGGTATCATGCAAATTAATATAGAACAAAACTAATTAGTGACTAAAATAAAATAACATAAAAGCAATATGCAAAAATTAAAATAAAACAACATGCAAATAGGACTAAAATATAAACCAACAAATCATCATGTCAAAAATTAAAACAAAATAAAGTGCAGAAAGTGACTAAAATGAACATTTTTAATATTAAGTGCTAAAATTACAAAGAATAAAAATAAATAAAACATGGGGACCAAATTAAATTAAAATAAAATTGCATGGCTAAATTAAATAAAATAAAAAATAGATAAGAGATGGAAATATAAAATATGTTGAAACTACATGGACCATTTCGTAATTACTCCTTTTTTACTAGCCTAAAACATGCTCTTAAAGAAAAAATTGGTAAATTACTAAATCAGTCCATAAATATCAAAATAAAATTAAATAATCACTACACATGACCAAAATATAAAAAACACGCCTAAATAAGAGGGACTAAACAACAAATATCCCAAAAATACATAGCATGCATAAGAAACGGGTAAATAACAATTTCAGTCCTTATAGTTGACCAACATGCAAAAACACGCTAAACTATGGGGACTAAACAACAAATATCTCAAAAATTTAAAACATGCATAAAAAAGGACAAATAGTAAGTCCGGTCCCTACAAATGACTAACATGCAAAAACACGCTTAAGTTAGGGGACCTTAGTGTGATTTTCCCTACAGTCTTCCTATATAACTCATTTTTCTTTCTTTTTTTCATTTCAAATCGAATTCTAAAAATAATCCAAAAATATCTCTCCCTTCTCTCTTCTTCCCTCGGTCGATCCCTCTCCGACCGCCTTACCATGACTTTGGTTGTCGTTCCGACCACTACACACGGTGGTCAAAACCCCTAAACCGAACCTAAAAGCCCCTAAACGATCATATTCTATGCCCCTAGACACAAACCTAAAGCCAAAACCACCTAAAAATCTCCCTATAGACCCCAAAAGCTCCCCGACCTTTTGATTCTCGCACACTCCGACAGCCGCAAAGACGAACCGACCCTCCAATTCAACTCCCCACTCTAAGGTATATATATATACTCTCTTCTTTTGGTTTTTGTTTCATGCAATTAATGTTTTTTATACTTTATTACTTTGTGTTTCAAAATCGAGAAATACAAGAAAAAAATACCTTAAAGTTTCTAATTTTTATTGCTTCTCAAAATGAAAAGGAAACCCTTTTCTTTTGCAATATGTTTGGGTTTTATAACCCCTAATGCTTGCAGATTTTTTCTTTTTCCAAAACAAATGAAATCATTATAACTTCAGTATTTGTGGTTGCTTGTTGCAGAGATTAGAGTGGTGTGTTGGAGCAGCATGGCTATTGGTGCGTGGTTGGTGGAAGCGGCGGTGATAGGGGTAGGGTGCAGACCTAATATGGGGTGATTGGGGTCATTGGATCTCTTCCAGATCCAATGGCTGTGATTGTGCGACGACAATTGACTGGTAATCTTAGGCTTTCAACCTTAGTTTTCAGTTAGGCCTGGGCCTACTGTTGGGCCTTATTTTGGGCCGAGTTGAAATGTTGTAATTTGGGGTATGGGCATGCTGGCCCGGTTGGGTCTATTGTAAAGGCATTCAATAAATAATAATAATAATAATAATGTCAGGACGAAAACGGGTGTCGACAATATTTGTATAAGTGATCATTGATGAGTCTAGTCATGATTGATATGTTGACCAAGTGGGAGATTATTGGATTCAAATTCATCTTTGTGGGCACATATGTATAATATACAATATTATCATAAAGTATGATACAAAATTAGGAGACCAATTAAAGTTAAATACTATAAGTTGTATTTATAATTTGATGAGAGACAAAATTATAAAGAGAAAATAACCTCATTGACCAAAAATGCCTTATAATATACGATTTTAACCAACTTTTTTTGGATTTGCCAAAATGACCAACTAAATCACAATGCGATCGATAATTCGCAACGCGATCTCCGGTATCGCAAATCAGTTTCCAGATTCGCAACGCGAACTTGGACTATCGTAATGCGAACTTGGACTATCGCAATGCGAACTTGGACTATCGCAATGCGAATATGTAAATCGCATTGCGATAGTCGACTATCGCAATGCGAACTTGGACTATCGCAATGCGAATATGTAAATCGCAATGCGAACTTGGACTATCGCAATGCGAATATGTAAATCGCAATGCGATAGTCGAAGTTCGCATTGCGATTTACATATTCGCATTGCGATAGTCCAAGTTCGTATTGCGATAGATAGTCTAAGTTCGCATTACGATAGTCGACTATCGCATTGCGATTTATTCCAAATTCATTGCGATAGTCCAAAATCGCAACGACTGGTGGTATTGCATTTGTTTCTTAAGAATTTTCTCTAAAAAGATAGTATTCGCGCAGACGTGTCGAAGACACGTATTACCACGACCACGACCCGACCCGACCGACCCGAGACGAGACGAGACGAGACGAGACGAGACGGAAGACGACCGGGGCGGCACGCGAGAGTCCCCCTTGTTCTCTATCACTCAACAAGAATTTTCTCTAAAAAGATAGTATTCGCGCAGACGTGTCGAAGACACGTATTACCACGACCACGACCACGACCCGACCCGACCCGACCCGAGACGAGACGAGACGAGACGAGACGAGACGGAAGACGACGGCGGCGGCGGCACGCGAGAGTCCCCCTTGTTCTCTATCACTCAACAAGGAAGTGGGAAATCCAAGCCTTAAATACCATTCCCAATAGTGTTTCCAATACTATGTGGGATTGAGCATTACCAACACTTGTTTCCAATACAATGTGATTATTCAGGAAATAATTAACAATCATGCACCTTAAAACAACTGAATCAGCAACCAATTGCATTAGTATTATACGATTAAATATGTCATAATTAAAAGTCAATCTACAATCAATCGCGATTATTGCAATTTTAAGCAAAACATTCAAAAATAATATCACTATTTAAGGCTCAATCCCACATAGTATTGGGAACAAGTGTTGGTAATGCTCAATCCCACATAGTATTGGAAACACTATTGGGAATGGTATTTAAGGCTTGGCTTTCCCACTTCCTTGTTGAAATAATTTGACATGATTTATCTTCAGTTCTTAAATTTATATCAATTAGGTTTTAATTCTATCATCGTCCACTAGCAAATGTGGTGGGGAAGGGTTTATCCGCAAACTTCAAAAGTTGCAAGCCTATTTTATCTTCCTCTAAAACATCACATTTTTAATGTGTCGGTGAATACGACGATATCATATGATACCGTAACTGTAATTTAAAACTATACCATCTACCTTTCATACGGTCCGTAGCTAGCATCAACCATTACTTATCAGCATGTTGCATTTCAACAAGTGACCAATTTCGTGTTGCATTAACTTTACATAAAATAAATTAACTTCTCGAAGTACCTTTTAACCACAATGTAACAAACTATATTTTTTGCACAGCATTCTCTTCAGAAGCACTTCTCAATCACAAAAAACAAAGAACTATACCTAAACGGGAAATTGCAATGAGATGGAAGTATAAGAAAACAAAAACCAGATCCGGGTTGTTGTTGATAACAAGTATACGCACAGGCGGGAGTAATGTGGCTGTAGGTGGAAGTATTTATGCTTCTTTTATGTTGGCAACAAGATTAGGGGTATAGAAAGATGATTCGACCCGAAAATTTAATTAAAATTGATTTGAGTCTGAACTGCTTATGACTCGAGGTGGTGATGACCATAGCTAATCATCATCTTGAAGCATTTATGTTATGCGCCTAACATATTTCTATTTAAGGCTCCCTACTATGGTGCAACCAACTCATCATCTTGAAGCAATTAATGTATGCGCCTAACAAATTTGTATTTTTGCTAAGAAAAATGGTTATAAAAGGGCTCTCCTCATACCATTGTAAGCATGCAAGAAAGCCAAGCTGTGCAAAACTTTCACTACTAATGTTTCTAAAATGAGGGTGTGGGTTGTACTGTTGGTTGCATCATGGGCTTATTGGGTATCCAACTATCCCTGGTCGAACTACAGTGTTGCATGGCTGCAACGCAATATGAAGAACAGAAGCTCAGATTTTCACCGTGAGATTCACCACTGATGTGGCCACCGGGGACTCTTATCTCACTTTTATGAAAGATCTGTACAATGCACTGACAGAACGTGCAGATAAAAGCGGCGAGATACCGATACTGCCTCCCCAATCTGCACAACCTACTGATCCCCAACAATATGTCCTGGTGGAACTCTTAACTGGTCCTTTTCTTGCTGTCACACAAGCTTTGAATGCAAGTACCACGTATATCTCGGGTTATCGACCGGGTGTTGAAAGTCGATCCTATATCTTTAGCCATGTCACCGGCGATGTACGTGATGCTTTGTTCCTAAACACGAAAAGAGTGTCTCTTCCGTTCAGAGGAAGATATGAGGCACTTGAACGTGTTGCGGGAGTAGGGGATAGAAAAGAAATCCTTCTGGGAATTGGTCAACTAGGCCAATATAGTTCTGACTTGGGTTATATGAACCCTTTTACTAATAGTAACCTTGTTGCTAAAGCCCTTATCGGTTGCCTGCAGATGGTTACCGAAGCTGTACGATTGAGGAACATACAGCAACAAATCCTTGCACTTGCAGATCCTCGTGCAGATGGAAGTTATGGAGTGTTTCATCCAGATGATTTAATGGTGGAGTATGAAAATAAATGGGAGGAAATCTCCAAAGCCATTCAATCTGCAATACATGGAATATTACAGCAGTTCGCTTAGAATATGGTCGTCAAACATTGGTTTTAAGCACCGTGAGAGAAGCTCTTTCCACCATTGCATTGATGCCGGCAATATGCGGGAACTCAAGGCCAAGGGCTCATTTGCAGCAGCTTTTGCGCATGCCGACGAAAAGATCCACCGATCTAGAAGACAACAGCGGCAGTTGTGAAAGACTGTCGTCGCCGACATCGTATATTATCGGACAAGATGGTCTCTGTGTTGATGTATCCAACAGGAACTACAACAATGGAAACAAGATAATCTTGTGGCAACGTGGAAAGAATCAAGTGAACCAGTTATGGACATTGAGATCAGATGATAACACAATTCGATCCGGTGGAAAATGCTTAACACATCCATTTAAATTCGGAGAGAATGTGATGATCTATGATTGAGACACGGTTATTGCCGGTACCACCAAATGGGAAATCAGCAGCGATGGAACCATTTGAAATCCTCGATTCGGGCTGGTCTTGACGGCTAGTAAAGACCAGACATACAAGGCCACAGGCTTGATGAATCTAGCTGTAGATAACAATGCTTATGGTTCTAAACAAGCTTTCTATGTCACCAACAACATGAAGCCATCATTCACCACCATTGTCGGCTTCAAGGGGCTGTGCCTTGTAGCAAGTGATGGTTGGGTATGGTTGGATAAGTGTGTGAGCCACGATGCTGAACAGCATTGGATGATATATCAAGATTTGACCATCAGGCCTCGAACGAATAAAAAAGGATGTCTAACGTGTCGTGATGTGAACTTGCTCGCCGTCGTCGATGGCTGCGATGGATGGAAGGAAGAACGACGGAGATTTCAGAGTAATGGCACCATTTTACACGTGAAGACTGGAAGGTGTTGGAGGTCAAAGAAACTAATGTCAACCCGCTTGAGCTTACGGTCACTGATTACAACGATCAACGACCTAGTCAGATTTGGTTCCAGCGGCAGCCATGAAAATGGATTTGAGTATGCTAGCGTCTGTTTAAGTATTGAATAAATAGATGCTGGATCATGTATTCCGATTTCCAACAGCTTATTAAATAAATAAATTATCAGTTAATTTAATATGAAGTATTAATCCCTTAAGTAAGATATAATTAATATTTAAATATTATATGATTATTTGACTGGAATATTTCATTCAGTTAAAAATATTATATTTTAAAGAGTTATAATCAAGACACTCAATTAATTGATTGATACAATTAATTCAATTAATTAAATGATTGTAACAATTAAATTATGTGTCATCGTGTTGACTATCATCGATCACGATGGCTGACGAATCCCAAAATTTACTATAAGATTTATTTCAATCTCCTCCTTCAATTCATCGAATTAGATTCTTGAGAATCTTTCTAAAAGGTCATGAAGTCACCCAAAACTTTTAAACTTCTTTCTCTTAAATCCATGTTATCCATCGTCAAATGATCTCTGTCTCGTAAGATATTTTTCTTTTCCACCATTCAGATCATCGATGGAGCCTCCTATATTCGAGAAGCTCAAAACTAGAAATAAAATTTTCTTTTCCTACTTCTTTATTAATTAAGTGGCATATTTGTAACTTTTTAAAATTGAGTGACCTATTTGTACTAACTAATTTGGTGACCCATTTGTATTCTTAATAATAATTGGATGACATGTGATGAAATTTACGCTGTAAGAAAATCATTTAAAAAATATTTTTTAACATCTGTTTCATTTTTAACAATTCAATGATTTGCTTGTGATAAGTAGATCATCAAATTCCAAAAGGTTATAAACAAATCATTCATTTAATCAATTGTCAAAATAAGAAAATCCCATGTTCTAAAAAATTGTCAAAAAACACATCGATTTCGAGAATCGTTTACTCTCAGCGCATTGATTTCAATCTTTGCATCTTAACAAATTTAATACTTCACTATGATGAAGACACGTGTCACCATACATGATTAAAAATTTTAAATTAAATTAAATTTAGATCAACTTGATAGAATATATAAATAATGAGGATCAAATGTATAATTATATCATTTTTAACTGCCACATCACGTTCTCTATTAAATGTTAACGATTGATGACTTGATTGACACACTTAAATAGTTAAGTGATATAATTCACAAAATTTCAAAATAGATGATCAAATTAAAAAGAAACAATAATTAATCAGTCATACTAATAGTTTATCCAAATAATTAAAGCCTCTTTTGTTTGATAGTTCATTCTCTTTTCCCAATATCTCCACGGTTGAATTAGAATCCCTAATGACCCAAACATAAAAGGGCAAAATACCTTAAAATTTTCCCAAAATTCCAACTACAAATAAAACCCAAGCTTGCCGGCGGTGCCGCCTCCTCTCATCTGGACGGAAAAACAAACAAATAAGGCGAAAGGTACCGTCTTTTCTCCCTTTTAAAACTGCTCCGAAAACTCAAGCTTTGCTCACATTCGCCAAATAATGTATAAATTCTAACTCTTTTTTTTATCCATTTTATTTATCCCTTATTTGAATATAGTTTCGTTTAGCTGAGTATAAGCTGTATTTCAATGGTGAAAGTAAATTATTTAGCTTTTTATTGTTTGAAATTTGAATGTTTAATTAATTTTTGAATATTAGTATCTGATGTTTAAATTGTAGTTTTTTCCCTAAATGTTTTATGATAACTATAAATTAAGTAAAGAGATACCGTTAATGATCACTTGTTAATGCATTTGCGTACTCTAAAAAAAGCTGTACAGAAATATGTAATAATATAATATGCCATTTTATTAGGTAGGGATTTAGGGTCTTTCATCCTGCACCTTATTATCAAACCCTACTAACCTGAACCCAAGGCTTACGTCAGTTAGTTTATGCATTTAGTCTTAAGAGATATCATCCTGCATATTTGGTGTTTGAATCCCTGGAAAGAAATACTAACCCTTGATTTTCTGTCAATTTTTCAGCTGATTCGAAGATGCCACGAAAACCGTCCGGACATCGTAGGATGTTACCTGTTCGGCCTTTGACATTCTCACCATTTGCTCGTTCTGTTGCTCGAGTTGCCACTGCTTGCATGGTTAAACATCACATGCGTGATGCCATGGAGCATTCTGCAGGTCTTTTAGCTATTTTTTTCTTGTTCTGTTGTGTTTAAAGTGATTAACATTTGCTTTTGTATTGCTGTTATCTGCTTGACTCCTGTTAGAATTTTTGGAGTTCACATTCTTATTATTTTCTGGCCTAAACTGTAGGTGATGAATTTAAGAAGTTAAAAAAGGTAGACAGACAATCCGAGTCATCTGAGGATGGAGAATTTGACGTAAGTACTTAATTATGTGACCATTTTTTATATGTAAAGAAGGTTTGCGTTAATTTTCCCTTTTCTTTCTCCTTCTATCCTTGAAAGGGAGTCGTCCAAGCAGATTTTGCCTTCTTTGATCCTAAACCAGATGACTTCCATGGTGTGAAAACATTGCTGCAATCCTACCTTGATAACAAGCAATGGGATTTGAGCGGTTTTGTAGACTTGATATTGGGACAAACCACTGTTGGAACTGTTGTTAAATTAGAGGATGATGAAGACAATGGAGTTTTTTCTATAATTACTGCCCTTAACTTGGGGAGATATAAGGTAAGAAAGTTGTTATTTAGATCTGAATATTTTTCTTCTTACATGGTTGCAGATGCAGTGACTAGCTTGCTTATTGTTAAATTAGGCCCTGGAATTTTAGGATGTAAGCTTTCAGCTTTTGATTACTTGTTGAAATTCCCTGTTAGCTGGATTAGTTGCCTTGACTGACCCTAACTTGAAATTGAGTTACTGAAAAGTAATACTTACAGTTGACCTTCTAAATTATGCCATTCTGGTTTTTCCATCTTTGGAAATTGAGTTGATTAAATCGTCTCCTTGTACTTGATTGTATAGAATCTGAACTTAAATCCATAGAGAGAATGATCTGTGAAGTTAAATTACTAATATTATATGACATGATAGATTAGGTAGTACGCAACCATATTGGCCTGGCTTCTCTTTTTTCATGAAGTACTAGTGTCTGTCACTTGTGTTCAACACATATATGATGATATGGTCCTCCAAGGACCCTCCAAATCTTGGGGAAAATGTAGACATTACCAGTAGGGACATACTGTTGCCAACACTCACACCCTAGTCTAAGTTACACAAGTATACAAAACATTTTAGAAGAACCTTTCTTGTTATTGAATTGTTTATATGAATAGAGTATTGAGTTCCCCAAACCTGAAGCCAACTTGTTGATGACATCAAGTTCTATTTCTGATTAATGCTTACAGAAATACCTCTTATACTTTCTCAAACTGTGGGTGCTTTGATAAATTTTATCTGTTGAGGTGCTATTCCTTATGCGAACATGCGTATCTCTTATAGACCAAATGTTGTACCTAAAATGTTGCGATTGTTGTTCTCTAGGATCACAAATGTATTACGGAGCTCAAGGAGTTCCTTCTTAACATATGCCTGGAGAAAGATAAAATAGGAAACTTGAGATCACTTTTGGGAGATAAAGCACCGGATGTGGGTCTCTTGGTTTCCCAACGTGTGGTGAATCTTCCTCCTGAACTATTGCCCCATCTTTATGATGCGTTGTTTGATGAAATCTCATGGGCTATGGAAGATGAGGTTTGATGTTGAGTAATATTTCAAGCATCTTCACCTTAAAAAAAACTTTAAGTATCTTCAAAATCACTAATCGTTGGTAGTTAACTTATATCTTCTTGTTTCTTTTTTTGAAGCCCACGGAGGAGTTGCGTAATTCCTTCCGGTTCAAATTTTACATAGTTGTAAGCAAAATTTACAAGGTATAAGATCTTCCTTACGCTGATTTTGCTTTTCATACGATCATTTTGATTATTCTCTCCCTGACTTGGAGGTGAATCTACAGCACAAGAATGCAAATCAGAAAAGGTCTTCAAGCACCGACAAAGATGACGCTTTCATATATATTAAGCCGGAAGAAGATATTTTACATAAGGTATTGATTCATTGAGGCATGTACTGCACAATGTTTATGTGTCTATTGGTCGACATAAAACTGGCTTGTTTCTCTTTTTACTTTTTAATGATTTCCTTCTAAAACACATTTCAGCTGAGCATGTGGTCCTTCCTTTTTCCTTTGCAAACTCAGCAGGTTGCTGCTCACGAGGTTAGTAGGATTCAACATCCAATTTACTATCATCGATCCATTTTTGTTCATCTCTAAAACTGTCTTGATCAATGCTATAATTATATTCTTGTTGTCAATCTTTTTCGCAGCTAAAAGATTACCAGCTAAATGGGATTGTCATGGCTGTCAAAGCGGAAGACATTTCCTCATTCCGACAGCAACTGCATACTTTGATAAGTGAATCTTGAATCTTGTCGAAGGAATGCAAAAATTTTGATACTGTGATAACTATTTTTCGTTTATGTTTTTTTGAACTTGAAAGATTCTGCACAAGTCTGGTCCTAGTAAATGTTCAAGATGCAGTCTGGTAATGGCCGGTGATATTCTTGTACCAGTTGCGTTAAGGTGAGAATCATCTGTTTCAAGACTCCAATTTTGTACGTATAGCCAACACTTTGGCCTGATTGTTGGAGTTATGTCCAATTAGGACACCATTATAAATAGAGGCTCTTTCTATCCCAATTGTCATGATTATTTAATGAGTAAATAAGATTAGCATTTAGTTCAAATCTCTCTTATTGTTTTTGAAGAAGTTTTTTTTAAGGTGAAGATGCTTAAAGTTTTTTTAAGGTGAAAAATATTGGATCAATATTGGGTTATAAAATATAATAATAACTTTAAGTAAATAATTTTGGTTAAATGGATTTAAAGAAAAATTAAGTATTGAATTAACCACTAAATTTATTATTATATTTTTATAACCCAATATTGATCCAATATTTTTCATCTAAATTATAAAAAATTGACACATGACATTAATTAAAGAATATTTTAGGTACCTAAATGAAAAGGACAATATACTTTAAATATATATTTTGATTAAAAAAATATTTTATATACCTATTTTGTTCAAAATAATAATTTTAAGTACTTATTTTGACAAAAAAATATTTAAAATATTTAAAATAAAAAAATAATTCAAATATGTTTATTTAAAAACTCAAAATTAAAATAAATTTTGAGTCATAAATTAAATATATTAATTATAAATTATACAGATTGAGTTTAAAAAATAAAAAATATTTAATTACTCTTTAACATAAAAAGTTAACCACGTATAAATTTGTTGGGTTAAATTATTAAAATAGTAATCATATAAATATAAAATAATTAAGTTTACAATTCTGAAGGCGAATCACTCCACGTACTCACAGATTCGTAAGGGTGAATCTATAGGGGGTAGGCTGTGGCCTATGCCTCAAATGAAAAAAAATTGCTCTAAAGTCCCAACAAAATCACGAAAGTTTAACTTAGTCCAATAGAAAATTACATGTTGGCCATTCCAAAATTTATGATTTCATTCTGGTCCCCTTTAATAAAAGTTTAATAAATGAGAAACGTTAGCAACTTGCAGGACCAATGCAGTAAATAATTTTTAATACAAAATTAATATACGTCAGAGAATATCTGACAACACTGTTCCACATATAAAATAAGAATAATGGTAAATTAAAAAATAAATAAAACTAACCTAACCCTAATAATGAACCCTTCCCCACATATATCTATAATAAAAATTAGGTTTAAAGATGTATGAAGTTTTTAAATGTTTGAAAATATAATTAAACTATTGATTTTTATTAATTATATTTTTTTAATTAAAAAATTAAATTAATTAAATAAAATTTTAATTGAAAAAAAATATAAAAAGATAAGTATTATAATAATTATCTCTAAATATATATAAAAAGTTATACTTTAATCTTGGGTCGGGTGGAAACCCATCAAATTCCAATCGCTAATTATGATTCTTCCACTTCAAATTTAATTTTTTTAAAAGAAAAATTCTAAAAAGAATATTAAAATTTTTAAATAACTTTTTTAAAATTTAAAAAATTACTAAAAATTGATAAATTTTCGGAAACCTACTTGGAAACACGGTGATGTTACATGTAAGACCAACCTATTGTCAATAAGTGTTAGTATAAGTGGGTTAGATTTAGGAATTTGAGTTTGTAAGGTCAAGTTTGAATCTTACCATCATCATTCTTGGTGGGCAATCTGTAAATTTCTATATAAATCTCAATTGAGTCTTAGGTATACCCTAACTTTGAATTGGGGAACCACCCTTAACCTAAACATTTATGTAAAAAAAACTATTTGAAAATTTGTTAGATTTAACAATTAACGTTGACTAAAAAATAAAGTGATAAAATTCCATTGGATAAAGAAAACTAAAAAATTATTTTTTTAAAAAAAATCAGTTTTTGACACCATTTAAGTCTATAAATTATGGTATTAAATAAAAACAATTCCTAAAAAAATTGAAAAACTCATAATTAATAAAAAAAATACACAACAATATTACAAAGAATCTTATTCAAATCTAAAATCTTATATGATAATCTTAAAATATATAGGAATTATTATTTTTTATTTTTAATGGAAATAAGTACAGAATTTACCTAGGGATTTATTCCCTATTGAGAGTTAAAATAATAAAATTAGGTCAAACGGAGAGAAGGTTTGCATGTGAATTTGTCCATCAATCATTGAAGCTCACGTTGGTAACTTTAATTTTCAACACATATTAACAATGGCTAAAGTATGGGACCCTGTGTCTCGGTTTTGAGTCTCTCACCTGGATGGAATCAGGATTCTAGTTTATAGGAGTAAAGTATAATTGACAATAAAAAATAAAAAAAAGTACAAAATTAAAATAAATCAAAACTTAAAGATCTAAATAAATATTTAGTTTATATATTTTTAATAATAAAATAGGGGGACAGTGCGACCCCTGAGACTACATATAATTCTGTCCCTGTCTTCTATACTCCTAAATTTCATATTTTTTTTTTCTCTTTGATAAGATAGTGTATGTATCATTACTTTATTAGTTCAAATAAAACTATTAAAATGACATATATACCGTTGAAGAGAGAGATAAAATGACATAGAAAATGAAATAAAATTGAAAAAAATAGCGGTGATAGAAATAGGGGAAAATGTAACATTAGTAGTATTTTTGTTAAAAAAATAATTCAGTGACCAAAATAAAAAGAACATAATATGTTGGTGACTAGTGGTGTAGTTTGCCTTAAAGTAAAATAAAACTTATTTGGGATTTTTGGGATAAAGTACATTAAATGGTCAATAAACTTTTAGAGTACTTACATTTTAGTTATAAAACTTACGATAAGATCATTGAACTTTTAATTTGCTTTTGTTACCGTCATTATCGTCGGTTGTCATTAAGAAAATGCTAACATAACATGTTAGAATCATTGTCTTTAAAAAGTACTAAATATCTCAAATTAATGACAGTCATTAACCTCTTTTCGTTTATTCCATCACCGTCTAACATTCTTTAATTTTCTTCGTTACTAAATACAACACGCACTGTACTTCAAAGTTTTACGAACATTTCATCCAAGTCCTATACACAATCAAAATTCACTTACCATTAAAAAGGAAATGAGACCATGTACTATTAGTTTTAAGTTTCAAACTTTAAGGTTCTCGGTAGAAATGATTGATTTCAACATTTATGTCAGTATTTTTTAATGACGGATATAAGTATTACATGTTTTAAAAATTCGGTAATTAATTTCATCAAAAAAAAATCGGTAATTAAAATATAAGTATTCTAAAAAGTATTGGTGACTATGTATGTAGTGTACCTTTTTTATTATATACATAAACGTTTCTTTCATTGTTCCTTCTTCACTTTCCATCTCTCAACTCTTTTCTTTTAAATTGCTTTGGTCGTTTCCTTTTCCTTTGCTTTTCTAAACTTCAACACACGTTCACTCAATTCTACTTCAGCGCACAACGTTTGTTTTTTTCTCTTGATTCTTGGTTTTCACTCTTCTTATTGATCCGCGTGTGTCCCCTTTTTTTCATAGATTTTCTCTCTCTTTTTTAATATGGCTGAGGGACTAAGAACAGCTGAACAACAGTGGAATTCGAGTACCTTTGGGATTGAAATGCAAACGGATGAGCTGAATTCAACGACAGAGAAAGCGGGAAATTGTTTTCTCAATCCAAATTGGGATAATTCAATGGATCAAAGTGATCCCTTCGAGTCATCGTTGAGTTCCATGGTGTCTTCTCCAGCAACATCCAATGCTGAAACTGTTCTTCCTGGCTATGGATGCAATGTGATAATCATGGAGGCAATGTCATCACAGTCTTTGATTAAACCAAACAATGCCAGCACTCCATTGAATTCAATCCCGAAGCTCAATGTTCCATTGATGGATTCACACATCATAAAAAACTTGAATCTCCCATGCCCTGGATTTGTTGAGAGGGCTGATAGATTTTCCAGTTTTGGTGGCTTAAATTCTTCACTTGGATCTCAAGTAAAATTCCCAGATTTACTTGAAGGATCTTTCGTTTCTGAAAAGATCCAAATCAATGCCAATGCCAGGAAAAGGAAATCGATTCATCGGGGAAAAGAGAGAATATTCTGATGCCAAGGTAACGCTGTAATTCAGTTCAGTAAATTACTAGGATGTTGTTTGATTTTTCAAATTCTTATAGCCGCTGAATTTCAGATTGTTGTTGAAAACGATGATTCGAATTCGAAAAGAAGCAAGCAAGATGGAGCTGATGAAGAACACAATGTTGATGGCGAAACAGAAAATGATGGGAATCGAAAGCAAAATAAGGAGAATTCAAAGGTGGCAGAGGCACCAAAGGACTATGTTCATATCAGGGCAAGAAGGGGTCAAGCAACTGATAGCCACAGTCTTGCTGAAAGAGTATTAAACCCTTGAATCAGTTATCTAAATGTATCTTTCAACCGATCGAATCGAAAGTAATTAAACTTATACTCGTCATTATCATCGTATATTATAAATTTATAACATGTATTTATGCAGGTTCGAAGAGAGAAAATAAGTCAAAGGATGAAGTTTCTTCAGGATCTTGTTCCAGTCTGCAACAAGGTAATATATGTGTCCGATGTCGATAAGTCACGCATCATGTCCGGATGTGTTTCGAACATTGTGTCGGACCATATAGAAAATTGTGAGAAATCAAATGACAACTACAATAACTGTAGGTTTACTAAATTTGGATCACATTTTGTTGCAGGTGACTGGTAAAACAGTTATGCTCGATGAAATTAACTATGTGCAGTCGTTGCAGCGTCAAGTCGAGGTAAACTGGGAACTCCGACCATCTCCGATTTCGTTTTTCGGCTTTTTTGTTGCATAGTAATACTTTCATGCTATGTTCTGCAGTTTCTGTCTATGAAGTTGGATACTGTGAATCCAGGAATGGATATAAACATGGAAGCTCTTCTATCAAAGGATGTAAGTTGAACTCTGGATATTGTTCATTGTTAATGGAAAGTCATCCGAATTTTCGAGTGAAAATATTGAATCCGTTGCGTTTTGCAGATGTTCGGATCTCACAGATCTTTACCGCTGACGTTTTGCTCGACCGATTCTTCCGCACCTCCATTTAGTTTAGGGTATCAGCACCAGCAAGGGCTGCCTATGCACAATGGCCTAACTCATAACGCAGAGACTCGGTTCTCACAGAATCTGCTGATTTCGGCATTGCGAAAAGATTGAGGATGATGATTTCGGGAGGATGATGATCTCCATAGCATTGTTCAAATGGGACTTGGCCAAAATCAGTCTCAGAACTATCAAGGTACGCAAACATATAGCCAACAACTCTGTTTCTCGAACTACTCATACCGAGGATGTGAATGTCGGATACGAATATATTTCTAGTACGGGCATGCTTGACTATTTTCGAAACGAAATGTTTGATCCGATGCAGGTTCAATGAAGGTGGAAATTGAGATGTAGTTTACAATTAGACAGAAAAGTGTCCATTTTCAGACCCTGAGTTAAGAACAAAAGAGGCCTTTGTACATAGAAGTTTTGTTAGTAACTTGTAACCTATTCAAATGGTTAAACTCG
This sequence comes from Hibiscus syriacus, assembly GCF_006381635.1. Taxonomy (NCBI): domain Eukaryota; kingdom Viridiplantae; phylum Streptophyta; class Magnoliopsida; order Malvales; family Malvaceae; genus Hibiscus; species Hibiscus syriacus. The sequence goes on from NW_024063495.1 coordinate 3,393,902, forward strand.
ATTAATTTGAATTTCAAAATTATACATGAACTGTTTATATCGAGCGAATCACTTTTGAAACTAATATTTATCTACGATTGACTTAATTGAATCGATATGACTCGATTCAGACCGTTAGATAAGTATAGTTGAAACTGGCTATTAGCTAGCTATGTTTGTCTCTTGCCCTCTCAACTAGAGTATGACTCAAGTCGGGTCAAATATTTTATCAACTCAAATCTGATTCAGATATTTTTCTCCTCCATGTGTCATTCAAATCGATTCAGGTTTAGAGAGATTATATTTGATCCGAAATTTTAATATTTTAGATAAAAATCAACATCCGATTTGACATATATATATAATTTTTTTATTAAATAAAACATGGAATTAATTGAACAAATATAAAGAGAGATGTGATCCGATCATATATATATATATATTTTAATCTAAATTTGTATCGACATAACTTTATTCTTAAAAAAACTTAATCCAAAAATTCAAAAATAAATTAAAAAAAATCTTATAAAATCAGATCAGACCCGTCAGGTCGGTCCCATTCCCATACTCTCAACGCATTTCACCACTTTAATTAACTTGCTTCTCAAAACACTCTTCACGCATTGCACACCAAACTTCTTTCTTCATTTTATATAAAACATGGCAAAAGCACTGATCAACAGCGCAAAGACGAACAAAGAGATGCAACGTCTGGGAAAACAAGACTTATCTAATCACATTAACTCTGGTTGAAAATTTGATTAAACATATTTTTTTTACTAATTTCAGATAAATACATGGTAATATAGAATTTCGATTATTTGACTTTGAACACTCATATTCATACATAACATGGTGCTCGAACATGAGATTTCATGGAATAACAACAATTCTCTAACCACTAATATCACTTGATCCGTGCTTGATTGAACATATGATAAGATAAAAAATATTAGAAATAAGCGTAAACTATATCATTCATCCTAAACTATCTTCACATTCATATTTTGATCATTGAAATTAAAAAATTTCAATTTACTCATTCAACTTTGAACACTAATTTTTTATTTATCATTCTACCGTTTTATCTCTGATACTATGATGATATGCCATTTTTTATTAATTTTAAACTGTCATGCCAGTACTAATGAATATTTTATTAATATTATTTTTATTTTTTCCCACTCTCCAAGGTTGCTTGAAACCAAAGAAGAGCAGGTCACCGCTTCCGCCGCTCAACTATCATTCAATTCGAGTCTCCACTCTCATTGTTTTGAACACCTTTACCGCCATCATCCTTCCTTTGCTTCTTCTTGTAAGATGGAAAGCCCCGTGTAAAGACTATTAAAGATTGGATTGCCACTGCCCTTGCCGGTTGAATGCTACTGTGAGACCGAGAAAGAAAGCAATGGGATACACACAACCTTCAATCCAAGTGCTTCTCATATTCTAGTAAATATGGGCTTTGGTTGTAGATTCTAGCAGTAAAAAAATAATATATGTAATGAAGAATAACATATTTCAACTTGTTAGAATTTGTAACAAGAAAAATAACTAAAGCGATATTAACATAAAATAATTGAGATATGTATGGGAGACGAAATTTAACATAGTTTGGTTTTGTCTATCTTCACAAGTGAGATGAATAATAGTCCATTATGGATGTAGAGAACATGAGGAGTACAAGTACATGATGTTACATGTATCCCAAAACCTGGTGTATAAAAAAACTCTCTCAATTCCTATAAAATTATCTCTGTAACATAAACCCTAAGAGTTGTAGAGATCCCAAAAAGTATTGTATTTCTAATTCTATTTCTCACATTAGGTTAAGAAATTATCTCTATTTATAGAGCCAAACCTTCCATAAGAATTCTTGCATAAAATAATTACAATAAAATTCAATTTAATTATCAATTATAATTTGAATCAAAATATAACAAAACTAAACAATGATGGACGGTGAAAAAGGCACAAATTGAAATTATTTGGTTTGAACTTCGATTTGAGTTCTTGTGACTTTTGGTTTGATTCCATGAAGATCTGAATTGAGAATTGAAAAAGAAAAAGAAAAACCTTTCTTTTGGTATCTGTATCAACGTAAATGATGAACGAAAAAATATGGTGGCGTACAACGATAGTGCCATCAACACTAGATCTATGAAGTTTTAGGTGTTTTCAGGTTAAATAGACGCCAAATTTGCGTTTAAAAGGGTCATACACGTTAGATGTAAAATTTTGATAGTCATTAGACTACAACGATAGTTAGAACTGTGACCGACGTGATGCCATAATCTAGGTTCATTCAAGTTGAGAAGAGAAAAGGGGAGAAGAAGAATAATAACAAAGAAGGAAATAAGGGAAGTGAAAAGCTTTTTATTTAGATCAAAACATCGTCATTTTGATCTAAATTTGATTTTCTGTAAGAATCCAAAACTACGTCATTTTGTTGTTAGTTTTCATGTCATAACGTCATTAACTATTTAACGATAGAGTGATCGAAATAAGAGTAATTCAAAAGTTGACTAAGTAAATTAAAAAAAATTAAACTTTAATGATCAAATAAGAATGAAAAGATTAAAGACTGTTAAATGATGAATGACCTTAGAAACAAAAACTTAAAAAAAAAAAAACTCTATAAAGAGAAAAAGAAAAGAATTTAAAATAAAATCATAGTATAAATGAAAAAGATGTTAAATACTCGTTATAACGTAATTGAACATCCATGTTTCGGAACACGAATAAGATAAAAATGTTGTACAAAATAAAAATAATAATTCTCCAAAAGAAAAAGTAATGTACTGAATGAATCAACTCGTTAAAACTGACTGTTAGCTAGCCTTAATTTACGTCTCTTCAATCATTGCAAGCCACTCTTCTTCCCTCATCTTCAGTTCTCTTTCCCTCTTCCAATTTCTCTATATATCATCATCACTATCCATCAAAATGCACAAAGAAATCAAAATAAACAATGGCGAAAGCAGAGTTAACAATCATCGCACTGTCCATGTTGGCAATGTTATTCACCGCGGTTAATGGACAAGCAGCGGGAGGCATAACGGCGATCGACGCGAAGACGAGCAAAGAGGCGGAAGAATTAGGGAGGTTCGCGGTGGAAGAGTACAACAAGAAGGGTAATCAGCTGCAGTTTGAGCAGGTGGTGCAAGCCGCCCAACAGGACACCAACTACTTTCTCAGGATCGAAGCCTCGGACAAGGGGGAGAAGAAGACGTTTAATACTGTGGTTCAGGTTCAATCTGGGAAGAAGGAGATGCTTAGCTTCACCTAATTAATAACTTCATCATCTGGATTTGATGATCTTTATTAGATGCATTGCAATCGGATCAAGATCATCATACAAACACCATAATGATCATCTTCCAGATTTCTCCAACATTCAATAAATAATTTTGGTGCTGATATTGGTAATTTTTTTTTCTGCTGTAATCTATTTTTTACTTGCATAGGAGGCACATATTATCCATTTCATTTTCTTTATTTTTCATCCTAACACCATTCATGATCATTACAATCAACCAAATTATCTCAACAATAAATAATCAAACACCAACAACAAAATCAGAAAAAGAGATCGAGAAAAAGGGAAAAAAATAAAAGGTCATTGACGATCATATCAACCATTTGAAGATCTGATGGTTTGTTATATCCCCAATTTTATTTGTTAATTGTTGTTTTGTGAGTTGTATGAACTAACCAATCTATAATTTATTAAACCTATATATTGTTAATTGAAATGTTCTCACCTGTAATTGTGGACAAATTTTAGTACAAGTAGTAATAAAATAACCTAAATATGTGTTATGAATTTGTATAATCTAATTTGAACCACCAACGTTGGTGTGAGCTGGTTAACTAATGATTGTGTCTCTTTAATTCATAAAAGTTATTGAATAGATCAAATTCTAGAGACACCTCTGGAATTTTCTAATTAACAAGGAAATTAATCATTCGAACGTCTCTTTGGTTAACGATAAACTAAGAAGATATTAAGTTAATAGAGTGTCTCAAGTAATCATAACCAAAATATCTAAAAAGAGTTTAGATGATCTTAAGTTTATATATGATCAAAACATGAATTATATTCCAGGATTTAACTTGATTAGATGTCTTTTTATGATTTAAATTGACAACTTAACCTGGTCATTCTAATTGATGACTTTACGCTTAAATCCAAAGCGATAAACTATTGGCGATATTTACATCAATAAATAACAATTTTTGTTTTGATTTTTATTAAATTATAATATAATATAAATAAAATGGATGTCCCTTCTTCCCATATGTATGGGGTAAGGGGAGGTAAGATAGTAGCTACCCCAACACCAAGTTGAGAGCAGCTTCCGTAAGAGACCTCCGAATTATGAAATGCCCTCCGTGGTACAATTGAATACAATTGAACGATTTAATAATATTAAATACAATTGAACGATTTGATTTTTAATTAAAAAAAATTAATAAAAGATAGAAATAAATTTTTTTGGGGTAAAATACACAAATGGTTCCTTGATTATTAAAAGCTAATTAATGGTCTCTTGACTATAGAGCATTGCTTTGTTGAGTCTCCAACTATTAAAAGTTATAAAATGATCACCCAACTATTCATATGTTCGAAACTCGTCATTTTTATTTAAAAAATGATGACAATCTGAATTGAAAGTTAGCCTGTTGACGTGATATGATAAAATTTGATACCAAAATCTCAAACAACCATCATATCTTAGGCAACAGGTTAAAAGTCAACTTAGACTGTCATCAATTTTTTAACGAAAAAGAGTAAATTTGAACCATATGCTAGTCAAATGACTATTTTGTAACTTTTTAATAGTTGAAGGACTTAATAAAGTAATACTCTATAATTGGGGACCATTTTATAACTTGTAATATTCAAAGAACTCAAAAAAATAATACCTTATAGTTGAGGGACCATTTGTGTATTTTATCTTTTTTTAAAAAAAAATTGTGATGATTTAAAGATAATAACTATTCAAAACTTTTCTAATCAATTCATACAAGAACTAAAGATGTAACAACTTAACACGAAATTTTTAAAGAGTAACAATTCTTTTTACTAGCGATAGGTTATAGAACTAATAATATTAACATAACTGAGCGGAAACTGAGTATTAGCCTTGTTTGTCGCTTGCCCTCTCAACGTATTTCACCCCTTATTTTGCGTCTCTTCAATCATTGCACACCACTCTTCTTTCCTCATGTTCAGTTCCTCTCCTGTATTATATCATCATCATTATCAATCAAAATATACAACGAAATCAAAGCAAAAAATGGCCAAAGCAGAAGTGAGAATCCTCGCAGTGTCCATGATGATTTTGGCGATGTTCACGGCGGTTAATGGACAAACGACGACGGTGGAAGCGGAAAAGCCGATCCGCGATGCAACGGCGAACAAAGAGGTGGAAGAATTAGGGAGGTTCGCAGTGGAAGAGAACAACAAGAAGGTAATGCACTGGAGTTTGTGAAGGTGGTGAAAGCCGCCCAACGGGACACCAAATACTTTCTCATGATCGAAGCTTCGGACAAGGGGGAGAAGAAGACGTTTTATGCTGTGGTTCAGGTTCAATCTGGGAAGAAGGAGATGCTTAGCTTCACCTAATTAATATCTTCATCATTCCAATCTTATTATATGTAAATCCATTCCTTTATTAGTTGCATTGCAATCACAATAAGAAATTAAGCCACATGAGAATATGAAATTTGGTTAATAGCTCACTTGTTTAAACTTTTTTTCTATGGCATCACCAAGGCATGAACGTCAAACTCTTTAAATGGAGTAGAACGTGGAATCCCATTTTTCAACACTTGGGCTTCACTCATAACTACGACTGCACCATCATCAACATTCTCTTGTTCGAAATCTAAAATGTACCCGAAATTAAAATTACTTGGATAGGGGCATCAGAAAGCTGCTGCTGTGGGGGTAACACTTGCGGCTGAAAGTGAAGAGGTTGGAACTGATCACAGGGAGAGATTGATGCCAATGGAGTAGGTGTTGGGGTAAAATTAAAATGATCGAAAACAGTTTCTTGGCAACCAAAACTTGTAGGATTTTCTCCTAATAAGGAATCCAAAGGCTCTGGATGATAATCCTCTGGAAGCAGATAGTCATCAAATTCACCGGGACAAGTCATCAGCATATTCAAGGCATCAGGTAGAATCCCATTTTCCATCACTCCGGCTTCACTCTTAGCTACAAGTGCACCGTTGTCGACTTTCTCTTGTTGTACATCTAAGATGAACCCACCAGACGCTGTGAAAATCAAATTGCTAGAATTGACGCTCGAAAACTGCTGCGACAGCGACGCTTGCGATTGAAACTGATGATAAAGAGGCATTGATGCCAATGGAGCAGGCATTGTCCCAGCACCAAAAGATTCCGAATACTGTGGAAGCATTGAACTAGTTTGTTGTGGCATAATCGTCGCATCAGGCGAAATCCCATTTTCCAGCATTTGGCCTTCATTCTGAGCTACAACTTCACCTTTATAAACTTCCTCTTGTTCATTATCATTGTTTCCTTCAACTGGGGTTCCAGAATTTGAACTTGCTTCCCTCCTCTTATATACTCTACACAGTACATAATCATCAAGCTGAAAAAAAGAACGTCCAAAATAAGTCTCTGCCTTGGTGGAGCTTTGGTTAACTAACACATATTAACTTTATCCAACTATTTTTTTCTCGGCAAATTATGATTTATTTTTTGAATCACAAAGCTCCTAAACCTAATTTGTGGGCCTCGTTAAAAACCTCCTTAATCCTATTTGGAGGAAAAGAGTGCCCACTAGCAGGAAAAAGAACTATACAGGCATCTTACATACAAAAGCGTAGCCCCTACAAGGTAGAAACCTTGTTTCCTTACTACCAAGATCGGAGTATTCATTTCGACTTAAAACTCCCTTAGCGAGACAGCCCATCTTAATATTTCTTTCCCTTGAGGCAAAGACGAACTACACCTTTCTAAAAAAGCATACCATTTGATCGAACTCCTCAAGGATAACTCACCATTACCAAGGGACATACCTCAAAATTCCAGGAGTTAAACCAGGACACACTCCACCACCTACAAAACAATCCAAAAGAATATAGCAAATCTGCATGTAACAAAAAGCGTTCAAAGCTGTCACCCACAATCCCACACCACGAGCTTTTGCTTTGAAAATCCGACGAGATTACCCCACGGGTTCTAACAAATTCTTTGGTATGCACCTTAATTAATTTCAGCAGCCAAAGAAATACAAATAATTTCTTAACTTTGAAAAATTCCCACCGCTCTCGAGAAATCAAAAATGCGATCTGGTAAACCCCCCTCTGAAAGATGGTTTTCCAGCAAATATATGACTTCACAAATCCAGGATAGATCTTTCAAACATGTCACTCAATCATTGCTCTTCCAATCTCTTTTTCCAGTTACCTCTGCAATCGATCTTAAATCCCTGCCACGATACTTATAGCCTTCGACATTCTTGCCTCAATGCTTTTATTCCACACCAACAATTTCACCACTTCACTGTAAACAATCGTTTATCACTTCACTGCAACCCAAATTGCTAATAATTCCTCTCCAAGTGGTGGATACATTTCTTGAAAACATAAGTGTTCCATTCCACTATATAATAATTCCTCCTCCCATGAATCATATACTTTGAATAGCTCTCCGAATCTTTTAGTAAGGCAATATCCCGAATCACATCTTCTTCTGGCCCTTGAAATTGAATACCCAAAATTTTATCCACTTAATTTTAAGATGAAGTTATACCAGGTAATTCCTTCATATATTAATAGTAGAAAAAATTATTTTTATAAATATATAATGTTATTTAACATATTTAATTATTATAAATTTAAATAAAATATATGACAATATAAAAAAATTTACTCTCAGAAATTATCTTTGCAACATAATTTTAACAAACAAACAAAAAGTAGTACAATTTTAAAGAAATCGCTTAATTTTCTTACTCTCAGAAATTTTATTTCTAATTTTAAAATACTTTGTATTAGTTTTTACTCAGTTCCTGAAGCATCCTTTTTTTTAAGCGGAGTATTGTGTTAATTTGTTATCCACATGTTAGAAACAATGGCATTTGACTTTTCTATTGCATAACACCAAAATCGCAAAGAAAAAGAGTATTAGGGTTTTAGAAACATGTAAGAGCATAAGGATCATACTTGTAAAGATTTGGGTGGTAATGGTTTCTTGTAGATTTTCCTTTACAAGCAAAATTCAATCAGCTCTTCGTCTTTTGGCTTGAACTTATAACGTGGAGGTAATGATCTAAGAATATCTTCCTCCATTTGAATTTCAGTACTAAGAGAAAATAGAATCGATAGAATAAAGAAGAATTTGAATTTGTTGACCTGATTAGGAGTAGGGATGAATATTTATAATAGTAGAAGATTTTTTGTAGCGTTAAAAATATTTTCTTGAAAACTAAGGCGAACCAAAAATATTTTTTATCAAGTGTTTAATTTTTAATTTAAAATATATATTATTTCAATATATTAATTCAATAAAATAATATTTATAACGTGATTAAAGTCTAAACTAAATTCAAATTTATTTTTTTATATTTTGATATTATTTTATAATTATCTCTATAAATAAAAGCAGAAAAGTCAGAGGTGATTTTCAAATCAAAGTTTGTCAACTGGGATGTTTGCTCAAATTATGATAATGCTTTAAATGGAAGAATTTGGGTGCTATGGAGGAAAGGAGTGGATTTTTCTATCATTCAAGTTACTGATCAGAGTATCACTATCAAAGGATTCTATCTCGGAGCTCCACTGTTTATCTCGGCAATTTATGGCAGCAATGAGGGTATAGTTAGAAGACAGCTATGGCATCAGCTTCAAGATCTAGAAAGAATTATTAGGCATTCCCCTTGGATACTTGGAGGGGACTTTAATGTTATTATGCACTCTAATGAAAGCTCGGATCATGAGTTATTAGGCCATTACATTACTTCGGATATGAGATATTTCCAAGACTTCATTCAAGAGCTGGATCTACAAGACCATCCTTATTTTGGGCCTTCCTTCACATGGAGCAATAAGCAAAAAGAAACTTTTCTTGCATGGAAACTCGATAGGGTTCTAATTAATCCCTATTGGGCAAGTTCCTTTCATCAATCATTTGCTGAATTCATTGCTCCAGGCATTTCTGACCATTGTATGGCCCTTGTTTGGCTTTCCAAATAGATTCCTTGCAATAACCGAAGCCATTTAAATTCTTCAACTTTTGACCCTTCACCCTAATTTCATGAATGAGGTAAAGCACTCGTGGCAAGGAACTGTTCAAGGCAATCCAATGAAGGTTCTCTTTATTAAATTAAAGAGACTCAAAACATGCCTCAAAAATTCAAACAAAGCTAGCTTTAGTGATCTCTCGGATCGAGTAAGGCAAAAGAGAAGTGAGTTGGAGCTTCAACAACTTCTTACCGTAAGAGGAGATGATGTTATTGAAAAGGAGTTAATCTTCAATCTGAGTTGAACACACTTAAAGATGCAGAGATAATGTTTCTTAAATAAAAGGCCAAGGTGCAGTGGCTTAAGGAATGAGACAAATGTTCTAAATTCTTCCACTCTAGGGTTGCAATTAAGAACAAACGGGATACAATTCGAGTTCTTGTAAATGATCAAGGAAACAACTTGAATCATTTGATGATATGGCTGCAGAAGTGACTGATTTCTTCTCCAAAATGCTCGGTATTGTTGATCTCAGGGTCAAGAAATTGATCCTTTAATTATGAAAGAATTGCTCCAATTCTCCTTGCCTCCTAAAGCTTATTCGAGTCTTGTTAAGGAAGTTACTAAAGAAGAGATCAAGGAAGCAATTTTCTACCAAGGAAATGATAAATTTCCGGGTCCAGATGGTTTCACCCCACTGTTTTTCAAGAAAACATGGTCTATTGTTGGGGATGAAGTGGTGGCTGCAGTTCAATACTTTTTCCTCAATTCATACATTCTGCCAGCTTTTAATGCTACTATCCTTGCTTTGGTCCCTAAAGTTCCAAATCCAAATTCAGTTAAAGACTTTCGACCAATTTCTTGTTGTTCATGATCTACAAGACAATTACCAAGATCCTGGTTAAAAGGTTATCTAAGCTCCTTCCTGACATGATAACTTTGAACCAAACTGCTTTTATTAAAAGAATGAGCATTGTTGATAATAATCTTCTTGCTCAGGAAATGTAAAAGGTTATGGTAGGAAAAATATCTCCCCAAGATGTTCTTTGAATATTGATCTCATAAGGCATTTGATTCCTTCATTGGGGGTTCATACTTGCAATCCTTAAGGCTCTTGATCTTCCTAGGAGTTTTGTTGGTTGGATTGAGCTTTCTTTACTCAAGCAAGTTTCTCTATTTCTTTAATGGGAGTTTAATCGGCTACTTCAAGGGAGCTAGAGGAATAAGACAGGGTGACCCTCTTTCCCCTTCTTATTTGTCCTCTCTATGAATGTGTTCTCGAATGCTCAACTTGGCAGCTGCAAGAGGAATGTTTGGCTATCACCCGAAATGCAAGAAGATTGGTCTTACTCACTTAACCTTTGCTAATGATTTGCTGATTTTTTGCAAAGGTAATGTTGATTCTATTGTTGGAGTCATAAGTGTATTAGATCAATTCTATGAAATGTCTGGCCTCAAACTCAATGCTTCAAAATGTAAATTTTATGTTACTAGAATCACTTTAAGAATTATAGAGGGTATAAAGCAGATTTCTGGATTCAATTATGGTACATTGCCTTTGAGATACTTAGGGGTCCCTTTAGTCACTCGTAAACTCTATGAAAAGGATTGTGACATTTTAATTGAGAAAATTAAAGCAAGGCTACATCATTGGGCATGAAAGAATCTGAGCTATGCAGGCAGACTCGAACTCATCCGATCTGTTATGTTCAGTGAGGCGAATTACTGGTGTAGACAATTAATTCTACCAAATCTATCTTTAACAAGATTGATCAGCTATGTTCCCGATTCTTTGGAAAGAGCAGATAAAGCTGCTACTGGAGCTAGGATAAGTTGGGAGAAAATATGTCATTCAAAATCAGAAGAAGGGCTAGGATTGAAGAATATTAAATCCTGGAACAAAGCTTGCCTTCTGCATCTCATCAGAAAATTCTCTCGGGTGAAGGCCCATTATGGGTTGCTTGGCTAAATAAATATTAATGAAGGAGATACTTTTGACACATGGAAATTCGACCAAATGCAAGTTGGAGCTTTAACATATTATTAAAATTGAGGACTGAAGCACATCCGATTATTTCTTCTGGTTTAACACATATCAGAGACATTTGGGAGAAGATACTGATGAAAGGGGAAAAAGTTCCATGGCAGAAACTGATATGGTTTCCACTTCACATTCGAAACATAGCTTGATAGCTTGGATGGCTCACTTGGATAGGCTACCTACAAGGGACAGACTTCGAAGAATGGGAACCATTACTGATGGAAATTGTGTTATATGCAATAATGTAATGGAGAACGGATCATTTGTTCTTCCAATGCCTTTGGTTGTTTCATTATGGGATTCCATAATGCTACTTAACGAGTTGAGGAGAAACTCATTGTCTTGGGGGGAATGGAAGCATGGGCATCTGGTGTATGGAAAGGTAGTCCCTATAAATAAAATATATTATAATTAAAAATGACATATTATAAATAAACATATTAAAAACTACATAATATTTGAAAAATAAAAGATAAATATTTTTGAAAATGCATTTTAAAAACTTATCAAAAAATTAATTTCATATTATTAAAAAGAATTTAACTCGATTGATTTTTTTTCGACAAATTAAATTTTTTAATAATTCATCACACCTAAGTTAATAACGTCATTAAAAATTTCCTAATCTATGTTGTGGAAAAGAGTAGTCGAAACTAAGTGCAAGATACAAACCAACCAAATACTAACTAACAAAACGATTACAACGAATCCCTTCAATCAATGCCAACTATCATCCAGATTGCCCACCCTTACATTGCACAGCATTAAGTGAAAACAAACAACAAAATTATTAGCACCACGCCTTGGGTATATCCAGCAAAATCATAACTCAATTCATTTAATATTTATAATTAATTAAAAATATAAAAAACAGTTTTAATTCAGTTTGGACTCTAATTTCATTATTAATATTATCATATATTATATATATTTTAAATTAAATATTTAAAATAATAATTTACTCATTCTTTAAATCAATTTTCACTACAGTAAATAGATAAGCTAAAAAAACAAAAAGATCGACAAAATTATATCTTTTTATCTTTATAAAAATTATAATATAAATAAAAGTAAATTACACCAAATATCATTAAATTTTATAATATATCATTTATATCATTGAATTTTTAATTAATTCAACTAAAGTAAAAAAAATCAATTTCATTTCAATTATATCAATGCATTAACACATTTCATTTTATTTCAATTATATCATTGGGTTGTTAACTCGGTAAGGATATGATGACATGAATTACAATTGTCGATTAAAATAATATTATTTTAAGAAAACAAATCAATAAATGTGCCTAAGGGACCACTTAGCGAACCTAAAATCGTTTGAGATTAATTTAATTTATTAAATGATATATTTTTATAAATATTTTTATAATTTATTTTATAAAAATAAAATATTATTTATATAAATATATTTTTAAAATATTATAAATAATCTTCATAAACTATATTTATATATGATTTTATAAAATATATTTATATATTATTTATAAATAATCAAGGTGAGATAAATTATATTTGTAAATATATTATTTTTATGTATTAGTTTTATAAATATTGATAAAACAATATATTCGTAAATTAATATATTATATAAGATATTTATATTACAAATAATCTTTTGACGATTATAAATATTCATAAACAGAGAGTAATTTCTCGTAGGCGTGAACTTGTTCCATTAACTGTTTTGTCGCTAGTCATCTAAAACTTCAGTCATTCTACAACAATGTATTTTTCATTCCTGCTTCATTGACACCGTATTTTTTTCAAGACCTCTAACCAATTTTACGTCTTTTTAGAATGATGTAATAAATGTTCGGAATATTGTGAGAAGTCAAAAGATGAGATGCTACTGCTACAAGAAACCAAAAAGGCTAATCGGATGAGTCGATCATTCAAAACATTTGGTATGATGATTTTTCGACCTTTTGGAGTCACTGTAGAAGGGTGTTCTGGGGGTATCGCGTTAGTGTGTTATAAATCTGTACTCTTGGTTGAATCTTCAAGTATTAAACCAAATTTATTTATGTGAGGGGAAAATGTTGCATACAGGCGTGCAAGCTTCTTTGTATGTGTTTATGCGCCTGGGAAGTTGGCCGCTCAATTGGAGCTGTGGAATGGATTAATGTCTTTGAGGGGGCTAGATCAGTTTTTTGTTGACAGATTGATGCCTAGAGGAGCAAGGAGCTGCAAAGATTATTTTAGTTTGGAAGTAGAGTTTTTGTCTTCAAGTGGTTGTATGGGCCATGTCGTGGCTGTTTAGTAAGTAACTGTGCTGCTGTGTTTTCTTAGGGAGGCCTAGTTGGGGGATGTTTCATTAATCAGTACCTTATCCTGCTTTAGAAAGATTGTATGCAGGTTGGTGGTCGAGTCTTTGGATGTTCGGTTGGATTCTTGTCCATAAGCTGCCATAACAAACCTCGACAAGTGAGAGTATGTTACCTATCTAGCTGTACTTTGAGCTGTTCAGGTATTGTGAATTCCGAGAAGATAGTACTATTTTTCTCCATCTAGATCTAAGGAGGTTTTTAATGAGGTATTCTTATTTTGGTTTTAATAAAAATTTATTTACCGAGAAAAAAAATAGAAAAACAATAATATGTTGGTTATCAATTGTCGTAACCGTCATTCGGGTGGCCTCGGAATCAGGTTCCGACTTAAAATGATGTGTTGGAGCCGCCACCGATCAATTTAAATTAGGTTGATTGGACACCTTAACTTACCATTTATCTTATATGCGTTTTATTGGAAATTAGTCGGATTCGGGAGTTGATTACAGTCAAGGAAGGATTAGCACCCTTGTACTGCCCTTTCGATATCAATTTGATTTCTCGATTATCTTAATTGCAAAAATTAAAAGTTAAATTAAAATTTAAAAGTTTGATCCGAATTACTTACCTTTGACGAATTTTAGAATAGCCTAAAAATATGAGACTATTGTTAGATAAAAAAGGAAAAATTAAATAAAAAAAGAAATAAAAAAATGTTAAATAAAAACTATAAATGTTAAAAAGGATTATACTGAAATAAATCAAAATCTAGAGGTCAAATTGATGCTAAAAATGAGTTTTGGGAAGAAATAAAAATGTTAGGGTACCGAATTGCAAAGTATAAGAAATATAATAGGGATTAAATTGAATTAATTCAAAATTCAAGGGCAAATTTACAACAGGTGACCAAAATGAATTACACATCAAAACATCAGGTATTGCGGGAATAATTTAAGAATCTTGTATTTGCACTTAGGTCCCATTTATAAATAGCCCATAAAAGCTAAAAAAATTCATTTCCCCTCATTGCAAAATTCAATCTTCTCTCTCAAACACTAATGTTCTCTACTCTTCTACTAGCCGACCGAAAACCGACCACCCACCATCGCTCCGCTGCTCTAACTGACGTCTCCGACGGCCGAGAATTGAAAACTTACCCCTTTCAAAACCTCTCAACACCCGAGGCCAAAATCGACCTATAACCCCCCCCAAATATACCTCAAATTACGTAGATCTAAAGAAGAACGTTCAACTCTTACCTTTTTCTGATGAGCCTTTTTAACTTCCAACCATCGTTTCGATTCAAAGTTGATGCTTGTCTTGATTTTCCCTTGATTTTTCCGATGGGTATTTGAATGTTTGTTTTTTTGCTAACTTTTTTTATATGTGGTTTGGCTACTTTAGTTGCTCGATTTTTTGGTACTTCGCTATTCGTTCTTCGTTGTGCCTTGTTCGGGTTTCTTGGTTTTCGTTCTATCGTTTTGATAGCTTGGTGGGGGTATTTATACCCCCTCCGCCGGTGGTCGTTTCAGATTATCTCGGGATGGTGCAGTCCCATTTTTCGATTTACTCGGGTTGTTCATGGTTCGTGTTTGACAAAAGATCTCGAGATGATTCAATTCTGAGTTACTCCAATTTTTGCGTTTCAGGTGCCGAAAATCTCGGCCTATTGGTAACCTTACTCGCGCCTAATTCCCACGCGCTATTATCGGTTTCTTCTAAGCTTTTGGAACATTCTGGTATTTGATCTTGGTTGTTGATCTCTATCTTGATCTAACGGTCTTCATTTGTGCAACACCAAAGTTAAGGGTAAAACCATAACGTGCATATAGACCTCCTTTTGGGTAGATTCGACCTGCTGGGTTAGGCGGGCTCATTTGGTGGGCCTCCTCTACATGGCTTGCTGGGTCAGGCTCGCCATTGTGATTGGGCAACTAGACCTTTGTACTTTGGACAGGGTTTTAAATTTTTTCTGGACCCCAACTAGACTTGGACCTAAATAAAAATGAAATAAAATAAGAAATAAATAAATATATAAAATATAAAAATAGTAAATAATAAATAATACTCTATTTATTTAAAAACTATAATATGTTTTCAATATTATATATATTATATACGTTTTCAAAAACCATTTTAAAACTATATATATATTATATATATATTTTCAAAAATATATTTTCAAGAACTATATTATATATGTTTTCAAAAAACAATTTAAAAGTCTATATGTTTTCAAAAATATGTTTTCAAAAACTATATTATATATGTTTTCAAAAAACTATTTTAAAAACTATATATTATATGTTTTCAAAAAAACAATTTAAAAAACTATATGTTTTCAAAAATATATTTTCAAAAACTATATTATATAGGTTTTCAAAAAACCATTTTAAAAACTATATATTATATGTTTTAAAAATATATATTTTCAAAAATATATATTATATATTTTTGTTATTATATATATTGTCATATATATTATATAATGTAATAAAGACCCTTAATGTCCCGGACGAAAATAAGTGTCTACAGTTGCCCCTCTTTGCTCATTTATCGTGTAACAAGAAATTGGGCAAAGATAAAAGGACACAAATTTTTATTTAGTGGGAATGGATTCCAAGAGCGAATTTGCTCCTGTGAATATGCTATCTTTTATTGCAATTCAAATCTGACTTAATGTTATAGTCGACTCTCTTATCGAATATCCTCCGTCGCGAAGTTGAAATTCGACTCAAAAACTCTGACAGGAAAAGGCTCCATGTTGTTGAGCTGAATTACGGATGACTCATTCGTCGTGAAGTTGAGTAGATATTGGATGACTTTGAACACAATATCCTTCGTCATGAATTCGAAATCGTGGTTGGCCCCTTCGTCGTGAAGTCAAGTCAATCTTAGTTTCTTCGAGCATGATATCTTTCGTTGTGAAGTTGAAATCTCGATGCTTCGATTTGGCGGTAATCCCTCGCAGTTGATTTGATATCGGGTCTTTTTCTAGCCCAATATCTTTCATTGTGAAGTTGAAATTTGACTAGACGATCTTATTTGAGAAATAGTTCTTCGTTGTTGAGTTGAACTATGTTGTGGATAACTCCTTCGCTATGAAGTTGGGTCAATCTCAAATATTTTAGGCAAAATATCCCTCGTTGCGAAGTTGAAATCATGGGTGACTCATTCGTCGTGAAATTGAGTCTAGATTGAATGTTGTTCTGAGCCGGATATCCTTCGTTGTGAGGTTGAAATTCAAACGGAATGTTCTTCGAGTTCAATATCCTTCATTGCGAAGTTGAAATTGACTCTGACAAAAATCTGCAAAATTATGCATGTGTGTGATACTATGGATGTAATGTTCTTATGTATGCCTAAAATGCATATGCATAATATGTTATTTTAGGATTTTAGAGAGAAATATCAATATCTTGTTGTCCGTCTTGATTTTTCTAATCTTGTTCTGGATTCTCTTATCCTTAACGGATTTTGATTTGATATCCTCTTTGGTATTTTTGTTTCAGAAAGAAGTCTTGATTTTCTTCTGTCAATTTTTATTATTTGATATTTGGATGTCTCATGATCTTTAATCAATGACTTTCCTTTTTCTTGATGGGTTTTGAACTGGTTCCCATGTCATTCTTTCGAGTATTGTGCAAGAAACTCTATCAGCTTCCAAACACTGTATTTTTTAGGAAATCTTTATGCAGTAATACGCAATTATCCATTTCAAGGTGAATAAATCATTCTTATTTAAATTCAATCTAAGATGCTAAGAAATTGATTTCTCTTAGATAAATGGCCATATTTATTTATGGGGGAAAAATACATGGCAAACATTCTTAAAAAAAAGATATTCAACAAATACAAATAGGTCCTAGATCTCGATAATGTGGACGTCTTTGAACTGGCACATCGTTAGATGACTTTGAGTGTAGCTTTTGTTGAGAGAACTTCGAAGATTGTGACAATGTTTGGAAGAGTTCAAATTCCCTCCCAAATTATTATGTTTCCCAAATAGAAAAAAAAATAATAGGTTGGTGACCAATGATGTAGTTTTTACTAAAACTGAAAATTCCTTTGCTTTTTGTCGGTAAACTTGATCATTATAGTTATAATGTTTATCTATTTGGACATTTGCACCTTGATTCGTCCAAAAACTTCTTTGGTTGATCACTCATTTTTTTGTTACATTATGATTAAATATTCTTGAAGTTTTTCAATCTTGTTTATCAGGACATCCACCTTTTTTAAAGAGTGACGATATGCAACTTTCCAGATCTCAATCATTGGCCCCTCTAGGAAATATTGAATGTATGTTATGAAAATTAAGCATGCAAAATGCATAGTGTTGATTCAAGAACGACTCTTTAGAAAACTCTTAATCTAGAATAAAATTCTATTACAAAACAATTAAGACATTTTCACAGATATTCTTGAAAGATATCTTCTAGACCTCAAATAGCTTCTAACAGCTTCATGATCTTCATTCCTTGCTCAGATAAGGATCAAATGTCTTTGCTTACGACATTAGCTTTTTCGAGTTGGGTTCATTCTAATCATCCTTGAAGATTTTGTATTGTCTTCTACCTTTTACTGAATCTCTTATTTCGTATTACTGGCCTTCTCTATTATAATGTTCAAGTATGTACATTAAGAGTCTTGGTATAATAGACACATCATAGGGTTTAGCAGTTACATATTTGATTTGATACATTAGTACGTATGTGTTGATGATACTTTTGTCCATATGAGTATTGATACATTGATTTCGATATGAGATTTAGTACTTCGATACATATGAATTATATGCACTAAAAGTGTTCTATATTGACTCAGTATATTTTACAATCTTTTTTTAAATATTTTGGGCTATGTTACAAGGGAAATAGAAATGTTGCAAATTGTTAAATTAAACTTGTAAACATTCCAATGATGATATATGATTAATGCAGTAAAAATCATTGTTATGAGCAAATGATTCCAAGTTTATTATGAATTGAATAACTTGATACGTACTAAAATGATGCTCTTTACATATTTATATTATGTTATGTATTACATAGTTGTATTGTGGCACTCGAGATAATATCATAAACACTCAACATTATTTGTCTAGCCATCATAGTTTCAAGCTTAAATCAGAAAAGGTAACGTGAACCACCATTGATATTCACAACCATGACCTCTTGCCCTTTCAACGCATCTCACCCCCATAATTTGCGTTTCTTCAATAATTGCACGCCACTCTTCTTTCCTCATTTTCAGTTCTCTATCATGTATATATATCATCATCATTATCAATCAAAATATAAAACGAAATCAAAGTAAAAAAAATGGCGAAAGCAGAAGTGAGAATCCTCGCAGTGTCCACGATGATTTTGGCGATGTTGTTCACGGAGGCTAATGGCAAACGACGACAGTGGAAGCGGAAAAGCCGATCGGGGATGCAACGGCGAACAAAGAGGTGGAAGAATTAGGGAGGTTTGCGGTGGAAGAGAACAACAAGAAGGGTAATGCACTGGAGTTTGTGAAGGTGGTGCAAGCCGCCCAACAGGACACCAAATACTTTCTCAAGATCGAAGCTTCGGACAAGGGGGAGAAGAAGACGTTTTCTGCTGTGGTTCTGCTTCAATCTGGGAAGAAGGAGTTGGTTAGCTTCACCTAATTAATAACTTCACCAGTCCAATTTTATTATATGTAAATTCATTTCTTTATTAGTTGCATTGCGGTCACAATAAGATCATCATACATGACAGTTCACCCTATACAAGTTTAATAATATTTTAGGAAAAATTATTCAAACAGTCACTCGACAATAACACGCTTTTTGATTGTCTCCTGATTATGAAATGTTGCAAAATGGTTACTCAAAAAGTAACAAGTTGGTCATTTTCCGTTAAAAAATTAATAGAAGATGATATGAGAGTTAATAGCGCAGCGGTAAAAACTACATGAAAACATTCGACATGTTACCAAGAAGTGATCTATCATGTACGGAAGTGAAACCTCCGAAAGCATAACTTCTCACTCCCACTTAAATAGGTAGAAGCAAGACCTAACTCAATTATATGAAAATTTGGGTGTGGTGTGTGAGGAAATGCATTCCAAGGTGCCTCCTATGCTTCTACATGTGAATGCAATGGAGAAAATAGTTGCCAATCCAAAGGCTCCATCGTTAATAGTTCATCCCAGCGTTTTAAAGTAACAAGCTTTCAATAAAAAAAGTGTCATGCTAATAGCAATCGATCCATGCAAAAGTTAAAACCATAAAAGCAATCAATAAAAATTTATCAAAATTTGGAGGGCATCAATAAAAGTATTAGAGCATTGAATCAACTTGCGGTGGACAATGGAAAGATGCATCTTGTATGTTAAGGACTAAGTATATAAAATGATGAACTTCAAGAATCATTACAAATCAACACTATACCCACATAAAGTAGTACAAACATCATTAATTGAATGTTATAATTGTACATTTCCTCTATTAAAAAAGCAAAATTTATTCATAAAAAGTACAATGCTTCATAAGATGGCATTATAAAATCCAAAAATCAATAAAATTTAACAATAAAAATTCAAAATTTAATGAAAGGTGAAGAAGCAAACCTGGGAACCATTATGGGAATTTCGGGCTGGAGATCAGTAAACAAGCCGAGGAAACCATCTAAGGGATTTAAAAGTCATGTGAGAGGCGTGCCTGACTTCGGTTGACCGGCTAATATCCACGGACCATCTTAAAACCATATAGGAATGTGAAATTAGGTAATCATTCAAATTTCAGTTGGATTATGTTAGTTCACGTAAAATCGAATACGGGTTATTTTAGTTAAATTAATGGTTCGACTCAAATCATATCGGATTGGGTCAAATTAGTTAAGATCATTTTTAGGTTGATTTGAAATCATATTTAATTCGGGTTCGAGTCGGGGAAATTTTAGTTTGAATCGATAACAGATCAAATCAAAACGTTTCGGGTCCGAATCAATTAAATATCAGGTTAATTCATGTTCGGATGGACTTCATGTCGGATCTCATTCAGATCGGGTTACATCATTGATAAATAAAATTTAGATCGGATCTTACCCGGTACATACGCATCAATATCATACATACATATATGCATCAAAACACACATAAATACATATATACATTAAAAAAATTATACGTACATACATTAGTTAATTGCGGATAAAAATTTATAGAGTTCGAAGATTATGATATAATTTATAGAGTTTAGAATTTATGACATAATTTATCGGGTTTTTGAAAAAATTACAAAAAATATAAATATATAGGGTTTTTCCCGAAAAATACTGGTGACCGGTATATTTACCGATCTAACACCGGTCAGATTATATTTCCCGATTAACACCTATAGCAGTAAAGCGCGCTCCCTGCCCTGCGCTATATGCTGATTTAGTGCCACGTGGGGTATAGAGTGCCCCCTGTACCGTGCTATATGCTGACATGGCTTACACGTGGGTATAACGCGTCCCCTGATCCGCGCTATACGCCACGTAGGGGTATAGTGCCGCCCCTGCTCAGTGCTATACATGGGTATCTGACAGAATTATATTTAGCGCGGACCCTGATCCGCGCTATACCTTTTATCTGAATAATTACATATAGCGCGGTGCAGGTATCGCGCGTTATATGGTTATAAATACCCTTCACTCTCAGTTAAGTTTCTCACATCTCTCCTCTCAACTTATAAATTAATACAACAATTCCGTCAACGAGTAATAATTCTAGTAATTTTCTCATATTTGATTTAGAAGTTCGTGTGATTTTTCGTTATAAATTTTGTTATAATTTTTTTTATACTTATTGTTTATTATGATTATTTGAAAAAAATTATACTAATTATTTTCAATTAATTTTTGTGTTTGTAAAATTGAAAAGCAAGAGCATATGTCAAAATAGTTTTGCGGTGCAGGTAATAATATAAAATTATATTATTTAAATTATTTACGTTGATGTGTAAAAAATTTATTGTGTTATATTTTCGTTCATATATAATTTATTTAATCAGGTTTGTTTCAGTTTTTTTTTTTGCAGATATAATATTGTAGCACTTTTAAACTCAAAGAATGGCGCGACTTTCAACTATTGTTTATTATGATGGTGAAATTCTAGAATATGAAACCAGCGTTGTTTTCGTATCAAATGAGCGTGTTAAAATATCATTCAAGAGAAACATAACTCTTGATGAGCTGATAACGAAGATTTCAAGGAAGATTCATGTTGGAAGTAGTAGAAGAATGTCGTCGTTATAGTACAGATTTCCAACATCATTATTGTCATTAACTTATACAATGTTTGAACTTTCGAACAATTATGATGTTCAAATGATGGTTGAAGCTCAAAGTAATTATTCAGACGCCGCTATTGAGATGTATGCACATTTTGTTCAAGTGCGTGCTTTTCGGGGTCAATCATTAAGCTCCCACTATGGGCTGGCTGAATAAGTTGATCAAGTTGACAGTCCGACTACAGTAATGTGTAATGATTTTAATGCCATAATGGGGAGACATTCATCCGTAACTCCTTACGATATGTACCGATGTGGGTCTACGAACAATCAGTATGGCAACATCGTGTCCAGTTCAAGGGGAAGGCATTCATCTGCAAATTTCTTTGACCATATGGAGATGCCATCGACGCAACCATCTGTGCAGTTTTCATTTGACACGATGGCTTCAAGCTCCAGGGGGAGGCATTCGACTGCGAGTTTTTTCGATCTCAATGTCGATATGCCTTCCAGTTCAAGGGGAAGGCATGCAAGTAGTAGGTTCTTCGACCTAAATGTGGAGAGCATGGAGGAACCATCATCTCCACCATAAGAATCGCTTCGTGAGCCTGGTGCGGATGGTGCTGAGACTGGACTATTCATTCACCCAGAATCACCGCAATTCAACTCCGATGATGATGAAGTTCTAGGAAATGTGGCACAAACTGACCCTCCTGCACACATGTATGAAGCTGATTATGGTGCAATGTACGGGCCAGAATTTGCGGATATGCCTCATCTCAGTGACTATGGATATTACTCATCAATAAATAATGATGAGTTATATTTAGGCATGGAGTTTTCAAGCAAAGAAGAAGCGGTGATGGCTATAAAAAATTACAATATCCATAATTCTGTTCAGTCCAGAGTCAATCGATCGACGACCAAAAAATATGTATGCTATTGTGTCCGACGCGAAAACGGATACAATTGGATGGTTCGCGTATCGAAAATGAAGAGGAAAAACAACATATGGAACTAACAGTATACAACGGTCCTCACACATGTTGTGCTAGAGGGGTCAACCAAGATCATCCCAACTTGGACTCTGAAATGATATGCCAAGCCATCATGCCCATGGTAAAAACAAGCTCTCATATAGCTGTTGCAATGTTGATTTCAGCTATACAATCACAATATGGGTACACTATCTCCTATAAAAAAGCTTGGTTAGCAAAACAAAATGTCATTGTCAAACTTCATGGCGAATGTGATACATCTTACAACGAACTTCCAGGTTGGTTTAGGCTGGTGCGGACGTTGAATCCTGGGATAATTGTGGACTTCGAAAGCTCCTATGCATACCATAATGATCGAGTTCTTCACGATCGAAGCCAATTCTATCGGGATTTTTGGAGTTACCCACAGCGCGTTAATGCTGCCAAATACTGCAAGCCTGTGGTCCAGATCGACGAGACTTTCTTGTATGGAAAATACAAGCAAGTTTTATTATTGGCAATTGTCCAAGATGGCAATCGCAACATGGGCGTCAATTAATTATGCGCATGGGTAAGTGAAACTGATGTAGTTTATTTTCTTTCAATCATTTTAATTTTGCAAAGAAAGCAAGTTAGTAAGTTATACATTTTTTGATCAGGTTACGAACTACTTCCTCGAACGTTTGAATCAATGCTTCAAGATTTACGAGCGAAGAACGAGGAAGGATACGATTACATCAGCCTCATCGATAAAGAAATGTGGACGAACGCATATGATGGTGGATATCGATATGGACACATGACTACCAACTTGGCTGAGGCAATCAATTCAACCTTAAAGGGTGCACATCACTTACCTATAGCAGCTTTGGTAAAAACTACATATTTTCGTTTGGGGGCGCTTTTTGCGAAGCTCGGGGGACAAGCTCAAACCTGGATGCAAGGCGGTCATGTCTATCACCCTAGATTAGTTGCAGATCTACAGAAAAAGTTATTGCATCAAATGGAATGTCTGTAACAAGCTTCTCTAGAAGACATGAAATGTTTCGTGTCACAGAGTTGCCACGACCTCTTCAAGTGATTGAAGTTGTTTCATTAAGAGTAAATCTAAGGGACAGAACGTGCGACTGCGGGTTTTTTCAAGCTCTGAAGTATCCATGCTCTTATGTGATAGCAGCTTTCTCTCATACACATTAATACTATAACCATTTTGTGGATACAGTATACCTACTATCTGAAGTTTTTAAGGTATACGAATTTGAGTTTCCCCTATAGGTAATGACAAAGACCCTGATGAGGTTCAAGATTGGTTTCCGATTGTACCAAATCCAAGTTTATTGAGGGAGCGTGGTCGTCCAAAATCCAATCGAATTCATTGCGATATGGATATTCGAGAAAGATCTAGACAAGACAGAAGATGTGGGCATTGTAGAAACCCAGGACACACTAGAAAAACATGTCCACTTTTGTTATTATCAAGTAACAATTGATGAGGAAATGATGTATTTGTTTATCAAATAATAATTCTTGTACTTTAATTTGCATTTACTTCAAGTTAATGTCATTCGATAATCGCTGATGAAGATTAAAAAACGAACACAATCATTAAATTTTATCAAACTAATAACAATTTGGTATTTGACAAATTTAACAAAATAAAGTAAGTATTAAATGAGAAATAATAAAAAATTACAATTTAACAAAATAAAGTAGATACAAATATAAAAAAAATCTATCGATGTATGCGACGCGAATGTGTTCCGCGGGGCGGTGGCTGTCGGTCTCGAGGAGGATTTCTTCGTATCACTGGTTCTGACTCCTCGCTGTCATCATCATCACCGTCGTCGTCGTTGTCGTTTTCGTCCTGAGCAGGTACATTAGGTTGATGAGGAGATGATGACAATGAAGCGCCTCCATAGAATAAGGACCCTGGAGGTGTATGACTGACTATCCCACCGGCCTGCGAAAATTGGGAAAACTCATAAAACCCAGACATCGCTGAGTGTGAAAACTGTACATGAGGTGTCTGTGCTGCGTCCATGGGTGATGAGGCTGAACCCGTCAGATATCCAGCATATGAACCCCAAGTTAGATCTACAAACATAGACCCCATAATAGCCTCCAGGAGAGGTCATCTGTGACGGTGGCGGCGGCGGGGTAATAAAACCAGGTGAAGGCGACGGCGGTGGCATCATATATGGATGCGACATCATAAATGGCTGCGATGGCTACTGTGAAGGTCCTGCTGGTGCAATTGAGGATGAATCGGAAGCACATGTTCTCCGTCCACAAGTCAGGGGATGATGGTGCTGTGTCGATGAACGTCTCTGTCGATGTCGCGGAAAGGTCTGCCTTAATACATCCTCGGGAAGCAGAAACAGTTTCCCGTTACTGTTGAACCACTCATAATAACCGTCAGTAACCATCAAGAGGTCATCAAAAATGGGCTCTCTACGGGGAAGGCACCGATGTCGATCCTCCCATAATATGACCCACTCATGATGCCTCACCAGCCAATTTGTATCTGTCTTGCCGCGCCTATCTGTGCTATGCAACTCGTCCATATTGCGAGGTGCTTCCGAAATTGGTTGAAAACAACCAAATTGTCGTAGCACGCGATCAGTGGAGTGCCACTCGACGGTCGCATAGCAGATCAATGGGACCATCGCCATCTAAACATCTGATGGGCCCCTCAACTCAGGTGGGATCACCGCCCTCACATCATCAGTAGAATATGGCACACATTCAAACTAAAACAAATATATATAATTTTTATCAAAAGAATAATCTAATTATATAACTATAATCTAAAATCGATTTTTAAACATTAAAATTCATACCTGTGTGCCAGCCTTCTGATCGATTAGCACCCTAATTTTTCTAAATCATCAGGTAGCTCCTGATGATTTTTTCTATAACTAGACCACCTATTCAAGGAAAAAAATTATTATACGCTGTATAAAATTATTAATATACAAAATTAGTTTTATAATTATCTCAGAAGTAGTGGAAATACGAATGGGTTCTTCACAACGGGACATAAAAAGGGCAATCGATACCATGCCCAAGACTACAACATCAGGAGACATCCGCCGATAGCATTACGCCTGTAGTCAGTTGCTCCACACATCTCCCTGTACAGCAAAGCCAAAATTGTCGATCCCCAACTGAATGATCCGGCCAGAAGAAAGTCGCTAAGATGTCGCAACCACATGCAGTGAACTAGGTTGTGCGATTTGTCTGGCATCAGGAACCCTCCTATCAACTGCAGTATGCATGCTCGTGCATACATCTTAATTTCATCCTTAGAGGCGTCTGCGCTCAACTCCCGAAAATTGGCATCTAACCAATTTAACGGTATCCTACCTCCGATAAAACTTTCCGGGAAACGTCATAGATTATCCCGGCACAAAGTAGTCCAGGAACCCTGCGAGATCCCTGATATCACATCTCCATCCACCGAAAGCCCTAGGTGCATAGCAACATCCTCAAGTGTAATCGTGCACTCTCCGCACGGAAGATGGAATGTGTGGGTCTCCGGCCTTCACCGCTCTATTAAGGCAGAAATAAGGTCTGGTTCTATCTTACAGTGACCCTGATATCTACCTATGTAACCAAATCCAGCCTCTACTAAATACGGCAAGACACAGCTAGGTATCACTAACTTAAGATTCCTAATAAAAGGATCTAATACACGGTCCTTCTCCTAAAATTAAATAATTACACAAATTAATTCTTAATCTAATAATCATGCATTAAATAAATCAATAAATTATTACAAATAATTTAAATTAAATTAAAACGTTAAAATGTTATCGTATCAGCAAAGTGTCAAGATATATGATTTTCATCCAAGCGAAGTAGATCACCTTCCATTATATATCTGCAAAAAAATTATATTAGTAAAATGATTAAATAAAGTAAAATGCTTAAATAAATTAAATACATAATATTAAAAATATTATAAAATATACTTTAAACAGAGAGGGTATTTAAGAGAATTTTAGAGAATATGGTGTGATGAAAGTAATAGAGGATGGGGTATTTATAGGGAGGATTGGGGGTAATTAAAGGTATAGCGCGCCCCTTGTACCGCGCTATACCCCACTTGTCAGATAAACAACTATATCGCAGATCAGGGGGCGCGCTATACTCACGTGTAAGCCATGTCAGCGTATAGCGCGGTACAGGAGGCGCGCTATACTCCACGTGACGCCAAATCAGCATATAGCGCGGGGCAGGGAGCGCGCTTTACTACTACGAGTGTTAGATCGAGAAATATAATATGACCGGTGTTAGATCGATAAATATATCGATCATCGATAATTTTTCGAGAAAAACGCCAATATATATGCGCCAACATGTTATCATTTTCCTATTTTAGTCATTGATTTTTTTTATATAAAAACGTCACTAACATTATGTTTTTTATTCCTATATTGATTCACATATTTTCTCTCTAGTCAACAATCAACTAATATGTTTTAATGATTTTATTTGAGCCAATAAAGTGATGATACGTTTCATCGTCTTATCAAAGAAAAAATGAAATTTTGGGGATGTGAAAGATTGAAAACCGAGACCCCTGCATGAATCCCCACACTTAGCCATTGAACTAAGTTAAGATCTTGTTAACATTCATCCAACACTTATATTTAACAACTGTGTTATCAACTCCCATATCATTTTCTATTATTTATTAACGGAAAATGATCAACTTGTTACTTCTTGAGTAACAATTTTGTAACATTTCGTAGTCAGGAGATAATCAAAAAGCTTGTTATTGTCGAGTGACTGTTTGAATAATTTTTCCTAAAATACTATTAAACTTTTAGAGGGTGAACTGCCATGTACGATGGATGATCTTATTGTGATTGCAATGCAACTAATAAAGAAATGAATTTACATATAATAAAATTGGACTGGTGAAGTTATTAATTAGGCGAAGCTAATCAACTCCTCCTTCCCAGATTGAAGTAGAACCACAGCAGAAAATGTCTTCTTCTCCCCCTTGTCCGAAGCTTCGATCTTGAGAAAGTATTTGGTGTCCTGTTGGGCGGCTTGCACCACCTTCACAAACTCCAGTTGATTTCCCTTCTTGTTGTTCTCTTCCACAGCGAACCTCCCTAATTCTTCCACCTCTTCGTCCGTCGTTGCATCGCCAATCGGCTGTTATGACTGTGGAAGGAAAAATGAGGACTTGAAGAGTAAAAGGAGAAATTAGGGTTTGATGAGGTGGAATTGGGGATTAAAATCGAGAAGAATTGGGAATTAGGGATTGGGGAGATCGACGGGGATCAAAGAGGATGGAAGTGTTATGAAGCATTACCTAAACGGCAGCGTTACTGGGTGTTAGTGAAGTTGAGCTGAAGACTAATACCAAGGGCTGAAGGAAAGGGCCAGATAACAAAAATATTGAGATTAAGGGTTGTTAGTTTGATTCTGAATAAAATTATTTAATGTTGAATATTAAATCGTTCAGTATTTAGATTGTTTGTTTTTTACTTCTGAATGATTCAGTGCTGATTGAATCAGTAAAATAGTACTGAATGATTCAACACATAAATATATTTTAAATGATTCAGAGTCATTATCACACAATATCACATTCAGAATTAATTCACACAGAATTACTGAAGCATTTAAATCATTTTATGTTTAATTATTTATGAGTTTAATTATTATGTTGTAGTTGTTTGATTATTGCTACAGCTGGCAATTACATCAAATCCGTACATTGTATAGAATAAGTAAATTGTGAAAGTGTACTGGATCATTTTTATGAAATTCTAATGGAAGTTCTTTTTCCCTTTCTTTCTACATTCATAACAAATTGGTAACCGAGCCACGTTTACTGATCCAAATCCAAGCTGGGTAAGCACAAGAAATCATCTAAAATGGGTGAAGATAAGCCACCATAGTTAATGGAGTCAAGTAGTGAAGAAAAACCATAGGGTGCACCTAAATGGTGGGAGGAACAGAAGGCTATTGGGGAGGAGAGATTCAACACATTGGAAGCTACAACAGAGGAAACCAAAGGTTATTTAGAGAATTTATTGAGCCTGATGTCTAAAAGTGCTGATGACACAGAACAACCAACACCAATGAGCAAACCGAAGATAGAGGAGAAAGCTAATGACAAATATGTAGGTAAGAGACTTTTACAAGTTACTGTGATTAATGAGCATGAAAAATATTCTTTTAGACCAGAGGAACCAGGAGTTTTAGCTTCTAAACCTGATACACAGCCATTTCATGAGGCTACACCTTATAATGCTCAAAAAATGAAACTGGAAAATAGCTGGAATGAGGTAGGGGAGCAGTCTAGTCAAAAGAATGCAACGAGTACAATGATTAACAGACCAAGATTGGAACTTTAATTTTTTGATGGATCTAATCCTAGGAGTTGGTTAAAAAATGTCAGAAGTATTTCAACATTTATGCTATCCCTGATTTTCAGCAAGTAGAAGCGGCTATTATGTATTTGACTGGAAAAGCTAAAACTTAGTTTGATGGTTACATAATGCAAAAGCACAAGGTCACATGGCATGAGTTTGAGGCTGATTTACGCCATAGATTTGGGAGTAGCACTTACATTGATGTTGTTGAAGAATTTAATAAGCTATTATTACAAAGGGGCATTGTGGAGGATTACCAGGAAAGGTTTGATGAGTTGATGCCTTTCATATTTCAACAAAATCCTCATCTTGGGGAGGAATACTTTATCTCTAGCTTCATCAGTGGATTAAAGGATGAATTGAAGCATAGGGTTCGGGCACATGAACCAAAATCATTGGCTGCAACATATAAGCAGGCCAAATTGCATGAACTTTCCTGTGATATTAAGAAGTTCAGAAATCCTGTTAGAAAATTTCAGTTTCTAATCAAAATCCAGTGGTGAAAAACTTTGCTTCCACATCCATTCAAAAACATACTGCTACACTTCCAAACACCAAGCAAAGCCTACTGGATTACAGGAGAGCCCACAATTTTTGTTTTAAATTTGGAGAGAAATTTGGCCCTGGCCATCAGTGTAAAATGAAGCAATTAAATATGATGGAGGAGGACACACCAAATGATGGGGATATACAGCTGGAACAGATTAATTCTGACGCTAAGATGATGCAGGAGGATGGAGAAATGGATGATGGTGCTCTTGAGATTTCCATTAATGCCTTGAATGGGTGTGCAGGGCATAGTACTATTCGAATCCAAGGTAATATTCAAGTCAAACTCTTGAATATTTTTGGTTGACAGCGGCAGTATTCATAGTTTTATTACTCCGGAATGAGCTAAAGATGGGGTGGAAGTGGTTCACACCAGTCCTTTACTCATCACGGTTGCTAGTGGAGAGAGATTACAAAGCACAGCTAAGACCAATCAGTTGCGATGGAGTATGCAATGGTACTACTTTAAACATGATTTTCGGGTTTTGCAAATGGGAGGTAGTGATATGGTTCTTGGCGTGGACTGGATGCGGAGGTATAGCCCAATTTTGACGGATTTCGAGAGATGACTTTGACATTTCAAAAAGACAATGAGACTATTTCACTTCAAGGGGGGAAATGACGCCCTTATATGAAGCTGATCTCAGGCGAAAAAATGCAGAAACTTACATCTATACATCCAGAAGCTATTGGTGAACTATATTGGCTAAGTGCAGAAGCGGAGTGGACGATCATGAAGTTCCTTGCGCCTTACAGCCCTTACTTGCTGAATATCAGCAAATATTTGATGATCCTAAAGGATACGTTTTCGATTCAAGTGGTCGAGGATCTTTTGGATGAGTTAGCAGGTTCTGTGTACTTTTCTAAAATTGATTTGAGATCCGGATATTGGCCAATCCGAATTCGTGAAGAGGACATACCGAAGACAGCTTTTCGAACTCATCATGGCCACTTCAAATTTAAGGTCGTGCCTTTCGGTTTGACCAACTCTCCTGCTACATTTCAGTCTTTGATGAATATCCTATTTGGCATATTGCGGAAATTTGTCGTGGTTTTTTTTTTATGACATATTGGTTTACAGTTCCACATTAGAGGACCATGTTGCTCATTTGCGGACTGTTTCCACTTCCACTGTCGTCGTTTGTCCATTAACCGCCGTGAACAACATCGTCAAAATCATCGTGGGCACTGCAAGGATTCTCAGTTCTGCTTTGGCCATTTTTTTACTTTGAATTCGTTGTATAGTTTGATTGATAATTATGATGATATATATACAGGAGAGAGAACTGAACATGAGGAAAGAAGAGTGGTGTGCAATGATTGAAGAGACGCAAATTAAGGGACCAAAATGCTTTGAGAGGGCAAGCGACAAGCAAGGCTAGATAACAGTCAGTTTTAACTACTTGTCTTACAACTCCGGTTAGTTCTATTTGGTCCGTTTTTTATCATTTTCTATTTTGAAATGTTCCTGTGTCCCTACAATCACGCCATTAAAATGGACCGTAAAGCTTAAACATGTGGTAGAAGTAAAGAAGTAAAGGATGATGTTGAAGCTTTGTGATCCATTTCATATAAAGTAAAACTAATATTAATAAAATATCAATTGGTTCAAAAATTAATAAAAAAAAGACCATGTCATCATAAAATTGGGAAGAAAACGATCAAATAATAAAAATTCAATGAATAAAATTCAATGATTAAATTAAAAAATTAAAAATACAGTAAGTAAAATTTATATATTCGATATAATTTTAATTTAATATTTTAATTCATGTAAAAATAATATTTTAAATTAAAAAAAAAAATTTATTAAATATTTAATCAAATATATATCGAACTAAAGAAAGAAACTCTGCGTTCTCAAAATTTTTGATCTAATAACAATTTAAATCATTGTAAAATTTAATATTACACAAATCAAGTGTTAACTTCTGAATTTTAAATTTTTTTATATAAATCTAAAGTGAATATAAGATAATATCTATATAAAGATTTAATTATTTAACAATAAACGATCATACCTCTATATAATAAACTCAAGACCTCAATAATAACAATAATTCCTTAATTAATAAAGATACTCAATTTATAATGAAAGTTAAATTTAACTACCTAATAAATCTTTATAATTTTTTTTAAAATAATATAATATTTTGATCATATAAATATTTAATTCTGCGTAGGGGATAAAAGCAGGACGGAAATAACCTATCAACAACAGAGAGAACTGAACCAACTCGAGTCTTCAGATAATTGGTTGAAACTGAGTGTCAGCCAACCTTGCCAACTTATCTCACCCCCCTTAATTAGCGTCTCTTCAATCACTGCACACCACTCATCTTTCTTCATTTTCTTTATTATATATAATCAGATCATTATCAATCAAAATATAAAGAGGTTCAAGAAATAGAGAGGTTCGCGGTACAAGAGTACAACAAAAGAAACGGGGGTAGTAAGGCCCAACAGATAGTTTCCGGAACCAAATACTTTCTGAAGATCCAAGTATAGCTGAACGGGGTGAAGAATAAGTTTTCTGTTATAGTCCTGATTCTATCCGGACAGAAGGAAATGCTGAGCTTCACTGCACCTAAATAACAACATCGTCATTCGGATTTTATCATATCATATCATACATGTAAGGATAGATCTATATTAAAACACATATCATTACTTTATTAGATACATTCCAATCTGATCAAGATCATCATACATGACTGTTCATTGCGTATACCATCATCTAGATCATACAAACACCCCCATGATCAACTTGCAGATCTCTCTAATATTTGACAATAAGCAAATTGGAACTCGTGTTATCATGCCTTGCTGTCGATGGCCATGGGTGCCACCTCTTGTTTTGCCCTCTTGTTCATCTTAGCGAATATGTTACCGTAAAATTGAGCATCCTTCTTGTTGCATTCCTTGATTTTCTCCTTTAAGATTCGGTACTCCAGTTTCACATCCTTGTTGTCAGGGTCGATCTCCAAGGCCTTCTTTATATCCGCTTCAGCCAAATCGAGATCAACGAGTTGAATATATGCTTGAGTCCTCCTGTATAGAGCTTTCACATTCCTGCTATCAAGCTCCAACACCTATAAAACCACACACAGCGAACAGGAACCATCAGTCCAAGTGAATCAACATTTACCTTCAATCAAAACAAGTTCTAAACACTAGTACAGTTACAACCTTGGTACACAATTTCTCGGCCTGCTTGTAATCTTTGAGTTTCAGTTTGCAAGCCGCATTGTTAAGGTTGCAAGTTACTTTCAGCGACTTAGTCTGCTTCTTCTCTTCCTCGCTGAAAGATGAGTCATATTCTATGAGCTTAGCAGCCTGCACGAACAAATCGTCATTGTCAAATTCAGGAGTAAAGACAGTTTAAAAGTGTTGTAGGAATGACAAACTGCAGAGTGGATCATACCTTCTCATATCTTTTAGATGCTCTCTCGTATTTACCGGCTTTGAACAATGCATTCCCTTCTTCTTTCTTCTTCCCGGCAGATTCAATCTTTTCCGGTGTACTCATATCCCATGATTCTTTCTCCTGCAATCATGAACTTATTTAGAATGTAGTCACCACGACATCGATTGAAACAAAGAATGTACTTATTCACTGACCTTGACGAACGAGATCATCTCCACCTCGTAATAAACAGTTGAATTAGCCGGAACTACAGCCAACTCTTGCTGTGATTCAGATGAACCAAAAGCATATTCCGGCTGAATGGTGATAAGCGCATTTTCTCCTTTCTTCATGGTCTTCACGGCTTTGTCAAGGCCATCAATTACTTGTTCTGTCATAATTGTCAACCGTATTAGCAACCAACTTTAGGCAAAAACTCAAGAATCAAATGCTAAAACTATCATTACCTTCATCGATTTTGAACTCGAGCGGCTCTTTATCATAGCCTTTTCTCGCAAAGATCGTCCCGTTCGGTAGCTTCCCGACCAATTTCACTACCAAATACATATAATCAGTAAATAATACACTAAAATACTTGTTACATTACAGCAAAATGCAGAATTCAAACCAATCTTACCTCGAACCACCGCTCCGTCATTCGGTCGCTCGTAACCCTCTCCCTCTTTCAAAATCTTTTTCAAGACTTTCTTGTCTTTCGTGACATCCGAAACACTCTTCCAAGAAACCAACTCGAGAGTTATACGAAGGGTTGAGTTGGGAGGAACTTCACATTCCCCGCCATCCGCCGGCTTACCGCCCTCGCCGAATGCATCTATACTCAAATAAGCATCAGTCTAGTGTCATAGCATCCCTAAACGAATATAAGGGTACAAGGAATTTAATTTTAACTTACATTGTGGCTTCACTGTCAACAAGACCTTCTCCCCTTTCTTCATCGTCTTCACCGCCTTCACCATTGCCGGGCAGAAATAGCCTGCAGGGGGACAAATTTCAATACCCAAAAGTTCTTCAAATCAAGTGGGAATATATAACAGAAGGGAATAACAGTTACCATCTCCGACAGTGAATTCGACGCCATCCGATTTCGAAATCAGTGTACCATCTTCTAAACAAGCTTCGTACTTAACTGTAAAACACACAAGAACATAAGTAACAACAGAATGACATTAAACTTTAAACGGTTTAAATGGAAAGAGGAAAAGAAATCGTAGCATACCAAATACTTCATCCAAATCTTTTGGATTCTCCCAGCTTTCCCCTTCCACAAGTATCTTCTTCAAGATTCCCCCATCTTTGCATATGTCCTTTTCGCTCATCCAAGTAAGCAACTCGACATCGAATTGAAGAGTCGCGTTTGGAGGAATTGTCGGTGGTGAACCAGATTCACCATAAGCCAACTCGGGAGGTATAGTGAAAATGGCGTTTTCTCCTTTCTTCATCGTTTTGATACCCTCGTCCCAGCCTTTAATTACTTGTCCTGCAAGTTAATAAGACAAGAAAGCCTAATCCATGACCTTGAACTTGAATGGAGTATAGGAATATAAATACATACATAGATATATAATTACCTAGGCCAAGCTTGAACTTGAATGGAGTCCCTCTATCACGGCTGGAATCGAACTTGGTTCCATCAAGCAAAGTTCCAGTATAATGCACTACAAAAAGAGAAACCAACAGATGCAATCAAAATCTAACTACAAACAAATCAACGAATAAACGAAGAGAAAAAGATAAAGAAAATAAGAAGATTCATTACCTTCAACTTCATCGCCAGTTTTAGGATGCTCCCAACCTTCACCTTCCTTAACCAGCTTCTTCTTCAAACCATTCTTCCCAATCTCTTTCTCCTCTCCAACTTTGAGACTGGGTTAACTGGGTCTTCGTCTTCCGGATGTCCATCACATCTTCTTCCATGTTGCTGCCTGTTGGGAACTCGAAGTCGTCCTCCATGGCGTTTTCGCTGGACTGGGTGATTTTTTAGAAGGCAAATGGGCAATGCGAGGAAGCTTTTTCTTGGATTTTTGCTGATTGATTGATCGTTGAGAAATGAATTGAAGCCATGGGATTTTATAAGGAGGATATTGGAGCTGCGAACGGGGGACAGAGAGTCTAGATAGTTCTAAATGGCAACATACACAAAAGAGGGTTCCAGAATTCTAGCCCTTGTAGAGCCTTCTTTTGACAATATCGTTGAGATCTTCGCGCTAAATATTATTGATATCCGTATAAAATTATATAAAATCTAGTTTTAATTTTATTTTAATTTTTCATAGTTAAAAAATTAAAAATAATATTAATATATCGTAATATTATATCATTATTAAAAAAATTACATTAACATTCTATTAATATGATCAAAATAAAATAAAAACAAAATTTAAATATGATTTTAAAAAATAGTTAAATAATAAAATAAAATAAAAATAATAATTATGATACTAAATGTGTGTTATTTTTCAATAATATATATTTAGTTTATTCAATTATATAAGATTTTAGAGCGATTATAACATAATAAAATGTAAAGTTATTAAATAATTTAGAGGAAACTATTTATTTGCATCTACCTTATTTTCCTGTCATTGAATTATTTTTTGTTTAAAATTGTATTTAATGTCATATTTTAGACAAATGACATGTAAGTTATTAATTAGTAAAGAGAAAATAATATGAAAAATAAAAATCACTTCAGTATAGTTGTTAATTTTTGTACAATGAATATCAAAATAAAAAGTAATGCTATATAATTTTAAAAAAATTAACTAGGTCACTAAAACATAAATGTAAAAATAAGTAGGTGTCGAAAAAGAAAATATCCAATAATTTATTGGGCTATGCTAGAGCTATACTTAATTTAATGCCAAATTATAATTAATTCCAATAAGAAATATATATGAAAAATAAATAAAAAAAACAATGATATTTAAAATATTTTTTATAGGAATATCTAATTTTATTAAAAAGATGAAATATTATTATAACAAATATTTACAACAATAATCATAAACTAAACATAATTAAGATATTTTTATAACCATATAAAAAATAGTCACTTAAGATCACACAAAGACTATACAAGAAAAAGTTAAAACCCTAATAAAAAAACTAAAACAAAAGATAAATACAAACAGATCTGACTGTATCGATAAATGAATCACAAAATGGATGAAACTATTGGAAGACCACCAACAAATCACAAATCAAAGTCGAGCGACGTGAGAAAACAATCCACGAATACAAATCGCATAACCAAATTCAATCTGAAGGTATAAAGTAGGGAAGATAAACATGATTTTAAAATGACGAATTTTAAATCCAACCCTAAAAAAATATAAACAAAATCAACAGCCCAACAATAGAAAACATGTCATAAAAATATCAAAAAATACGTCATAAAGGTATAATTATTAAAAACTATAAAAAATAAAAGAAAAATAAAATATTATCGAGAACGACAACTAATATTAAAATTAATATCATTCTATAAGAACTCTGTCAATAAAAAATGAAGAGAGGACCAACCACGATTAAAATAAAAAAAAACTCTAATTATAAATATTAAGTGAATATTTTTAAAATGAAAATTTGCATTCAAATTAATATTTTTAAATATTAAGTGAATAATTTTGTTAGGAAAAAAGTGGATAAGTTATAAAAAATTAATAACTATAAGACTTGTAGACGTAAGCACTGAACAGTTGAATTAGTCACCTAACCAATATAAATTCTTTTAGAGCCTAAACAAAAATTTTATTTATACTAAATTTATAATTTTTATTTGAATTTTAATCATTTTAATATTTTCAATAATTATTATCTTAATAATTAAGTGACATCGTTATCGTTTTGTCTAATATTTTTAATATGTTGTTTGGTATTCTTCATTTTTTAGACAATTTTTATTTTAATCATTTTATTTAAGTTTTGAAGTTTTTAATTTTGTTTTTATTAACTTTTTTTTACCTTCCCGGATTTCAAGGCTTCATTTTAATTAATCTGGATTGACCCGTGTCATTTTTTTTCTTTTCAACGTTGTTTGATATCCTTTTTTACTATTTATTAATAGGTAAAAATTATCTTGTTTGTCTATATTACTTTATTTATTTAGAAAGACTTTATTATTATTATTGATATATTTAGGGATGGAGTTAGGGTTAAACTATAAGGGTCAAGTTATTTAACTATAAACAAATAGAATTTTTAAAATTGAATAAACTATAAAATTTAAAGGAGTTATAGTTTAATTACACTAATCTCAAAATTGATCTTAAAGAGTAATTAAATAAAAAAAGTTAGAGGTCAAGACATATTTTCGTTTTAAAACCAAAAGAGTCTTAAATTAATTAAATCAGAAAATATTAAAAATGAGAGTTAATTGTAAAAACTTTAAGATATTAATGACTTGAAAATAATTAACCCATCAAAGGACCATGATAAAAATTATAGGGATAATATAAAAATTACAGGGACCTAAAAATAAATAAAAAACAAAAGGTTAAAGGATCAAAATAGCAAAAACAAAAACTTAAAGTCTCAAAATAGTAATTATAGAAACTTAAAGGACCAGGATAAAAATACAAATAAACCAGAATCTAAATATCAAATATTAAATAATATAGGGATAATAAATGAAAATAACCCACAATTAAAAAAAGGACTAAAATAAAAGTAAAACATACAAGACCACAGTAATTAAATCAAATACCAAATGGTGACTAAAATGAAACACTTACAAATTTCATAGCCAAATTCGAAAATTAAAGAAAATAAATAACAATTGAAATCAATGACTAAAAGAAAAAAATTACAAACATTAGAACTAAAGTTAAATATTAATAATAACAACAAAATATGCATGAACAGGCAGGACTATAATGAGAACGTAAAGAATTAAATGGGCTCAAAACGTAATAACACACATGTCATGCAATGATCAAGTGAACAACTTACAAACTCCGGAGGACCAAATATAATATTACCCCACTTTCAAAAACATGCTGAATCCCTCCTTTTTTCACGAAAAATGACGTTCCTTTTGCTGGTATATAACCAAATGTTGGGTTATGAAAACCCTACTTTTCATTCCTCACCATCCACGCCGTTTTTTAGAGAGGGCACAAAACACTAACCTTTCTTTTTGTTCTACAGTTTTAGAGAACCCTCACGTCATCTCTTTCTTTGCCACAAATCGATGACTACCTTCACTCAAGCTTCCCCTACGACGATCGAAGCAAGGAGAAAGGAAGAAAAGCTCCACCTTTGCTTTCAAACACTCAAAAATAAGGTAAAAATAACCCTTTCCTATTTCTTTTTCTGTTTCTCTCTCGGTTTTTATCTCTATTTTCTTCGTTTGAAGTTTTTAATTTTTTCTTTTGAAATCCTCCCCGAAACCCCCGTGTTTCCTCAATTTTTCTCTCGGTAGTTTGTCTTCGAATATAATTTTTACATTTGTTATAGTAGCAAAAAACCTATCTCTGTGTACTTTTAGAACTCTAAAGGGATTGAAATGCTTGTTGGTTATGGTTGCTGAGGAAACCAACGGTGGTTGCGTGAGGGAGGTGTGGTAAAAAATGGGGAGCTTAGCTAACCATGGTGGAGGGACCATTGTTCATGGCTTGTTGACTTGGGTTTGGGCGGACGAAAACTGTGTTAACAGCTGTCCCTCTTTGTCCTTTTTCGTGGAACGAAAAAATAGGACAAAGATAAAATGACACAAATTTTGTTGGGTGGAGTTGAAAATTGACTCTGATATTTCAATTAAGAACAATTCCATGTCGAATTGAGTTGCGGATAGCTCCTCCGTCGTGAAGTCGTGTCCATCTTGAAATGATATGAAATTGAACATAGTTCGGATTTGAATCGGGATGCGACTTCTCGTTGCGAAATTGTAGTCAACTTCGGTCTTTTCTCGGTTTAAAGACATTGGTTTAAAAATTCGACTGGAAAATAGTTTCTTGACTTCACCATGTGATTGATAGTCTCTCGAAATCGAACTCAAAAATCTTCGTTGACGGATAGCTTTTCTCGACTAAAGTTATGTTGCCTGAAATGGTTACTTGTCATTACATAGCTAACCCAGGTCTTCTTCTCGACTTAAAGACCTCGGTTTAAACTTTAGCCTGAAATAGTTCTTGATGCTTCCATGTGGTTGATGGTCATCGAGCTGAGTGGAATCAACTCGAAAGTTTTTGTTGACAGATAACCTTCTTGCCTTGAGCTATGCTGTAAATTTGATTTGCCTCTGAGTGTGTAATCGAACTCGAAGGTATTTTGTTGACAGTAGCCCTTCTTGCCTTGAGCTATGCTGCAAATGATGCCTTTGAGCTAAGTGTAATCGAACTCGAAGGTCTTTGTTGGCATATAACCCTTTTTACCTTGAACTATGTGTAAATGATGTGTCTTTGAGCTGAGTGTAATCGAACTCGAAGGTCTTTGTTGCCAGATAGCCTTCTCGCCTTGAGCTATGCTATAAATGATGTGCCTTTGAGCAGAGTGTAATCGAACTCGAAGGTCTTTTCTTGGCATAACCCTTCTCGCCTTGAGCTATGCTGCAAATGATGTGCCTTTGAGTTGAGTGTAATCGAACTCGAAGGTCTTTTTTGGCAGATAGCCCTTCTCGCCTTGAGCTATGTGCAAATGATGTGCCTTTGAGCTGAGTGTAATCAAACTCGAAGGTCTTTGGTAAAACCCTTCTCGCCTTGAGCTATGCTGCAAATGTATGCCTTTGAACTGAGTGTAATCGAACTCGAAGGTCTTTTATTGGCAGATAACCCTGCTCGCCTTGAGCTATGTGCAAATGATGTGCTTTGACTGAGTGTAATCGAACTCGAAGGTTTTTCTTGGCAGATAGCCCTTCTCGCCTTGAGCTATGTGTAAATGATGTGCCTTTGAGTTGAACTGTAATCGAACTCGAAGGTCTTTTTTGAAGGTGCTTTTGAATCAAGTATCTTCCATTTTAGAGTCAAACTTGACTCTAAGTTGCAAAACATTATGTATGTAAAAAGAATGATGTGATGCTCTTAAGTATGTCTAAGATGGATGTAATATGAATTAGGTCCGTCTCCTGAATGGTCTCGTACTTTATCTGTCGCTCTGGTCGTGGGAATCGATCGTGCCCCATTTTCTTCTCGGGTTTCAGCTTCATATTTGAGGATGTCCTATTTGAAAATGTTTTTCTTCTTTCTCTTATTTAAGAGGGAAAGGATGGAGAATAAAATTCTAAAACATTGCTCCTTAATTCAAGCCGCAATCGAATAAAATCATAAACGAGTTCAAAGAATATCTAAGGAATCAATAGCTCTTTTAATGCTTTCAGAGTTATAGCTCTTTACAAATATTAAATGAATAATTGGCTTTAGGTTGCCCTCCAATTTTCTAAGGTTTCAGCCATAAAAAAATGTCATTTTTTGGGTCATTGCAACATGCCTTTTTTTGCTTGCATTTTAAATGGATGGACAAATGACGCAACTAGCATGATCAATTACTAGACCTTTTATTTCGATCCTCTGAATCTTCTATTTGTTTAAGCTTTGTAGACTCCTCTAACAAAGGCAGTGCAAAAATCATCTAAAAATGAAATTCTTGAGTGCTCTGTGAAATTGACTATAACAGGCGTTCCTTAACTCCATTAGGTGGTGTTTGGTTGGCATGAATCCCTTGAAATTGGTGGAATTGGAATCCAATTCCACCACTTTCCCATGTTTGGTTCACGTTTTCTAAGGGAATTGGAATCCCTCATGCTTCAACTTTCCATCAATGAGGGAAAGTGAATTTCATCCAAGAATGGATGGAATTCAATTCCTTGTTGGAGGAATTGAAATTTGACCATACTACCCTCGTCAATCTTTTGGTAACTTATTCATAATTGAATAAAATATTTTTTATTATTCGGATCGGGTTTCTAATTCATATATTCGGGTCGGGTCGGGTCGATTTTTTTAAGTGTGATATTCGGTCAGTTCGGTTTAGGGTGAAAAATATCCGACCCAAAATATATATATTTTACCTTATATATTTAGGAATAATTACAATAATACCCCTTTATATAATTTTTTCAATTAAGTCACTGTTTTTATTGAATAAAATAATTTTTATTATTTCAGGTCGGGTCGGGTCAGATTTCTAATTCATATATTCGGTCGGGTGAAACTTTATTTGATCGGGTCGGTCGGTTATTTAAGTGTGATATTCGGGTCGGGTTTTTATGTGATATTCGGGTCGAGTCGGTCGGGTTTTTAAGTGTGATATTCGGTTGGGTCGGGTTTTTAAGTGTGATATTCGAGTCGGGTCGGGTTCGGGTTTAGGGTGAAAAAAAGGCCGACTAAAAAAATATAATTTTACCTTATATTTAGGAATAATTACAATAATACCCCTCTATATAAGTTTTTTCAATTAAGTCAAGTTTTTATGAAAAAAATAATTTTTTTATTTCGTGTCATGTCGGGTCGGTTTCTAATTCATATATTGAATAAAAATAGTTTTTGGTATATTTTTTGGTAACTAATTAATATATCCGATTGGAATATATCGAAATATTATTTATCTTTTGGTAACTTATTAACATATTTTGATTGCGATGATTTAACTTATGATGTTTATTACATTTTTATAATTTATTGAAATTATAGTCAATCAATAAAATGAAAATTTATTTTTTATTTTTTATATATATACATGTAAGTTGT
This sequence comes from Hibiscus syriacus, assembly GCF_006381635.1. NCBI lineage: Eukaryota > Viridiplantae > Streptophyta > Magnoliopsida > Malvales > Malvaceae > Hibiscus > Hibiscus syriacus. The sequence goes on from NW_024063495.1 coordinate 3,435,712, forward strand.
AAAACAAACTAAAATAAAGCAAAAAACAAGGGGTAATTTTGTCATTTTACATTACTGAAATCAAATTCATCTGACATGTTTGCGAACCAAACAGAATATGGAATTGGATTCCAATTCTATTTCCAGCCAACCAATATAATATGGAATTGGATTCCAATTCCTGACAGATTTCAATTCCTTCACAGATTCCAATTCCCTCAGAAACTTCCAGCGAACCAAACGCCACCTTAGTCTACACTACCAAAAATTTCTTGTTTAGATAAATTTGATTTAATTTCCATTGTCTAGCTAGCCAAATCCATAAGTCGGGCGTTTAACCAATTGCTTTAGAGGGACAACTTAATATTATAATAACTTTTATCAGGTTTAACTGAAGGGTTCATCATCACAAATCTTCAGCCTGACAATAGCAGGAGCAAACACTGAATTGCCAAGTGTTTGAGCAATGTCATGGTTTGAATGTAATATTCATAAAGTCAGGGCTTCCGAGTTTCCTCTATAACCAATTGCCTAGAATAGCTCAGCTTTACGGATTTAATTTCTTAAGATTCAAGAAGAACTTGTTATAGTCTAGGTGTTTGTTGAAAGTCAGGAAATCTCATCTTAGAGTTCAATTTCCAAGCAATTGACCTGAACTAGATTCACCTACTCGACTATTCCATCTGTAAAGATCATGATTATCATCGAACGTCTTAAACAAAAATATAGTAATGTCATATGCAAAAGATGCCCATGTTGTCCGCACCTATGCACATCTAAATACCAAGCCTTTTTTTCATTCTTTATGAAGAGAATGCTATATTAGTTCTTGTAAGAGAAATGTATGTTATTGAACGTATCTTTCGGGGTAAGGTCAAGTCCTTGTTTTATCACTTTTAATCGTGTTACTTTGTCAAAGATCTATAAATCTAATTATTTACAGAGTTTTTAATTTAGTTGATATTCAAAGAATTTCAAGTCTGTAAATTTGATTCATTACTCATAAATTTGATTCATTGTTCGTCGTATTTAAAGTAACATAAATAATATTCTCACAAAACTTGAGAAAATGAAAAAAAATTCAAATAAAATGTCTCAAATGATAAATGATATTCCTCACTTGGATGCCCCCAAGTTGTGAAGTCGATCCAGTTCTTGTTACATCTTCTGCACGATTCTCTTGAATGCGTAACAGTTCTCAATGTGCCCAGGGACACCCGTGATATTCACAATGAACATTCTCATCATAACACCGGGGTATGGGGCTTCATGGGTTCCACCGGATATGGTGACACTAGTGAGTGTCAAAAAGTTGTTTGTAAAGCTCTTTGTAGGTCATTGGAATAGGGTCGAAATGCCCCCTTTCATTCTTAAGTTCTTTGGAATCTTGTTTAGAAGTACCTGGCGGTACAGCTACAGTTAATTTTGGGCTGAAGATTGTAACACCTTTATTGGCGTGGTTGATGTTGTTAATCTCTCCATCATTCTCCTTCATAGGAGGTTTCTTATTGGTCTCTCAATCCTTAATTTTGCCTTGCTTTATGGCCGACTTGATCAGTTCTTCGGTCATAACCAAGTCTGAAAGCTTCCTGATGTGATTGCAACAAGGTGTCCAAAATATGGAGCCTTCAGGGTCTGTACAAAAAACTTCAGAGTTTATTTCTCATCCAAGGGCGGATGAACTTGTACAACCAAATCCTTCCATTTTTTAGCATATTGTCTGAAATTCTCGTTATGCTTATTTTTCATGCTTTGTAGTATAACTCGATCCGGCCTTATGTCATTGACATGCTTGTATTGTTCCAGAAATAACTTGGCCAGGTCATTCCAGGTCTTGATATATGATCAGCTTAGCTGGTTGTACTACCGGATGGCTGAGCCTGACAGACTCTCCTAGAAGCAGTGGATCAGGAGTTGGTCATTTCCTCTATATTCTGTCATCTTTCGGCAGAACATGGTGATGTGAGCGGATAGACAATTGTTCCCATCAAACTTCTCGAATTTTGGGGACTTGAATTTCGGAGGAATAACTAAGTCTGGGACTAGATTGAGTTCTGCGACATCGACTCCATGGTAGTCATGGTCTCATTTTATTATCCTCATTTGGTCATCCAATTGCTTGATTTTCTCCTCCATCTTCTCTGTTTTGCTATCTTCGTCCAAATTCGGCATATGATAATAACCCGGATTGTTCTCGGGGTTAAATACAACAGTCTGTATCTTTGCAATTGATGGGGTTTTTGCCTTTGTAGCAGATATGCCCCCTTGAAGTTCAGGTAAGATTCCAGGTGTGATAACCACTTGCAGGGTAGGTGGCTTAGCTACCACTTCTAATAAACCTGCCCCAGGTGGACTTGCTTGATGTAGACCGATAACTTGGCCACAATTTGATCAACCAAGGACTCTTGGCTTTTCATGATTGTATCCAGAGTACTCAGACTACTCTAGTTTATCTTATCTTCTAGCTCTCTCTGTAACTTCAGCATATTCTCCTCGATTTGTGAGATTCTTGCTTCCATATTCTTTTATTTCAAGCGGGTGTTATGCGGATGGGGTGTGTCCAATTCTTGAGGTGGTGTATCCAATGTTTGTTCCTTTCGAGGAGACATGCTTCTGTTAGTAATGCAAATGTAAAGAAATGAAAATAGCAAAATGCAAAATATGTTTAAATGTATAATGCATGCAAGGTTCAAGGCATTGATTCGAAAAATGTGTCTGTTATTATAAATAATCCTTATTAGAGACAAAAGTGTTACGTCTAAAGAGACAAAAACATTTTGATGGTATAGATCTCTGTATTTTTTCTATCACCGATGTAATATCCTGTCGAACCGTTCCGACTCCTTTGGCTAAACTGTGCAAGTGACGAGCTGCTTGCCCCAAAAAAAGTCTCGAAGGACTGCATATCCGGCTTTCACTCTCTGCTGAGTCTGTTCCTAACGAAAGTGCCATTGGAGTCCTCCGTCGATAGGAACTATCTGAAGCTTGCTTCTTGAATTTGTCAATAGTGGCATGTTGTCTTTGAATGAGCTCTCTAGGTCAATAACATTTTCTCGTCTTGCCCCTGCAACCCTTGTCAGCTCAAAAAAGTTGACTTTTGGTGTGCACAGTGTAAATCCCGGTCCATTCTGAGTATTCTCTGACCATAGTTGGACTTCTGAGCTTTTCATCTCTGGTATTATAACCCCTTTGTTCATCAATGCAAATTATTTATGTTTAACGAACACGTTTTTTGTGGATCAACACATTTTTTGAATGAATGATGCAAAAAATGAAATTAAAATAAAAGAGAATAAGAAGGAAAAGAGTTAGTGAGGTAAAGATTAAAAAAACAATCATGAAAATAAAAGTCCTACCCAACATAATATCTACCCCACATGCTTATTATTCCTACCGGACATGATCTCTATCCCGCAAGTTGATTTTGAATAAGTCCTAACCGCATAAATTTCTAGTTCACATGCTTTGAACATAAAATAAAGCAAGAAATAATATTAAAAATAGTCTAGGGTTTGAAATAAGGATTTGGGATAGGCTCTCATTCTTCATAGTCTCCCGATTTAGGTTCTAAAAATGGTACCCGAGTTCTCCTTCCTGGTTCCCCTTAGGCTTGCCAGACCCTTAGTCTTAATCCAATTACAAGCTTGTGTGAACTAAGTTAAACTCGAGAGGAAACATTCTCTTATGCCCATACGGAGAATAAATTCACACGAAAGCATACGTTATATGAATCTCGAAAGTTACTTGCTAGACTCATTCGAAGAATAAATTCTCACGGGAGCGTCGCTTTCACCCCCACTTAAAATGGGTTTGGAGCTCGGGTTTAGAGCCTTTGGTGGAAAAAATCTTTAAAAAGCTAAAATCATTGAGAGAAACCGTCAGTACAACTATTTATTTGAAAAACAAAAATAATCAGAAGTAAGTAATAAGGTTAGAAAAGTTACCTTAAAAGTTAAACTTACCATTTCATTAAAAACAATTGGAAATAACCTTAGCCTGACTCACTTACCTGTACCCAGCAGAGTCGCCAAGCTGCCGCAACAGTCTTTCGGTTGGGCCCGGAATTGGGCTTCGACTTGAATAATTGGGTTAGAGTCACCATCGATTACTTTAAAATAATATTTAGGTAGATCAAACACTATCTTACATGATCTGTGTTTTACCAGAAATATGTCGGGTTCGGGAGTCGGTTACGGTCAAGGAAGGATTATCACCCTTGAACCGCCCTATCGGTACCATTTAATTTGTAGGTTGTCTTAATTGCGAAAACTAAAATTTAAATCGAAATTTAAAAATTCAATTCGAATTACTTACCTTTGATTAATTGAAATTACCCCTAAAATGTAAAAAAACAATATATATATATATATAAACAATATAAGAAGAAATAAGGAATTAAAAGAATATATATATATATATATATATATATATATATATATATATATATATATATATATATATATATAATAAAAAAACAAAAGGTTAAAGGATTAAAATAACAAAAACAAAAACTTAAAGTCTCAAACAGTAATTATAGAAACTTAAAGGACCAGGATAAAAATTACAAATAAACCAGAATCTAAATATCAAATATTAAATAATACAGGGACAATAAATGAAAAGAACCCAAAAATTAAAAAATAAGGACTAAAATAAAATAAAGTAAACATACAGGACCACACAGTAATTAAATCAAATACCAAATGGTGACTAAAATGAAACACTTACAAATTTCATAGCCAAATTCGAACATTGAAAAAAAATAAACAACTGAAATCAGTGACTAAAAGGAAAAAAATACAAACATTGGAACTAAAGTCAAATATTAATAATAATAACAAAATATGCATGAACAGGCAGGACTATAATGAAAACGTAAAGAAATTAAATGGGCTCAAAACGCAATAACCCACATTTCATGCAATGATCAAGTGAACAACTTACAAACTTAGGAGGACCAAATGTAATATTACCCCACTTTCAAAAACACGCTGAATCCCTCCCATTTTTCACGAAAAAAATGACGTTCCTTTTCCTGGTATATAACCTAAATGTTGGGTTATGAAAACCCTACTTTTCATTCCTCACCATCCTCGTCGTTTTTGAGAGAGAGCACAAAACACTAACCTTTCTTTTTTGTTCTACATTTTCAGAGAACCCTCAACTTCGTCTCCTTCTTCGCCACAAATCGATGACTATCTTCACTCAAGCTTCCCCTACGACGATCGATACAAGGAGAAAGGAAGAAAAACTCTACCTTTCTCTATTTCTTTTTTAGGTTCTCTCTCAGTTTTTCTCTATATTTTCTTCGTTTGAAGTTTTTAATTTTTTTCTTTCGAAATCCTCCCCCGAATACCCCCATTTTTTCCTCGATTTTTTCTCTCGTTATTTTGTATCCCTCGAATGTAATTTTTTTACATTTATTTATAGTAGAAAAAAACATGTCTCCGTGTAGTTTTAGAACTCTAACGGGACTAAAATGCTTGTTGGTTATGGTTGTTGCCGAGGAAACCGGCGGTGGTTGCATGAGGGAGGTGTGCCAAAAAATCGGGAGTTTAGCTAACCATGGTAGAGGGACCACTATGCATGGCTTGTTGACTTTGGGTAGTTTGGGCGGACGAAAATTGGTGTTCACACACATAAGGGCCATATAAGGAAATATTTTAAAAACCTAACCAAGAAATTCGAACAAAGATAGATACAAATAGATCTGATCGCATCGGTAAATGAACCATAAAAAGAGATCAATCTACTAAAGACAACCGACAAATCATAAATCACTTGAGCAATGTGTAAAGTTATCCACAAACACAATCGAATATCCAATTATAATATAAGGGTATAAAGTAGGGAAGATCAATAAGATAACAGATAAACGTCATCTTGATCAGTCGTGATAATGCCAAATTAACTCTTAGAACAAATAAATGAAAATAAAGGTCAAACGATTGAAAAACGTGTCAAAAGATAGAAGAAAACGAGTCATAAAAATAGATGAAAATGTGTTATACAAGCAGACTTATTTGGAAAAAAACAAAGATAAGATATAAGAAAAATAAAAAATTAATGTATTAAAAATTAATAACTAAATATTAAAATTAATATCGTCGCGATGAATAAAGACGAAAAAAAAGAATGAGCGACACATCAATAAAAGAAAATAATAGTTTTAAATTTATTATTGATTAGAGTATATATATTATTGATAAATAGTTAAGATTCAATATAATATATATTTGAAAATTTTAAAACAATAACTTTAAATTTATTTTAATAATATCATATTCATTACTAAATATTAATTGACGAAGAAATTAAGAGAAAATTGTAATTAATAAGTAAAAGATCCTAACTTTCCTTAATTACAAAATGTTCACTTTGAATAGCCACTTGAGATCAGATTGGTTTATTTTCACTGTTCGTTTTCGAAATCTTCTTTTTCTTCGTTTCTTCTGTCATCTCTAGGTGACCCCTTTCTCTACAGTTTCAATTGGGGTTGCCCAAAATCAAAAAAAAAAAAAAATTGAAAATTTTGGGAAAGAAAAGGAAAGAAAATACTCTAAATTCTCACTGAATTTCTAAAATATTAGTCAATTTTAATTCAAAAGAGTTTCCCCCCCCATTTTTTTGATATAGTTTTCAACCATGTCGGAAATGGCCAACACCGATCCGGAAGGAATCGACGCCGTGCGGATGACGTGGAACGTTTGGCCGCGGACCAAAGTCGAAGCCAGCAAGTGCGTGATACCGCTGGCGGCTACCATCGCTCCGATCCGCCCGCATCCGGACATCCCCACGCTGCCTTACGCGCCTCTACGGTGCAGGACGTGTTCAGCTGCTCTCAACGCCTTTGCGCGCGTTGACTTCACAGCCAAGATCTGGATCTGCCCTTTCTGTTACCAGCGCAACCATTTCCCCCCTCACTACGCCATGATCTCCGAGACGAACCTCCCGTGCGAACTCTACCCGCAATACACCACTGTGCAGTACACGCTCTATCCCGATCCGAACAATCCTGCCGGTGCTCCTCAATTACCGCCGGTGTTTGTATTCGTGTTGGACACTTGCATGATCGAGGAAGAGCTTGGGTTTGTCAAATCAGCGATGAAGCAGGTGATTGGGTTGTTGCCGGAAAACGCACTTGTTGGGTTCGTTTCGTTTGGGACTCAAGCTCATGTCCATGAATTAGGGTTCTCGGATATGTCGAAGGTCTATGTTTTCAGGGGTAGCAAGGAGATTTCCAAGGAGCAGGTGTTGGAGCAGTTGGGCCTCGGTGCTGCCGGCCGGCGGCCAACTCCCGGGCATCCTAAAGGCCTACAAAATGGGTACACTAATACTGGTGTTAATAGGTTCCTGTTGCCTGCTTCTGATTGTGAATTTACGCTGAATTCGGTGCGTTTTATTATCATTTTTTTTGTGGGAAATCCTTTTTAAGTTGTTGAACTTTATATTAATTGGTTGGTTGATTTTACCGTAGTTATTGGACGAGTTACAAACGGATCAATGGTCTGTAAAAGCGGGGCAGAGAGCTTTAAGGTGCACCGGAGTGGCCTTAAGTGTTGCAGCTGGATTGCTTGGAGCTTGCTTGCCAGGTACTGGTGCTCGGATTGTTGCCCTGGTTGGTGGTCCATGTACTGAAGGCCCTGGGACGGTAATGCCATTGAACTCTTTGTTTAGCTGTTGAATTCTTACGTACAACACGATTAAATGATACAATCAAATTTATACAGTTGATAGTAAAGTATATATAATTTGTTTTATCATGAATATTAAGAAGTTTATTGACCAACAAACCCAATTCAAATAGCTTATATTGTTGAGCTGGAAATGGTTTGTTATAACTTGTATAGAGTATGGTCCTTATATTTGCTGCCATCCTGAAAGCTCTATTCAATGTTACGCCACTGGTATATTGGTGGGTTTTAATTTTCTGTATGGTTACAGTTTCTTTTCTATAATGGTTGCTAGTATGGTTACAGTTTCTTTTCTATAGTGGTTGCTATGTTGCTTGGACTCTTCATTTTAAATGAACTATCAGCGTCCAGCACTTCTTGGTTAACACATTCTTGTTTGTTTTCACTCATCAAGATGATAGCCGTTTATATGATTTTTGCAGATTGTATCAAAAGATTTGTCAGAGCCTGTACGTTCTCATAAAGATCTTGATAAGGATGCTGCACCTTATTTTAAGAAAGCCGTCAAATTCTATGATAGTCTTGCTAAACAGTTGGTTAGTCAGGGTCATGTTCTCGACCTTTTTGCATCAGCACTTGATCAGGTATGTCTCAGCTACTTTTTAGGTTCTCCAATTATATTTGAACTCCTTTCTGTCCTTAAATCTGTCTGTAATAATTCTGTTGTCAATGTTCCTTCCAAACTGGTTGATTCTCTTCTTAAGGATGGGTTTGCTTGACAAGTTTTTCGGTTCTTTTGTGTCTTTTAACTGGTCCCATGGATTAAATTTAAACATTGATGAACCTGCTGAAGCGGAATATGTAATTCTTATTTTGCAAAACTTTCTTCTCTCTCTTGCATTTGGATTTTACTCACTGTGCATATATGATGCACTGGAAATATGATAATATTGATGCTTACCCCCTTGCTTGTTAGCATGGTAGCTCGTAATTTAAATGTTTTATATGTAAGAAATTGTGGATGCTAATACTTATTATGTTTAACATGGGTGCAAAACTTTTATTTTAAATGAATGCTAATGACTTCAGACGATAGTAATCCTGACATTGTGAACTGTACATAAGTATGTAATTGGTATTTGTGTTTTCTCAGGTTGGGGTTGCTGAAATGAAAGTTGCAGTTGAAAGAACAGGTGGCCTTGTTGTTCTAGCAGAAAGTTTTGGTCATTCTGTGTTCAAAGTCTCTTTCAAGCGCATGTTTGAGGATGGGGAACAGTCTCTTGGCCTATGTTTTAAGTTAGTTTCTCTTTTCACACAATTTCTTGTTCAACCTTTTTACTATACTTTTACCTGCTTCTTGGTAAATTACTATATAGTTGCATTTTAATTGCTTAATGTACATTTTTGATCCCATTCCAGTCGGCCTTGTGTATGTTTTATTGAGTTCTAAATGTGCCAACCACCTAGAATGCTTTTAAGTTATGATATCACTCAGCACTAGGTGATGCTGCTCCGAAGAGAGTAAACTTTTGACATAAAAGTTTGTTTGAACTTGCTATTTTTCTGGACGCAGAGCAAAATTTATCAAATTGTAAACACTGGTATTTTGTGTAGGCATACATACACTCAGGGACTTATGTAGGCCTCGGCCATGGCTCACCTCATGTCCAGAAAAATAGAATATCACTCAAATAAAAATATATGAGTTATGTTAGAAAGTTATATTGGCCCAATTGATATATTTTTTATAGATTCAACCCAAATATATATATATATATATAGTTATTACATTTTTAAATTGAAAAATATGTAGTGTTAAAATTTTTCTGGATTCGACCCTGCATACCCTATCTTTCAGCTTAATGGGCTTTTTATGTAAATGTTGCCAATGAAAGTGCTTGCATCTTCTAAAGTAATAAAGGTATTACCTTGCTGCAGTTGGAGTATAATTTCTGATTTCAATTTTAGTGCTGACTTCCGTAAATGAACTGTTTCTGTAATGTATGTGCACATGCTGTAGCTTAAGTTTGTACATTGGCATGCATTATCTGTAACCTCTGATTTGCTGTGGCATGGCTTGGAGCACCAAGAAATATGAACTATTTTAGTTGTAGTATACATTTAAAACTCATCATATGCACTTTTTTCTTTTTTCCTAGTGGCACCCTTGAGATCAACTGTTCTAAAGACATCAAGATCCAGGGGGTTATTGGCCCTTGCACATCTTTGGAGAAGGTTGGGCAATTTAGAAATTTTGTTACATCTTCCAATATCTCGACACAGACACACTTTATAAATTGTAGACAGAATTTACTTGTATTTATGGGGACTTAAGCTGATAACTTTGAGGATTGCAGAAAGGACCTAATGTTGCTGACACAGTCATTGGGGAGGGAAACACTACATCATGGAAAATGTGTGGTCTTGACAAGAGTACTTGCTTGACTGTTTTGTTTGATCTTTCATCAACTGGATCAAATGCTCCTGGAGTTGCAAATCCACAGCTCTATTTGCAGTTTCTTACAAGGTTTACTGCCAAACTTCCAAAAGGCCCCTCTTTATTTACATCTAAACTATATGTTTATTTTCCTTTTAATTTTCTCTTTTAGTAATTTGATTTTGAAGTTTTTATCGCAGCTATCAAGACCGTGAGGGTAAAACAATGCTTCGAGTTACAACTGTGACTAGACAATGGGTAGACAGTGCTGTTAGTCCAGAGGTTAGTTTAGGTTTGGTTATTTGAACTGGTTAAATAGCACCTAGGTGTATCTTTTTGCTTCTTCCTTTTCGTCCCATTTTTTTGTTTTGTTAAACATCACCATGAGAGGATATTCCGTGGTGTCTTTTGTATCGGGTATTATTATCAATAAAATTTGAGGTACTCTTTTCTTCCTTCCAATGTTCGTTAACATACTTTTAGTATGTGAACGAATACGAAGAGAGTTTTTAATGAGACCTCCAACTTCTATAAAAAAAAATGTTGGTAGGCTAGCTGATCGGTATAAGTTTCACTGCCATACATGTCTTGGTTTGGATATTGTAATGATTGATTATGTTTGTTGGAATTAATTAATGCTAACAGTGAATATTATCTCCTTTCTAGGAACTAATACAAGGTTTCGATCAAGAGACTGCGGCTGTTGTAATGGCAAGAGTAACTGCCCTGAAAATGGAGATGGAGGTAATTTAGGAAGTCTTTTATTCAACTGTCTACCAGTTGCTTATCTCCTTTGAATGTACACATTGTTAAGTTATAATTTACTTAGCTGATATGTGCTCTGCTTATTTCATTATTCTATTCTTTATTGAATAATTCCCACTCTTATTATGTGTTCATGTTATTGGATATGAATACTCTCTTAACCATCATAGTTTTTAGCGGCTCTTATTCCCTTTGTTATAATTTCTATGTATATTTTTGGCACAAACAGTAACATGCTCCTCAGTTGATTGTAATTACTTCTATTTATTACTTAATCCCTTGATTAATCATGGCTTTCTGTTTCTTTTAGGAGGGGTTTGATGCTACAAGGTGGCTAGACCGGAATCTCATTCGACTTTGTTCCAAATTTGGCGACTACCGAAAGGATGATCCATCATCTTTTACATTAAACCCTTGTTTTTCTTTGTTCCCTCAGTTTATGTTTAATCTGCGGCGGTCACAATTTGTGCAGGTAGTATTCCTTTTTCCTAATATGCTACCTTTTTTAGTAATATTTACTCGACCTATTTTCATAATGGCCTTTTCCCCCTTTTCCGTGTCAGGTTTTTAACAACAGTCCAGATGAAACTGCCTATTTTCGCATGTTATTAAACAGGGAGAATATTACAAATGCTGCCGTCATGATTCAACCATCATTAATATCATATTCATTTAACTCACTACCCCAACCAGCGTTATTGGACGTGGCCTCCATCTCGGCTAATCGTATTCTGTTGCTGGATTCATATTTTAGTATTGTAATTTTCCATGGCATGACAATAGCACAGTGGCGCAACATGGGTTATCAGAACCAGCCTGAACATCAGGTATGTTCATTTCGTTCATTCCTCCTGAATCTAGGCTTATTGTATATTTATTTCAGAACCAGCATGTTTATAATGTGCAATTTTCAATCATGCCTGAAATTAAAGTCATACTAATTGTCGTAACCGTCTTTCGGTTGGGCCCCGGAATTGGGCTTCGACTTAGGAAAAATGATTTGGAGTCGCCACCGATCATTTATTTATTTATTTTTTTAAAAAAAATAGGTTGATCGGACACCTTATTTCTTACTTGATCTGCGTTGTACCAAACGCGTGTCGGGTTCGGGAGTCGGTTACGGTCAAGGAAGGATTAGCACCCTTGAACCGCCCTTTCGGTACCAATTAATTTATCGGTTGTCTTAATTGCAAGAATTAAAAAGTTTAAATTTAAATTTAAAAACCCGATTCACATTACTTACCTTTGATTAGTTGGAGTTCTTCTAAAAAGGTCAAAAATGTTAGAAAATATAATAATAGACAAATGTTAGATAAATCAAAAAACATAAAAAAAAAGAATAAAATAAAGTATCGACTTAGAGAATCAAATTGAGACAAATTGAAATTAATAGATTAGATTGGTATTAAAATGAACTGCAAAAGAGAAAAGAAAAAGTTAGGTGCCAATTCACGAAATATAAAAAATATAAGCATGGACTAAATTGATTAAATTGGAAATTCGGAGGCAACTTTACAGGTAGTGACCAAATGAATTGCGACTCAAGTATCAGGGACTACGGAAGGGATTTAAGAATCTTGTATTTGCAGGATGGTCCTTGGTATATAAATAAGCTAAAACACCTCATTTCATTTCATTTTCAAATCCTTTCTACCTCAGCTGAGAGAATGCTCTCAACTCTCCCAGAAAACGGCCAAAATCCGGCCACCACTCCGGTGGCCACCCACCGCGTCGGCCGCCACCGCCGACGGCCGGAAAAACCCAAACCTCTCCAAATAACCTCCTCTACCTCCTCAACGCTAATCCGTAAACAAAATCCCACAGAACGGCCCCCAAAAACGTAGATCTACGTTTTTAGTTTCGGTTATTACCTCACCAACGATGACTCTTCGGCTCCCGGTGTGTTTGGCTTCGAATGGTTTGTGGTTCACTGTTGTTTTTTGTTGTTTGTGATGTTGGCTTGATGGTTTTTGGTTATTTGATATGAGTTTGTGGTTCAATATGACACATCGGTTTACTGTTTTTCGATGATCTTGTGTGTACCGTCGTTTTTGTGATGGACTCTCGCTGTTCTGTTTCGACTGTGTTTGGTGTTGTTGGTACTGTTTTCTCTCGGGTTCTTTCGATGATCTACTGTTGTTGTTCAGTTTGCTCGGTTTCTGTTGTGTTTGGTTTTCTGGCGGTGTACTGTTGGTTCGTTCTCGGTGATACTTGACGCTCGGGGTTCCCCCTGTTGCATGACCCCCACCGGTTGTTATGAGTCCCGAAAAAAAGGGGTTGTTGCTGTTGTGGCCGGTCATCCCGAGATGGGTCAGTCCCGAGATTTTCGGCTGGCCGTTTCGCCTCTTGACCGTTCGGTTACCTCTGTGCGGCGCCGTTGCACCCTGTGTTGACCCAAATGATATCTTAGGGTTTTTTAAACCCCAATCCCCAGTTGCGGCATTGTGACAGATGTTGGAACCCTAATCTGTGCTCTGGGCCGGGTCAGGCCCAACTTGGCTCACTTGGACCCCAAAATGGACCTGGACAATTAAAATGAAAGTAAAATAAAAATAAATAAATAAAAATAAATAACAACGATAATGATAATAATATAAAATATTTTCTACAAACTATATAATATATATTTTCAAAAGTATTTTAAATTATATATTATATATTTTTCTAAAACGTTTTTAAAATTATATAGTTTTCAAAAATATTTTTTAAAACTATATATTATAAGTTTTCAAAATGATTTCAAAACTATATAATATATATATGTTTTCAAAATGTTTCTTTTTAAAAATTATATTTATTTTAAAAATGTTTTTAAAACCATATAATATATATTTTCAAAAACGTTTTAAAAATTATATTTATTTTCAAAGTGTTTTAAAAACTATATAATATATAAATGTTTCAAATATGTTTTCAAAACTATATATTGTATACATATATATGTATATATATAAAAAAAGACGAAAATGGGTGTCTACAGCTGCCCCTCTTTGTCCTTTTTCGTGGAACGAATTCGTGGAATGAAAAATAGGACAAAGACAAAAAGACATAAATTTTCGTCCGGTGGAGTTGAAGATTGAATAGAATAACTCCATGTCGAATGGGGTTATGAATGGCTCATTCGTAGCGAAGTCGAGTCCATCTCGAAATGAAAAGTCGTAGTTCGGAATTTGAAATTGGAATGTGGCTTCTCGTTGCCAAATTGCAATTAACTTCGGTCTTCTTCTCGATTTAAAGACTTTAGTTTAAAAATTCGACTAGAAAGTAGTTCTTTGACTCCACCATGTGGTTGATAGACCTTTGAGCTGAATGACATCGAACTCGAAAGATATTCGTTGACAGATAGCTTTTCTCGATTTAAGCTATGCTGTCAGAAAATAGTTTCTTGTCACTAAGGCACGGTTAACCCAGGTCTTCTTCTCGACTTGAAAACCTTGATTGCAGCCGAACAGTAGTGTGATTGAGGTATCGTCGAGCTGAATAGAGTCGAATTCGACAATTTTATTGAAAAATAGCCCTTATTGCCTTGAGTTATGTTGTAAATGATATGACCTCGAAGTTGAGTGTAATCGAACTCGGGGGTCTTTGGCAGATAGCCCTTCTCGACTTAAGCTATGCTGCAAATGATGTGCCGTTGAGCTGATCGTAGTCGAACTCAAAGGTCTTTTGTTGGCAGACAACCCTTGTAGACTTAAGTTGTGCTGCAAATGATATGCCTTGGAGCTGAGCGTAGTCGAACTCGAAGGTCTTTGGTTGGCAGATAACCCTTCTCGACTTAAGTTATGCTGCAAATGATGTGCCCTCGAAGCTGAGTGTAATCGAACTCGGGGGTCTTTGGCAGATAGCCCTTCTCGACTTAAGCTATGCTGCAAATGATGTGCCGTTGAGCTGATCGTAGTTGAACTCAAAGGTCTTTTGTTGGCAGACAACCCTTGTAGACTTAAGTTGTGCTGCAAATGATATGCCTTGGAGCTGAGCGTAGTCGAACTCGAAGGTCTTTGGTTGGCAGATAACCCTTCTCGACTTAAGTTATGCTGCAAATGATGTGCCCTCGAAGCTGAGTGTAATCGAACTCAGGGGTCTTTAGCAGATAGCCCTTCTCGACTTAAGCTATGCTGCAAATGATGTGTCGTTGAGCTGATCGTAGTCGAACTCAAAGGTCTTTTGGTCACAGATAACCTTTCTAGCCTTGAGTTATGCTGTAAATGATGTGCCCTCGAAGCTGAGTGTAATCGAACTCAGGGGTCTTTGGCAGATAGCCCTTCTAGACTTAAGCTATGCTACAAATAGTTTGTTTAAAAAAATGGCTTCCCTTAACGGGTCGAAGCCGGTCATGATTCTTCAGGTGGTTCCTCTGAGCGAGAACCAAGTAAGACAATCTTTGGATGACTCCCATTTTATGGGAAAGCCCGTTGATGAATTCTGACAACCAAATATCTTCCGTTGTGGAATTGAAATCTGGCTTGAAGACATAAACTAGAAACATGTTGCTCATTGTTGAGTTGAGCTGAACTGAATTTGATCTGAATTGGTTCTCGAACCCATCTGAAATTGGTTCTGAGATCTGTAGATATGTAAAGTCGGTTGAGGTGTAGCTTCTTGCTGCTGAGTTACACCATCGTTCTTTAAAGGTGCTTGCAAGTCGAGTAGCCTTCATCCTGAAGTCGAAGCTTGACTCTGAAAGCTGCAAAATTATGCATGCTAAAATAATGGATGTGATGCACCTAAGTATGTCTAAGATGCATGCAACATGAATAAATTATGTGTTATTTCTTGGATGGAGTCTCGTGCTTTGTCTGCCAATCTGGTCCATGGAATCGATCGTGCCCCATTTGCTTCTCGAGCTTGGGCTTTACAGACATTTCATATCCGAGATTGTCTGTTTGAAAATGTTTTTCTCATTTTTCTTGTTCAGGAGAGAAAATGATAAAAATGCTGTAAAATATTATTCGCAATTGAATCAAATTATAAACGTGAGTTCAAATAATATCAAAGGAATCAATAGCTCTTTTAACGTTTTCAGAGTTACAGCTCTTTGACAAATGTTCAAATGGATGAGTTGGCTTTAGTTTGGCCTCCTTTTTAAGGTTTTGGTAAAAAAATGTCATTTTTTGAAATATCGAACCATGCTTTGGCATTTCAATTAGGCGCGGATAAAATGATGCAACTAACTTAATCAATTACTAAACCTTTTATTTCGATCCTCTGAAATCTTCCATTTGTTCAAGCTTTGCAAGCTTCTCTAACCAAGGTAGTGCAAAAAATATCGGTCTAAAAATGAAATTCTTGAGTGCTCGTGTGTAGTTGACTATAACAGGTGTTCTTTAACTCCCTTAGTCCATTTTACCGAAAATTTCTTGCTTAGATAAATTTGATTTAACTTGTCATTATATGGCTAGCTGAATCCATAAAGCCGGGGCATTTAACCAATTGCTTTAGAGGGACAACTTAATATTATAATCACTCTTATCAAGTTAACTGAAGGGTTCATCTCATCACAGAGTCTTCAGCCTGACAAGAGCAGTGGAGCAAACACCGAATTGCCAAGTGTCCGAGCAATGTCATGGTTTGAATACAATCTATTCATAAAGCCAGAGCTTTCGAGTTTCCTCTGTAATCAATTGCCTTAGTGGAATAGCTCAGTTTTATGGATTTAATTTCTTAAGATTGTCAAGAAGAACCTGTTATAGCCTAGGTGTTTGTTGAAAGTAAAAAATTTCATCTTTAGAGTTCAATTTTCAAGCAACTGACCTAAACCGGATTCACCTACTCGACTCTTTCATTTGTAAAGATTCTCATCGTCATTGAACGTCTTAAACAAAAAGTATAGTAATTGTCATATGTACATGATGCCTCATGTTGTCCGCACCTTATGAAAGGAAAAGGTTATATTGGTTAATTGCAAGAGTAGGGTATGGTGTTTGAGTGTATATTCTGGGTAAGGTCAAAGTCCTTGTTTTTAAATCATGTTACTTCGTCAAAGATCTGTAACTTTGAATCATTTATAGAGTTTCTTAATTCAGATGATATTTAAAGAATTGCGAGTTTGCAAATGTGATTCATTGCTTACAATCTTTAAAGTAGCATAAATTTATTCAAATGTTTTTACAAAACTTGAAAAAGTGGGGGGGGGGGGAAACAAGTTCAAACAGAATGCCTCAAGTGAAATGATCTTCCTCACTTGGATGCCCCCAAGTTATTGAAGTCGATCCAGTTCTGGTTTCGCATCTTCTGTACGACTCTTTTGAATGCGTAATAGTTCTCAATTGTGTGTCCTGGGACACCGCCGTGATATTCACAATACGCATTCTCATCATACCACTTGGGGTATGGGGGCTTCATGAGTTCTACTGGATATGGTGACACTACATAGGTGTCAAGAAGTTGTTGGTAAAGCTCTTCGTAGGTCATGGGAATAGGGTCGAAATGTTCTCTTTCCCTCCTGGAATCTTGTTTAGAAGTACCTGACGGTACAACTGCAGTCGATTTTGGGCTGGAGATTGTAACACCTTTGCTGAAGTGTTTGATGTTGTTAACCTCTCCATCCCTCTCCCTCATAGGAGGCTTCTTACTGGCTTCCCCATCCTTAATCTTGCCTTGCTTTATGGCCGACTCAATCATTTCTCTGGCCATAACCAAGTCTGAAAAGCTTCCTGATGTGATCGCCACCAGGTGCCCGAAGTATGGAGCCTTCAGGGTCTGCACGAAAAGTTTCCGGGTTTCCTTTTCATCTAACGGTGGATGAACTTGCACAGCCAAGTCCCTCCATTTTTGTGCGTACTGCCTGAAACTCTCGTTATGCTTCTTTTCCATGTTTTGTAGCATAACTCGATCTGGCCTTATGTCATTGTTATGCTTGTATTGTTCCAGAAATGACTTGGCCAGGTCCTTCCAGGTCTTGATATTTGATCGGCTGAGCTGGTTGTACCACTGAATGGCTGAGCCTGACAGATTATCCTGAAAATAGTGGATCAGGAGTTGGTCGTTTCCTCCATATCCTGTCATCTTTCGGCAGAACATGGTGATGTGAGCGGATGGGCAACTGTTCCCGTCAAACTTCTCGAACTCCGGGGACTTAAATTTCGGGGGAAGAACCAAGTCCGGGACTAGACTAAGTTCCGCTGCATCGATTTCATGGTAGTCATGGTCTCCTTTGTCTATATTCATTTGGTCCTCCAATTGTTTGATTTTTTTCTCCATCTTCTTCGCTTTGTCATCTTCGTCCAAATCCGATATATGGTAATAACCCGGATTGTTCTTAGGGTTGAATACAGAGGACGAGGGCTTTGCTTTTGCAGCAGATGAGTCCCCTCGAAGTTCTGGTAAGATTTCAGGTGAGATAACCACTTGCGGGGTAGGTTGTATAGTTATCCCTTCCGATGAACCTGCCCCAGGCGCACTGGTATGTTGTAGGCCAACTAACTTAGCAACGATCTGATCAATCAAGGACTCTTGGTTCTTTGTGATTGTTTCTAGGGTATTTCGACTATTTTGGTTTATCTTATCTTCTAGCTCTTTCTGTAGTTTCAACATATTCTCCTCGATTTGTGTAATTCTGGCTTCCATCCTCTTCTTCTTCAAACGAGTGTTATGCGGATGGGGTGTGTCCAATGTTTGAGGCGGTATATCCAGTATTTGCTCCCTCTGATGAGACATGTTTATGTTAGTTAATGTGAATGCAAAGAAAATAACAAAATGCAAAGAAAATAAAAAATGCAAAATGTCTAAATATATGATGCATGAAATGTCCGAGGCATTGATCCAAAAAATGTGATTGTTATTCTGAACAACCCTTATTGGTGATAAAAGTGTTACGTCTGAAGAGACAAAAACTTTTTTAATGGTACAAATCCTGCACAGCTTCTGACAAGTTGATTCGTCTTTTTCATTGGTTGAATATCCTGTCGAACCATTCCGGCTCCTTTGGCTAAACTTGTGCAGGTGATGGGCTGCTTGCCTCAAAAGGGGTCTCGAAGGGTTGCATCTCCGGCTTTCACTCTATGTCGAGCTTGATCCAAACGAAAGTGCCATTGGAGCCCTCTATCCGAAGTTTATCGACTTGTTTCTAGAATTCGTCAATAATGGTCTGCAGCTTAGCTGGGGTTCCGCCACTTGTTATCGTAGTTTTCAAAAGGAGCATCTGGGTCAGCAATATTTTCCTTGTCTTGCCCCTGCAACCTTTGCCTCTGAGTATTCTTTGACCACGGCTGGACTTCTGAGCTTTTTATCTCTTTGTATTATAACCCTTTTGTCCATTAATACAAATTATTCATGTTTAACAAACACATTTTTGGTGGATCAACACATCGTTTTAAATGATGCAAACGATGAACACAAATAAAAGAGAACAAAATAAAAGGGTTAGTGAGGTAAATCAAAATAATAAAAAAAAGGAAAAATCATGCCCCACATGATATCTACTCCGCATGCTTTAAAACAAATCCTAACCGTATATTTGTCTAGTTCGCATGCTTTGAACAGAAAATAAAGCAGGAAACAAAGCATCCTAGGGTTTGGAATGAAGTCTTGGGGTGGGCTCTAATTCTCTGCACTCTCCCGGTTTAGGTTCTGAAAAGGTACTCGAGTTCTCCTTGCCGGTGCCCCCTTGGGCTTGTCAGACCCTTAGTCCTAAGCCCATCACTGGCTTGTGTGGACTAAGTTAAACTCGAGAGGACACATTCCCTTATGCCCATACGGAGAATAAATTCACACGAAGGCATAAGGTATATGAATCCCGAAGGCTACTTGCTAGGCCCATACGGTGAATAAATTCACACGAAGGCATCGCTTTCACCCCCACTTAAAACGGGTTTGGAGCTCAGGTATAGAGCTAGAGATGACAATTTTGAAAAATCTGAAATCATTAAAAAGCGTTAGTACAACTATTTATTTGAAAAAAAATAATCAAAGATAAATAATAAGAATCGAACAAATAAATTAAAATTTAAACTTGTAATTTTCGCTAAAAAAGACAACCGGAAATTAATTTCGGCCTGACTCACGTACCCGTCCCCAGCAGAGTCGCCAAGCTGTCGTAATCGTCTTTCGTTTGGGCCCCGGAATTGGGCTTCGACTTAGGAAAAATGATTTGGAGTCGTCACTGATCATTTATTTATTTATTTATTTATTTTTTTAAAAAAATGGGTTGATCGGACACCTTATTTCTTACTTGATCTGCGTTGTACCAGACGCGTGTCGGGTTCGGGAGTCGGTTACGGTCAAGGAAAGAATAGCACCCTTGAACCGCCCTTTCGGTACCAATTAATTTATCGGTTGTCTTAATTGCAAGAATTAAAAAGTTTAAATTTAAATTTAAAAACCCGATTCACATTACTTACCTTTGATTGGTTGGAGTTCTTCTAAAAAAGTCAAAAATGTTAGAAAATATAATAATAGACAAATGTTAGAAAATATAATAATAGACAAATGTTAGATAAATCAAAAAACATAAAAAAAAAGAATAAAATAAAGTATCGACTTAGAGGATCAAATTGAGACAAATTGAAATTAATGGACTAGATTGGTATTAAAATGAACTGCAAAAGAGAAAAGAAAAGTTAGGTGCCAATTCACGAAATATAAAAAATATATGGACTAAATTGATTAAATTGGAAATTCGGAGGTAACTTTACAGGTAGTGACCAAAATGAATTGCGACTCAAAGTATCAGGGACTACGGAAGGGATTTAAGAATCTTGTATTTGCAGGATGGTCCTTGGTATATAATAAGCTAAACACCTCATTTCATTTCATTTTCAAATCCTTTCTACCTCAGCTGAGAGAATGCTCTCAACTCTCCCAGAAAACGGCCAAAATCCGACCACCACTCCGGTGGCCACCCACCGCGTCGGCCGCCACCGCCGACGGCCGGAAAAACCCAAACCTCTCCAAATAACCTCCTCTACCTCCTCAACACTAATCCGTAAATAAAATCCCACAGAATGGCCCCCAAAAACGTAGATCTACGTTTTTAGTTTCGGTTATTACCTCACCAACGATGACTCTTCGGCTCCCGGTGTGTTTGGCTTTGAATGGTTCGTGGTTCACTGTTGTTTTTTGTTGTTTGTGATGTTGGCTTGATGGTTTTTGGTTATTTGATATGAGTTTGTGGTTCAATATGACACATCGGTTTACTGTTTTTCGATGATCTTGTGTGTACCGTCGTTTTTGTGATGGACTCTCGCTGTTCTGTTTCGACTGTGTTTGGTGTTGTTGGTACTGTTTTCTCTCGGGTTCTTTCGATGATCTACTGTTGTTGTTCAGTTTGCTCGGTTTCTGGTGTGTTTGGTTTTCTGGCGGTGTACTGTTGGTTCGTTCTCGGTGATACTTGACGCTCGGGGTTCCCCCTATTGCATGGCCTCACCGGCTTTTATAACCCCCACCGGTTGTTATGAGTCTCGAAAAAAAAGGGGTTGTTGCTGTTGTGGCCGGTCATCCCGGGATGGGTCAGTCCCGAGATTTTCGGCTGGCCGTTTCGCCTCTTGACCGTTCGGTTACCTCTGTGCGGCGCCGTTGCACCCTGTGTTGACCCAAATGATATTTTAGGGTTTTTCAAACCCCAATCCCCAGTTGCGGCGCTGTGACAGACGTTGGAACCCTAATCTGTGCTCTGGGTCGGGTCAGGCCCAACTTGGCTCACTTGGACCCCAAAATGGACCTGGACAATTAAAATGAAAGTAAAATAAAAATAAATAACAACGATAATGATAATGATAATAATATAAAATATTTTCTACAAACTATATAATATATATATTTTCAAAAGTATTTTAAAATTATATATTATATATTTTTCTAAAACGTTTTCAAAATTATATAGTTTTCAAAAATATTTTTTAAAACTATATATTATAAGTTTTCAAAATGATTTCAAAACTATATAATATATATATGTTTTCAAAATATTTCTTTTTAAAAATTATATTTATTTTAAAAATGTTTTTAAAACCATATAATATATATTTTCAAAAACGTTTTAAAAATTATATTTATTTTCAAAGTGTTTTAAAAACTATATAATATATAAATGTTTCAAATATGTTTTCAAAACTATATATTATATACATATATATGTATATATAAAAAAAAAATGAGACGAAAATGGGTGTCTACACTAATCACGGGGTCCCTTTAGGAAATGTTTATTCTTATTTCAGTTTTACAGACTTGTGAAAATTTTATCTTAAGAATTGATAGAAACAAGTCCTTGGTTCCACCACTTGCAGCTCTGAAATTTAAACTATGAGAGTAATCACAATGATCTGCTACCTCATTGTAATGTAGAATATAGTGAAGTTTCTAATGTGCTTAAGTTTCATGTTTATAAACCATTTTGTATGCTATTAGTCTATGATTCTATTGTCTAAAGCTTCATTTCCCCCCTTTCCACAGGCATTTGCACAGCTTTTGCAAGCACCCCAGACAGATGCACAAATTATTATTCTGGAACGCTTCCCTGTCTCTAGATTGGTTGTATGTGATCAACATGGATCCCAGGTCAGTATATTTCAGTAAAGACTTAATTTTAAAAAAAAATAAAATCATTTTCTTTGGATACATAAAAATTGGTCTTGGTTTACCCTTGTGAAACCCATCATTTCTAAATAGATTCTATTATAAAGTATCACTTCAATTTGAATCATTCTTAAATTTTGCAACACAATCTTAAATTAAGGGTTTTAGCGTTCATTACCTTAATCAGTATATGGTAATTGTGAATCGGCTTTCTTTACCAAACATTATAAATTAGCTTAAATTAAGGGGCTTATTTTTTTGTTTCCTTGAGCAGGCAAGATTTTTATTGGCAAAGTTGAACCCATCAGCAACATACAATAACGCCAATGAAATGGCTGCTGGATCAGATGTTATCTTTACGGATGATGTAAGCTTACAAATCTTCTTCGAGCATCTCCAGAAATTGGCTGTACAATCTTAATCTTAGAAAATAGTTGCAAGACTAGCTGTTTCCGGATTGGTATGAAAAATCATTCGATGTGAGTTCTGTATCCTGATCCACTCTTCCACCAGTTTTCACTTTCTCCATCAAATTTATGAATGAAATATAGAAGGTATCGTTCCTTTAAGGGTTGTGGGGAAGTTATCGATTGAATAAGCATAGCATCAAAGGTCAGTCGAGTTGTTTTCTCTCTAAATTTATAGTGAGGTTATTGGTGAGAATTTATTCAATTAGGAACATATTTTGATAGACCATTTTTGTTTTCTTTTTGGGATATTGAATCAGATGAGAGTGGATGTGTATTTGTGTACTGAATTTAAAGACACCTTTAGGTTGAGAAGTTGATATGAACATGGAAATTGCAATATCATGGCTCATTTTCTTTTGTTTCAAGTCTTATGTGGTGCAAGACTGATAAACAGCATTGCTAATTAGCATAACACAGATGATGAAAACGAAAGAAAATGTATTGTGATGCGGTTTACCTTATCTGGGACTTAATCCAACAATCTTGCTCTATTACTGCTTTGCTTTGTGTCTAGTTACTAAATCAATAAGGATGTGATATGTCCATCTTTTCTTGTCCCTGGCTTCTGGTTCAAGGGAGGTGTATATCGCTTCACAATCCCTAAGAAAATGTCCCTTTCCGAATGCGGCGAGTACCAGCGAGTCAGTCTTTAGTTCTACGGCTCTATGAAGAAGCCCCATCTTTCTCCAAGTCTCTAAAGTTTCAGACCCATCAAACCCCCTCTCGATAGCGTCGATTAAGATCCCGATAGTGGTTATATCAGGTCTTACACGGTGGCTCTGTAATTGAGAGAGTAAACTTCTCAAATGCTTGAAATCTTTCATCTTTAAATAAGCTAGCAAGATTATATTTGCTATCGTTACGTTCCATGAAGCTTTTGCTTCATCCATTTCTCGGATGACAGAATCCATCCCTTTTCGACTCAAAAGACAAGCATGAGAAAGGAGGCGCAAACACCATACAAGATCGTCTCTACCGGATCTTGAAGAAAGATCGATACCCAGATCGTCTAATCTAGAGTACATTAAGTTCTTGATATAAACTTCGGCTAATTTCCTAACCGTATCCTCCTTTAAAGAAATCGAGTTTGCAACCTTTCGATAAACCTTCTCCATCTTATCCAGAATCCCAAAGTTTGCATATGCCTCAACCATTGCAACCAAAGAATTAGGCTGCAAATTCATCTGTTTCGAGATCACTATACGATGAACTCGTTCCATCTTTTGAAGCAACCCGCCATGTGAAAACTCACGTATAAGCAAGTTATAGGTAAAATGGTCAGGCGGGCATCCATCTGATTCCATCATCTTCAAGCATGTACTGATTTCATCATACATTTTATATTGCCCATATGCTTTGATTAGCCCGTCGTATGTGTCGGTTTCGGGTTCCAAACCGATTTCTTTCATCTCTTTGAGAAAGAACATAGCATCATCGAAGTTCCCATTTCCGGCATAAGCATGTATTATCGAGTTGTAAATCTCTAAAGAAGGACGCAGTCCGTAATCCACCATTTCTAGTAGTGCCGCAACAGCTGCTCCGGCCATTCTCTCTTCGCATAGAAATCCTATAATCTTTTCATAGTTCAGTTCATTGATTCTTGATTTCTCTATGTTCTTCCACATATGAAAAACCTGCCCAGAAATACATAATTTTAAGAATTTCAAAGAATAATCAAATACGAAAACTAGAGAACATCCAATGTTCTGCAGTGTTCACTGTATTTTCCCACCCGTTTTCTAACTGAAACTGGCATTTTCCATCCAATAATCATTACATTTTTAAAACGCAACTCCAAAATTTAGTTAAATTCTATTAAGGATGTATAGTGTACACTGTATTTTCCCAACTATTTTCTAACCCGAACCATTATATTTTCCATCCCTTTCTCAGAGGCCAAACACAGTGCCATTTTCATTCAGTTCAAATAAAGAATCATAATAAATCATCAAATCCTCGAGACCCAAGTTTCAAATCAAGTAAAAATCTGAACTTAAAGGACTATAATCACTGAATCCTCCCATTCATTCTCCAACCCAGACTTCTCCCTTTTCCATCCCTTACTCAGAAACCAAACAAGGTCCCATCTTCACCAAGCATAAAACTAAATCATTAAATCCTAAAAACCCACGTTCCAAATTTAGTAAAAAAACTGTCTTAAGGATTGCAGAATTCGAAACACCCAGAAAGAGCAAAAAGAAACGAACCTGGAGGATTTCATTGGATCTGGAGGCATGCCTGAGAAATCTAATGGCAGCCCAGAAATCATTTTTGGTCCAATCTCCGTCATGTCGAAGAATTTGCAAAGGGCAAGAGCCCTCCTTCTCCAGCTTTTCAAGTAAAGCCCTGAGCCTCCGGTGGTGATGATAAGTCTCAACAAGAAGCGTGGTATGGGTTCTGGAAGAACCACCATCCGGCGGAGGCGGCGAGGATGGGCGGGGAGAGGACAGGCAACAAGAACAGCAATGTCTGGTTCGTTTTGGGAACTGAGACTTGATGAAAATCGATTTTTTGTTGGAATCAATAAGGGAGAACTGCCATCTCAACGTGATTTTGCAGTCTAAATTCAGGGCTATTGCATTCTCCATCTAATAACATATAAATTTCCCCTGGATCTCCTATCTTCTTTCGAATTTGTAGAGTTCGGATAAATAGTAATAATAATAATTAGGTTTAATTAAAAAAAAGGTAAACTACATATTTAATCATCACATATTCTCGCAATTTCATTTCAGTCACTTAATTATTTTTTAAAAACTACATATATTTTGGTAATCATCGTTAAAAAAGAAATTGAATTGCTCCAAAACCAATAAGTCATTATAAGCTCATAAGCAAATTTACGCATTTGCACAAAGATCAGGTAAAGGGAAAATCTAAGAAACAATTGATTGATCATAAAAGATGACCATAACTCGTATTCAAAACACAATTGAGATTTAAAGAATTTAACATAAAGGAAGTTCATATCGATAATATAATCATATACACAATGAGAACGCCAATGTTGTTGAATAACCAAAAAAACATAGATTTGCATAAAGATTGTTCCATATTTTCCAAGTGCATCCCCGTAAGGCTTTCATATAAGGAGTTGTTCTTCTAGCCCTACTAAACCTTTTGCATTATCCTCTTTTGCATGGTGACTGAACCTTTTGTTTGAATGGTGGAGTTTACCTTTTGCATTATCCAACCCAAGGGACAGAGTTTGGATTGAATTACGAGGAAGGTAAGTTATTTAACTTCAAATAAATAGGGTCTTGTTAAACACCCTTCTTATCTCAATCGAGTCAAAACTCAATCAAGACAATTATTTCACTATATCCAATTTTGATTTGTCGTTATCGATAGTCATTTAGTAGTTTAATCTTTTTTTGTGGTTCGTTTTTTGATGTAATCAGATGTGTTCATATCTGTCTTTTGTTTTAGTTTCTTGGATGAATTTAACATACTCCTTATATGATCATTGAATGATCTCGAGTAATTAGTTTATTTTAATGAAAAAAATAAGGTATGTGTTTAATTAATTTTCAAACTGTACCGTAATTTTAAATATTTTAACTTTTTAATAAAAAAATATGGACTCTATTTACATAAGAAAAAAGAAATTGAACAAATATATAATCCTATGTTCGAACAGATGCAATTAATTTTTAGAAATCACATAACTAAGTAAAACAAGAAGATGCCAAATTTACAAGTTTAGTTACATCGGTTATGAGATTGTTGCGTTCTATTACAACTCTAAAGACGTGCCTTGTTTTTCTTCATTTAATTGACATTGTCAATTACCAATTTTCAAAACATGTTTCTTCTAATTTAATTATCATTTAGTTAATTAAAATATATAATTATTATGGGTATGACGGATAAAAATTATTAATCACTGAATTTTTGCCATAATTAACGATTTATTAATAACGATAGAGATGGGAATGGTAAAAATAATTGAGTAACTAAAATAAAAGCATAGAAAAAAATGAATACCAAATGGATATTTTACCCAAAATATTAATAACTCACACTTGTTAAATATCATACAAAATATAATATAATTATTTTAAAAAAAATTAATAAAAATATATTAAATATGAAATTATTTTGTTTATTGTTTAAATTAATAAATATGTAATGAATTAAAAACAAAATTAATATTTTGAATTGGTCCCTAATTTTTAAATATTCTAATTTCATCTCTAAATTATGATTATCATTCTAAATGAGTCCTCAAACTTTTGAACATTTCAATTTCATCCTCAAACTATGACCTTCATTCTAAATTAGTCCCCAAACTTTTTGAACATTCCAATTCCATCCCAAACTATACATATATACTAATCACATCCTTTGTCAATAAAATCATTAGGCCAAGTTATATTATTACATGTTTGAAAAAACACAAAATTTAGGTCAAACTACTGTTGAAACTAATTACATATATGGATTATTTTGGGAATAAAACTGGGATATTCAAAAGTTTGGGGACCAATTTAGAAAGAGTTTCATAGTTTTGGGATGAAATTAAAATATTCAAAAGTTTAAGAACTAATTTAGAATGAAAGTTATAATTATGGGATGAAATTTGAATATTTAAAAGTTAAAGGGCCAATTTAAAATGAGAATTATAATTTGGGGATATGATGCAATTAACTATTTTTTTCATTAATCTTTTAGTTTCATCTCTCTACTATTCTCTTCAACGTAAAAGAACACAGTTCTGTTTGTTTCGCCATTGCTTTTCCAGTTCTATTTCGTCGCTGAAATTAAGAGAAGAACAACGGATAACGTTGTCCAAACGACATCGAATCCAACAAACGCACGTTGTTTGGTAATCAAAACCACTTGTTTTGCAAGAAAAAAAATGAAAAAATCCAACCGCCACCACCACCACATCCTCCTCCATCTCCTCATCATATCCTCCGTCCTCACCTCCGCCGTTGACGACAGTGCGGCGATCCAGAAGATAGCTTCGGGCTTCCGGAACGCTCCCAAAGGGTGGTCGTCCACCTCGACAGACAACTATTGTTACTGGATGGGCATAAGTTGCGATAAATCCAACCGTGTCACTTCCATCAGCTTGGCTTCCAAATCGGTGGCCGGCACCCTCGCTCCGGAGATCACCAACTTGTCGGAACTCCGGAGTGTAGCGCTTCAACGGAACTCATTGTCCGGCAACATCCCATCTTTCGGCGACTTATCGAACTTACAAAACATTTTCCTTGGTTCCAATGGCTTCACTTCAATCACCCCCGACGCATTCGCCGGATTATCAAGCATTCAAACGTTGAGTATGGACGACAACCCGAATCTCCGTCCATGGAGTTTCCCGAACGTATCGGAATTAACAACCATTGTCGAGCTCGGAGTCGGCAACACCAACATCCACGGCACCTTGCCCGATATCTTCGGATCTTTAAGGAGTTTACAAATCTTAAAAGCATCCTACAACAATTTGAACGGCACGTTACCATCCTCTCTCGGTGGTTCAATGATCCAAAACTTATGGATCAACAATCAAAACACCGGCTACGGTTTCACCGGCACATTAGATGTTTTGTCCAACATGACAGAGTTGACTCAGGTTTGGGTTCATGTCAACTCGTTCACCGGTCCGATCCCGGATTTGTCTAAATGTAAAAGCCTATTCGATTTACAGATTAGAGATAACCATTTGACAGGTCCATTTCCGAAATCGTTGCTTAAACTTTCGAGTTTGAAGAATGTTTCATTGGATAATAATAAATTGCAAGGTCCGTTCCCCAAGTTTGATATCACAGTTGTAAAAGCTCAAGTCAATGGAAGCAACAATTTCTGTAACACCAATGGAGCTCCTTGTGATCCTCAAGTTTCGACTTTGATCGAAATAGCCAGCGGTTTCGAGTACCCAGTTTTGCTTTCGGATAGTTGGGAGGGGAATGATGCTTGTCAAATGTCCTTCGTCACTTGTGATTCACAAAAGACTGTGATCACAGTGAATCTTGCTAAAAAAGGTTTGTCCGGGAAGATTTCGCCGGCGTTCGGGAACCTCAAGGCGTTGAAGAACATGAATTTGAATGATAATAACTTAACCGGTCCGATCCCTGATAGTCTCACTAAGCTAGCCGATTTGCAGCTTCTTGATGTGTCGAATAATGACCTTATCGGAGAAATCCCGATTTTTTCGGCTTCGGTGAAATTCATTTACTCTGGGAATCATTTACTCGGAAAACCTGTCGATAATTTGGGTTCCAGTAGTCCGAGTAGTTCCGGTGGAGGAGGAACTTCTTCAAGTGGTGCAGGCTCAGCTGGTAATAGCACTACATCGACTGAGGTTGTCAAAGGTAAAACTCTCAAGGCTTTGATTATAGGCCTAGCAGTTGGTGGAGTGGTTTTCCTTGCTATATTCTGCTTTGGTTCATACAAATTCATCATGAAAAAGAAAGATGTGAAGCTTGGGAGGACGAAGAAGAACATCGATGATCCTGAGAAAGGAGCGGTTAAGGTCGCAACTGGTGTCAGAAAGACCGACAGCGAGAACCAAAACCAAGCCACTACTGACCAAAATCTATTCGATGGCGGAAACGTCGTGATCTCGATCGAAGTTCTCCGAGAAGTGACTAACAATTTCAGTGAAGACAACATATTAGGCAAAGGAGGCTTTGGGGTAGTTTACAAAGGTGAATTGCATGATGGTACACAGATTGCAGTCAAGAGAATGGCGTGTGTTAACAAAGGAACAAAGGGATTGGATGAGTTCCAAGCTGAAATTGGAGTGCTTTCAAAGGTTAGGCATAGGCATTTGGTTGCTCTGTTAGGTTATTGTATCAATGGCAATGAGAGGCTCTTGGTATACGAGCACATGCCTCGCGGTACACTCAGCGAGCACCTCTTCCAATGGCAAAAACAACAGGGCGGTTCGCCGCTCACATGGAAGCAAAGGCTTGTCATTTCTCTCGATGTAGCGAGAGGGGTCGAGTATCTGCACTCGTTGGCTAGACAGAGTTTCATTCACAGAGATTTGAAGCCTTCAAACATACTCCTAGGAGATGACATGAGGGCTAAAGTTGCTGATTTTGGTCTGGTTAGAATTACACCAGACGGAAAACAATCTTTGGAGACGAGATTGGCCGGAACATTCGGATATCTTGCTCCCGAATATGCTAGTATGTCCATCCTTACTCGTGTATGTGTCAAATACGAATATGTTATATACTTTTTGTTTTTCGCTTTTATATTTTCTTAAATCTTGACAGCAACCGGAAGGGTGACAACAAAGGTGGATGTGTATGCATTCGGAGTGGTGTTAATGGAGCTAATCACAGGCCGAAAATCTTTAGATGATACCTTACCTGAAGAAGAATCACATTTAGTGTCATGGTTCCGCAGGGTGCTAATCAACAAGAATGAAGTCCTGAAAAATGTGGACGAAACAATCAAATGCGACGAAGAAAACAACGGTGACAGAGAGACGAAGGCGAGCATGTTGAAGGTAGCGATGTTAGCCGGTCACTGCACGACTCGCGATCCGTCACAGAGACCCGACATGGGCCACGCGGTCAATGTGCTGAGCCCTCTGGTTCAGCAATGGAAACCAACGCACCAAGAGGAGAATGAAACGGAAGGCATTGACTTCGACTTGAGCCTTTCTCAATCTCTAGAGAGATGGCAAATGATGGAAGGGGATTCGTCGTCGTTTGGTGATACGTCACTTTACGGCACGCAGACGAGCATATCGGCGAGGGCATCGGAACAGCAATACATAATGAGCTCGAACGATACCCGATGACGAAAAATCCTAGGCATGATTTTAAAGAGGTATGGGCCATTGAAAATGAAAACACCGTGGGGTATGTGATAAAAACGCCCCATGTTTGTTGATTTTGCTGCCTTCGTGCTAAACCTAAGCCAATGGAGCTACTGCTTTCTTCCTTGCTAGTTTCTTCAAAATTAGTTAACTCGTTGTCTTTAACAAAATTAGAGAAAAAAATTGAGGTCAAAAAAAATAAGATATTTAAAGATGGTAGTTAATTAATTAGAGAAAACATTATGTTTTATCCGGCAGAGGTTCACAAATCTGATTATAGGATATTATTTTGTTGAGTCATCCAACTATTAAAAGTTACAAAATGATCGTCCTGACTATTCATTATGTTTCAAATTCACCCTTTTTCAACGACAGTCTGAGCTAAACATTAACTTGTTGACTGAGATATGATAAAATATATTCTCATAATCTCAAACGGCTATCATATCTCAATCAACATGTTAACGTCTAACTTAGACGATCGTTAATTTTTTAACAGACAATGACGAGTTTGGAATATAGTGAATAGTCAAGTGACCATTTTATAACTTTTAATAGTCAAGGGACTCAACAAAGCAACTCCATTGGAAGATCATTTTGTAATTTTTAATAATTATAAGACTCAACAAAGTAATATTCTATAGTCAGAGACCATTTATATATTTTACCCTATAGTAAAATGAGACGATGAGTTTAAAGAAGACACCTCAATCGATTTCTAAATATTTAATTCACTTAAAATTGATTTCTGAAAATATTTATTTTAGTCCTACCACTTTTATTTCTTTATAATTTGATCCTAATATATATATATATGTATATATATATATATATAATTGGCGCAAAATCCTCATGATACTCATTTTTATATTTTATTTTAAAATTCACCTTATTTCCCTAAATAATTTTTCATGATTCTTATTTCTCTACTTTTATTTTTAACATCAATATTCTTTTTATTTGAACCTTGTTTTATTGTGAAAAAATATGTTATTCAATTCAATTTATTTTTGAAAAAAATCACTAATTTTATTCAAAATAAGAAATATCCTAAATTATAATAAAGATTTACAATCATAGTCACAAATTAAGCACATAATTAGTGAATAACTCAAAAAAAATTATAAATGGCACTCAAAGACATTCTCAAGAAGAAATTTTTAGCTTCCAACCTTTGTGAACTGCCTTGCTTTGAATGTCAAATAATAAATCCATATATGAAGAATTTACTTTTATAACTTTATATGTAATTGTTCAAAAAAAAATATAATTATCTCATTATGAATTTAAAATTTCGACTAATTTGATATTTTAATATCTTGATTAAGAATATTAATTTTATGTATTTGATCGTTTAAATCTGGTTTATATGAAATAAATAATTAGATATTTTTAAATTTCTCGGATTTAACACGATCGAACATGAAAGTTAAGGATGGAATTAAATCTTTGAGCAATCTTTGCTACATTATACTTAATTCATCCTTGATCTTGGGGCTTGGGGAATTGCTTCTCTCTCTTTAAAAGCTTAACACTCCTGGGGGACAAATTCATTACATTATACAATTGAAAAAAAAAACATTATTGGTCACTAATGGCTTTTCTTGCTCTCCTCTTCATCTCTTCTCTTCTTGTTGTTTCTTGTAAGTTCCATGTATGTATGTACGAATATTTATGTGTATGTACGAATATTTATGTGTATATACGTGTATATATGTATGTGATTTTAAATTATTCAGAGTATGTATGTATCAACAGTGTTGGTTCAATTGCTTTCTTTTGTGCTTCAACAGTAGCAGAAATATCCGGCAAGATTGGGATAAACTACGGTCGAGAAGGGGAGGATTTGCCGTCGCCGTATGTATCGATTCAGATCATGAAGTCCATGAAAGTTGGCCAGATAGAGCTCGCCGATTCAAACCCTGAAATATTGACACTCTTGTCAGGAACCAGGATCCATGTCGCTGTTACAGTCCCTAATGACGATATAATCCGAATTGGTTCGAACGAAACATATGCTGAGCAATGGTTCCGGAACAGTTTCATGCCACACTATCCCAATACCTTGATTCAGTTCGTGTTGGTCGGCAATGGAGTCCTCAACTCTGGCTTAGACGGAGATCGAATGATGTTTTACGATTCCCTTTTGCCTGCGATGCGTGTGATTAAGAATTCCTTGAATGCTCACGGTATTAAAAATGTCAAGGTCACTACAACGCTACCGACGGATGCGTTGCAGATGAGTTTCCCGCCGTCGAGCAGTACGTTTCGGTCCGATATTGTTGGTAAAATAGACTGCTGCAAAACGAGGAGTTAACACTGACTGAAAAATATTAAATAAAATAATCAATCAGAATGATTACCGTGTCGTGGTAATCCACTGTCTTAGAAGAAAATTCGCCCTGATGTGTGTAATCGTTACAATGAACGAACATTCCCCTGAGGTTGACACGGCTCTCCATGAATTCGTACACCCGAAAACTGGAGTGAAATTGGTGGTATTGTTCTTCTCTCAACTCAAACAACACTCAAAAGAGATGAGTATTTCAAAGCAAATGTTTTGCTTAGGATGTTTTTAAATGAATGAAATTGCTCACTATTTATAGGCTAAATAGTGAGGGCAAAATGGTCATTTCCAATACTAGTGGAATAACCTAACTAGCATATTTCCAATATTCAGTTGAGCATTATCAACACTAGTGGAATAACCTAATTTGAGCATAGATTAGTGGAATAACCTAATTTGAGCATAGATTAGTGGAATAACCTAACTAGCATATTTCCAATATTTAAGCATTATCAACATTCCTCCACTAATGCGAAAGAATTCTTTCGTAAAGATGAGAGCAATGAAGTTAAAACATGAGAAGAGAAATAGTGAGATTAGTTGCTTAAGCACTAGTGAACGTATCTGGAACTAGTACATAGTGATGATGAGCAATCCTTATCATAGATAAGTGAAACTAGTCTTGAACTTTCTAAGATTGGGGTAAACTCATAACACACAACTAACCCCTTCATCCACCAAAGTCCTCGATGTGTCTACAAAGAGTATATACAAAAGCGTATATATGTTTAGCCCTCTTTCCTCAGGATTCTAATAAGTGTATTAGAAAAACGGTCTAACGTTTTTCATAGAAGGTGGCTAATCATTCTCACTTACGTAGGTTATTTCATCAAGTTTATCTCAACATAAACCACTCAAACTGAGCTATGAAATAATTAAGAGCTTTTATAATAGCTCAACATCACAAAGGGTATGGTGACTTTCTTCAAGTTCATTATTAATGAACCACCCAAACTCTGGGATAAGAAGTCATTAAGAATAAATATTCAACCTCATAATTTGGTAAATTCAATATGTCCTTCTCACTAGGAACTCCCATTCAATATGTCCTTCTCACTAGGAACTCCCAAACTCTTGGGTTTGAATTCATTAAGAGTTTAATAAAACTCATCCTCTCAAGCGGTAAGTTCATCTAGTCTTTCGCGATTAGAACTACCCACTCAACTCTAGGTTATGAACTTATTAAGAATAGATATTCAGCCAAAAATCGGTAAATTCATCAAGTTTTTCTCACTAAGACCACCCAAAGCCTGAGCTATGAATTTATTAAGAGCAATTAAGCTCATCCTGGGCATGCACATTATTCGTCATAGGGATAGGTAGTAGGAATGTGCACTATGAGTCTTTCCATGGTTTCTTT